>NC_057419.1:16822354-17136657 GCF_019320065.1 Cervus canadensis
ATTCCCTGTCCAGAGGATCTTCACAACCCAGGGATCAAACCTGCATCTTCTGGCAGATGGATTCTTTACCATCTGAGCCATCAGGGATGCCCCTTTTATTTTTTAGTGAAGTATAATTGATTTACAATATTATATTAGTGTCAGGTGTGTACCATAGTGATTCAATATTTTTATAGATTATACTCCACTTAAAATTATTGTGAAATAAAGGTTATATTTCTCTGTACTGTACAATATATTCTTGTTGTTTCTTTATTTTATATGTAGTAGTTTGTATCTCCCAATTCCATACACTTATCTAGTGGTGTTTTTTCTTAAATTGAAGTATAGTTGATGTACAATGTTGTGTTAGTTTCAGGTGTACAACACAGTGATTCAGTTACACATACATTAGGCCACTCAGTTTTGACAATTAATTTGGTTTCAAAGGCACTGAAGGAGGCCCTTGGTTATTAGGAGCCCATACCAAACCAATGCAGTACTTGGATGCAATCTCAAAAATGACAGAATGATCTCTGTTCGTTTCAAAGGCAAACCATTCAATATCACGGTAATCCAAGTCTATGTCCCAACCATTAATGCTGAAGAAGCTGAAGTTGAACTGTTCTATGAAGATGGACAAGACCTTTTAGAACTAACACCCAAAAAGGATGTCCTTTTCATTATAGGGGACTGGATGGCAAAAGTAGGAAGTCAAGAGATACCCGGAGTAACAGGCAAATTTGGCCTTGGAGTATGGAATGAAGCAGGGCAAGGCTAATAGAGTTTTGCCAAGAGAATGCACTGGTCATAGCAAACACCCTCTCCCAACAACACAAGAGAAGACTCTGCACATGGACATCACCAGATGGTCAACACCGAAATCAGATTGATTATATTCTTTGAAGCCAAAGATGGAGAAGCTCTATACAGTCAGCAAAAACAAGACCAGGAGCTGACTTTGGCTCAGATCATGAACTCCTTATTGCCAAATTCAGACTTAAATTGAAGAAAGTAGGGAAAACCACCAGACCATTCAGGTATGACCTAAATCAAATCCCTTATGACTATACAGTGGAAGTGAGAAATAGATTTAAGGGACTAGCTCTGATAGACAGAGTGCCTGATGAACTATGGACGGAGGTTCGTGACACTGTATAGGAGACAGGGATCAAGACCATCCCCATGGAAAAGAAATGTAAAAAGGCAAAATGGTTGTCTGAGGAGGCCTTACAAATAGCTTTGACAAGAAGAAAAGCAAAAAGCAAAGGAGAAAGGGAAAGATATTCCCATTTGAATGCAGAGTTCCACAGACTAGCAAGGAGAGATAAGAAAGCCTTCCTCAGTTATCAATGCAAAGAAATAGAGGAAAACAATAGAATGGGAAAGACTAGAGGTCTCTTCAAGAAAATTAGAGTTACCAAGTGAACATTTCACACAAAGATGGGTTCGATAAAGGACAGAAATGGTACGGACCTAACACAAGCTGCAGATATTAAGAACAGGTGGCAAGAATACACAGAAGGACTGTACAAAAAAGATCTTCACAACCCAGATAATCACGATGGTGTGATCACTCACCTAGAGCCAGACATCCTGGACTGTGAAGTCAAGTGGGTGTTAGAAAGCATCACTACGAACAAAGCTAGTGGATGTGATGGAATTCCAGTTGAGCTATTTCAAATCCTGAAAGATGATGCTGTGAAAGAGCTGCACTCAATATGCCAGCAAATTTGGAAAACTCAGCAGTGGCCACAGGACTGGAAAAGGTCGGTTTTCATTCTAATCCCAAAGAAAGGCAATGCCAAAGAATGCTCAAACTACCACACAATTGCACTCATCTCACATGCTAGTAAAGTAATGCTCAAAATTCTCCAAGCCAGGCTTCAGCAGTATGTGAACCGTGAACTTCCAGATGTTCAAGCTGGATTTAGAAAAGGCAGAGGAACCAGAGATCAAATTGCCAACATCCACTGGATCATTGAAAAAGCCAGAGAGTTCCAGAAAAACATCTATTTCTCCTTTATTGATTATGCCAAAGCCTTTGACTGTGTGGATCACAATAAACTGTGGAAAATTCTTCAAGAGATGGGAATACCAGACCACCTGACCTGCCTATTGAGAAACCTGTATGCAGGTCAGGAAGCAACAGTTAGAACTGGACATGGAACAAAAGACTGGTTCCAAATAGGAAAAGGAGTACGTCAAGGCTGATATTGTCACCCTGCTTGTTAAACTTACATGCAGAGTACATCATGAGATATGCTGGGCTGGAAGAAGCACAGGCTGGAATCAAGATTGCCGGGAGAAATATCAATAACCTCGGATATGCAGATGGCACCACCCTTATGGCAGAATGTGAAGAGTAACTAAAAAGCCTCTTGATGAAAGTGAAAGAGGAGAGTGAAAAAGTTGGCTTAAAGTTTAACATTCAGAAAACTAAGATTATGGCATCTGGTACCATCAGTTCATGGGAAATAGATGGGGAAATAGTGGAAACAGTGGCAGACTTTATTTTTGGGAGCTCCAAAATCACTGCAGATGGTGATTGCAGCCATGAAATTAAAAGATGCTTACTCCTTGGAAGGAAAGTTATGACCAACCTAGATAGCATATTAAAAAGCAGAGACATTACTTTGCCAACAAAGGTCTGTCTGGTCAAAGTTATGGTTTTTCCAGTGGTCATGTATGGATGTGAGAGTTGGACTGTGAAGAAAGCTGAGCACCAAAAAATTGATGCTTTTGAACTGTGGTATTGGAGAAGACCCTTGAAAGTCCCTTGGACTGCAAGGAGATCCAACCAGTCCATCCTAAAGAAGATCAGTCCTGGGTGTTCATTGGAAGGAGTGATGCTGAAGCTGAAACTCCAATACTTTGGCCACCTCATGTGAAGAGTTGACTCATTGGAAAATACCCTGATGCTGGGAGGGATTGGGGGCAGGAGGAGAAGGGGACGACAGAGAATGAGATGGCTGGATGGCATCACCGACTCAATGGACATGAGTTTGAGTAAACTCCGGGAGTTTGTGATGGACAGGGAGGCCTGGCGTGCTGCGATTCATGGGGTCGCAAAGAGTCGGACATGACTGAGTGACTGAACTGAACTGAACCGAACCATTATTTCACACATGCCCAAGATTGCCATCTTGGTGAGACTAAAATCAAGAGTGCTTTGAAACAGAAACAACTGAATTAAAAAAAATTCTTCCAGCTATTACTAAACACTTCAAATCACTGAGGGAAGGCAAGTATTAAGCATCATCTAAATAGATGGTAAAGAATTCGCCTGCAGTGCAGGAGACCCAGGTTCTATCCCTGGGTCGGGAAGATCCCCTGGGGAAGGAAATGGCAACCCACTCCAGTATTCTTGCCTGGAGAATCCCATGGACAGAGGAGCCTGCTAGGCTACAGTCCATGGGGTCACGAAAGAGTCAGACATGACTGAGCAGCTAACAATTTCAAACATCTGCTAGGTTAAAGTAAGGATGTGCCATGGGGTCCCACAGAAGGCTTAGAACTACTTATCTTATCAAATGCTGTTATTAGCTATGAAATTATTTCAGGCACATATTCTTTTCTTTTAGCGAGCCATGCTCTTTTTAAAGAAATGTCTTATTTCTTATGCACTGTAGAATTATGCACAAGAATAGATAAAAGGTTTGGCAGCCAAGCCCCTTGACAAATTACATCAAGAACAAAACAGCTTCTACAGACACATTTGTAGTCTCCAAGCAACAGCTTCTTTGTGAAGAAGAACAAAACAGCTTCTACAGACACATTTGTAGTCTCCAAGCAACAGTTAGTTTTTAACAACAGAGGGACAATATAATGAGATTTGATCATCAGAATTTTCCCCAGGTCTTTCCAAATTCATAACAGGTTCAGCTGTATCTACTTGGCACACCTCCAAAGGGGAATAGGATTAAGACAGCCTTGTGTATCAGACACATTACAACTCTCTATGGACACAGTGCTATCTTTCCAGGAAAGCCCAGCATTTTCCAGTAGTTTTAAACTCAAAATCCAGCCCCAATAATGAGGAACAAATGTTGTTATAAAGTTGTGCAAACCCATAGAATATATCACACCAAGAGTGAATGCTAATGTAATCTATGGACTTTGGGTGTTTATGATGTGTCAATATAGGTTAATCAATTGTAGCAGATGTCCCATTCTGGTGGGGGTGTTGATAATGGGGAGGACACACATGTGTGAAGCCAGGGAATGTATGGAGCCCTTTATACCTTCCTCTGGAACATACAACTGCTGTTTAAAAAACTGTCTTTAAAAAAATCCAGCCCCACATGGAAGAGGGGCTAGATTAAGTGAGCAATGATTTGGCCAACTCTGAATTAAAGACTCAAAGAGAAGGCAAATCAGGTTGCAGCTTATTTTCCAGTCCTTATCTTATTGGTCCAGTAAGCTCATAATGATGATTATGGTAGCACCAGGGTGTTGGAAATTCACACTATACCACATTAACTGGCATCAGAGACACGTCTCCAGTGCCTACCCCTCCCCTGCATATCCCAAATCACCCTGCATTCACTGTGTGCATTTTACGAATTAAAGGTGATGATCAAGAGGCAAAAAGGCTGACAGCTAGAAGGGCTGGAGTGAGCCACAGCAATGTCACTGAGCCCCAGAGGAAGCCTTTGTGATGCTCTTGATGGAGTGAAGCAGTGTGAATGTTTAACAGTTCTATTGAGGTATAATTTCAGAAATACCATCAGCTTCTCCCATTTGGAATGTACCATGCAATGACCTTTGGGAACCATCCTGAGTTGGGCTACCATCCCCACAGTCCAGTTTAGGGACACTTCCATCACCCCACAAAGACCCCTGGTACCCATTTATGGTCACCCCCACCCCCAGCCCTGTCTCTGTAGATTTGCCTTTCTGGATATTTCACACAAACGGGATCATATAATATGTGCTCTTTGTATCTGGCTTCTTTCAGTGAGCATAATGATTTTAAGGTTCATCCATGGCAAAGTAACATTTTTCTACAAGGAATTTTATGTCCAATCCTTAGGGTTCTTAACAAAATTCATAAACCACAGACCATGCAGCTCATGAGAAGCAGAGTTTGGGTTATTTTCCTTTCCTTTTGTTTTCTATTCCACAACATTCCTTAACAGCTCAGACACTATGGGGACATCATCACAACCTAAAGATCAAAGATCTTATTGCAGATTTGGTGCCATCACATAAGAGGGCCAAAGAAGGTGTGTCAGAGCAAGAGATGTAGTGATGTGTGTCTTCCTGATACAGAGGTGCCTTCATCCCAGAAGATACCTCCGTGATAATGGGTTTTGAGTGATCATCTCCTAGATACCACTATCCTCTGATTCCATTTTAGTTAAGTGATTGAATTCTTTCTTCAGGATAAATAGCAGTATAAATCCTACTGGATTTCACAATCATTTACATGGACAAAATAATGCTTTCCCCTTATACTCACATACAGCCTTCTCCCCTATGGACTGTTTCACTTTTTTGTAGTTGTAGCCATGCCACCCCCCTTCCCTAACCCCGACCTGCCCACACCCCCACATTACATTCTTCTCTTGTCATCTTGGTTAAGCTGGGAGTTAAGAGTCTCAGTGACTTACTTATGGTAGGCTACCAGATTATATGTATGTACATCGTATCTTATTTTTAAAGAACTTTCCTTCTAAAACTAAAATCTGTCTTATGTATCTATACATTTTATACACCAACCAAGTAGCAGATCTGGATAATTCTTACTGTATCTGGATCCTTTTTGTATCCTCTTCCTACTTCAATAAATAGAACATCAAGGAAGAGAGTATCACCCTGCCTTCATGGGGACACTTGATTCCCAGATAGGGTAGCTATCAAAGAACCTATAATAGTCAGTTGAGGTCTAAGGAATCCCAAGAAAAACAATTTGTTACCCTTGTGTTGTCCTGTAGGTAGGGCCAACAGCCAGCCAGTCTATATAAATAACAACCAGGAAGATAATAAATCAATCCATTCACTGTCTGGAATGTTTCTGTCACATTGGCCTGAGTTAGCCTTAGAAGATGGTAGATGTGGCCATCTTGGAACAATGACATGAGGTGTGATTTAGATGCCAGTGTGGGTAATTGTCTAGGCAAGCAAATTCAGGAGCTGGCAAAGAGGCACAGAGAGGTGGCATAACTTCCCCAAGGTCACACAACTGGTTGGGATTCAAACCCATGACAGGGAAGAGCCACAGGTCATTCATTCAAAGACCGTCCTGTCTCTCTGCATCTCTAACGGGGTGATGCAGAGGCCAGAAGGGCAGAAGCCACCAAGATGGACCAGCAGAGGATCAACGCTCAGAGTAGCAATTCCAAGGATAACTCAGGATGTTGGGAGGGTCAGGAAGAGAGTGAAGAAGGGCTCCTAGCTAAAGCAAGAAGAAAATGCTACAATGGACCCTCCAGAAATTGACTGATTTCTCTTTATGGGAATTTCAAAAGCCAGGGCAAGTGAGGGAGAGGAGAAAGGGCTGGCCAAGCTGTGGTCCAGGCCAGCACTTGTGTTTCTCCTAGGAACAGGGATGTTGACTGGGCCAGAGCTTCTGTAACATGCACCAGAATCACTGGGGGCTCTCTAGTGCAGATTCCAGTCCAGTGGGGCCCAAGACTCTGCACTTGTAACACGCTCCCGGGTGGTGCTGATCCATGCACTACACTGAGTAGCAAAGGACTAGGCTGATAGAAACTTGTTCAGTTGCTCAGTTGTGTCCAACTCTTTGTGACCCCATGGACTGTAGCACACGAGGCTTCCCTGTCCTCCCCTATCTCCCAGAATTTGCTCAAACTCATGTCCAGTGAGTCGGTGATGCCATCCTACCATCTCATCCTCTGTCATCCCCTTCTCCTCCTGCCTTCAATCTTTCCCAGCATCAGGGTCTTTTCCAATGAGCTGGCTCTTCATGTCAGGTGGCCAAAGTTTTGGAGCTTCAGCTTCAGCGTACGTTCTTCCAATGAATGTTCAGAGGTGATTTCCTTTAGGATGGACTGGTTTGATCTCCTTGCAGTCCAAGGGACTCTCAAGAGTCTTCTCCAACACCACAGTTCAAGGGTGTGATGCATGAGACAAGTGCTCAGGCCTGGTGCACTGGGAAGACCCAGAGGAATCGGGTGGAGAGGGAGGTGGGAGGGGGGATCAGGATGGGGAATACGTGTAACTCTATGGCTGATTCATATCAACGTATGACAAAACCCACTGAAATGTTGTGAAGTAATTAGCCTCCAACTAATAAAAAAAATTTAAAAAAAAAGCATCAATTCTTCAGCTTTTAGCCTTCTTTATGGTCCAACTCTCATATCCATACATGACCATTGGAAAAACCATAGCTTTAACTATACAGACCTTTGTCAGCCAAGTGACTGCATAGGTTTAAAATGGTAGCTTAGGCCTTCCAAGGCAGTCCTCCTAGGGACAGGCCCTCCAGGATTCAAAAGGGTCTAGCATTCAACAGGATGAGAGTGGGAGTTTCTAAAATCAACCTCCCAGCAAAAACACCCAGGGGCCTCAAAGCTCTATACCTGAGACGGTTTCACAATCAAGACCCCGAACCGGCTGAAAATGCTCCCTCTGGAGGTTTCCAGGTTTCAGAGAGGAAGATGTTCAGGAGCATGTGGGGAGATACATGTTTGTGGGAGAATGAGGGAGCCTGTGTCTGGTCTTTGTGGCCATTCCATACATCTGTGTCCATGCAGGCACAGCATTTATTGAACTAACCTTATTTATTATCTGTTGAACTCTGCGCTGAGCACTGTTTGTCACCACTATATATACAGTCTGTAAGGATCCATCACATAGTTAGCAGTGGACGTCTATGGAGCATGGAATTTGGAGCAAAGTATTTCATGTGACTTTCTACTTTAGGCAGTTCTGTGTGGCCTGAGTTGTCAAATAAACTGACTTTCCACCCTGAGGATCAGGATATAACATCTAACTTACTCCAGATACACCAAGTATTTCTCACTTCTGCCTTTGGACAGATGCCTCTGTCCAGGATGCCCTTGCCCACTTGGCAAACTCCTACTTTGCTGTCAGGGCTTCCCTTGTGGCTCAGACGGTAAAGAATCTGCATGCAATGTGGGAGACCTGGGTTCCATCCCTGGGTCAGAAAGATCCCCTGGAGAAGGAAATGGCAATCCACTCCAGTATTCTTGCCTGGAGAATCCCATGGGCAAAAGAGACTGGCGGGCTACAGTTCCATGGGGTTGCAGAGAGTCGGACACAACTGAAGTGACTAAGCAGCCGCAACCCGCTCCCATGCCACTGCCTCCAGGAAGCCCCCTTGGTGAAACCCCAGGCTGAATCCAGGCTCTTTTATGTGTTCTCACAGTATTTCACCTGCTCTTTCTTGAGAGTCCTTACCACAGTCTATTACAATATTTGGGTCTTTTCTGCTATTTTTTTTACTAGACAGCAACTTGAAGGCAGAGGCTTGGTTTCCTTTCTATCTGTATTTCCAGCTCCCAGCTTAGGGCCTGACATACAGTAACCACTAATCCCTGTTCTTCAATCATTGTGTTTCTAGATACACTCACTTTTTTTTCACGCATTTTGGGTCGAGTTTTCATTTGCTACTGTCAGATGTGGGGCTTCGCTGGCCCTGCTGTGATCCAGATTAGCACTGTAAAATGTGGTCAGGCAGGTTCACCACATCTTGTGTTTTGGGCCAAGTTCTTTAATTGGGCTTAAGACCACCAGAGTTCCCACTTGTGGGGCATTAAAGTAACTTAGTGAGCTAGCCCAATTTAGAGTCCTGTCTTGATTTTCAGCCATCACACAGCCTGGCTCAAGTGCAATTAGAAGTAACAGTTATCAAGCTCACAATTTGTTCAGGCTCTCGCCCTTGTCACTGACCTACATTCCTCATCTGGAAGTGATTTAAATTCACCTGACATTTGTTTGGAGGAGGTAGCCCAGTCGTGTCAAGGGAGATGGCTCCAGCCCTGTGCTGGAGAACTCTGTCTAAGCAGATCTGCCCTGAGGGACTTGTTCTCAGCCTTTTGAGTTAAGCCTTGGGGTCGAGTGCTAGCAAGACAGCCCTGTCCTCTGGCATTATGTGCAAGAAGCAGGCTGGGGAGGAAGAAATCAAGTTTATTTGCAAAGGAGGAAGCAACAGCAAGAACGACAAAGACAAGCTGGAGCGCAGACACAGTCATTGTGAGTGATACAAATCCTCAGGGACCACAGACTTAGAGATAGAAAGTAGCTAAGAATTACAGACTGAACAGTCCTACTGTTTTGCATGTAGGTGAGCCAAATCGTACTCCATTATCCTCATGAAACTAATAGAGTAGCCACTACCCGCATGCGGCAATTTAAATTTCAGTGAATTAAAGTGAAATAAAGTTATCTGGTTCTCATGTCACAATAGCAATGTTTCAAGGGTTTCATAGCCACAGGTGGCTGGTGGGGTCCATGTTGGACAGCACGGACATAGAATGTCTGCCTCATTGCAGAGACTTCTGTTATCCAGCACGCGTCTAAGCATGCAGCAAAGTGGTGTCTGTGCTCTCTTCTCTAAATATGCCCCTGGAGCTTTCTTTCTGGTCATTTTCCAAACGCTCCGGGGACACCTTATTAAGGTCAGTTCTCTGAATAGAATGGAAGGGAGCTAGAAACAGCTAAGCTGGCAATCACCGTCAAGTACAAGCTTATTATTTTCCATGTCTTTTATATCCAGCCAACCCCCCGCTGCCCTTGCCACCTGCTCACGGGGTCTCAGTAGCCCCCGAGCAGCTCACATGCTGTTTCCACCAGGACACATTTCACATACTTGAAAGCAGGACTTCCAGACCAAAGAACTGAACACTTCTGCGATGAAGTTTTAACAGCTTCTCCATATGTGAGGCCCAGGCCATTCCTCTGAGGACTGGCCTCAGATGTTATGGTTTCTAGCATTTTGAAGGCAGCTTTGAATACTTCTGGATATTTTATAGGCTGAGGAAATTGGGGTCTCATTTTATGGTGTATTATAAAGGATCTCACCAGAGCAAAGAAGAAAATGTGCCCAGATTCAAAGCAATTATTTATAGAATGGTCATTCTCTTATTTTTAAAGAAAATACATGCACCATATGAAATACATACCACCATGGTCAGGAAATAGGAATAAGAAGAAAGAATAGAAGAATTGATAAAGAAGAATTGCTCCTTTTTAAATGTTATTTTTCATAAAACATACTTTATATAACATATAACATGCATATGTGTATATATATGTATGTATGTGTGTTTGGTGTATGCAAAAAATTGTGTCTGGGTTCCCCATTAATATCAAGAAGACACTAGAGACAATCACGAGTCAGACATCCACGAGAACCCTAGAAATCTAGAAAGGATCATCAGTTTGGATGTAGCTGAGAAAACAGATCTGTTATTCCAGTTTCCCCAAGTGATTCCATTTTGGAAGGCCCTAGATGAAAACCATTTGGAAAAGACACTGACTAAAGTGAACTGTATGAAATTAAAAGACGCTTACTCCTTGGAAGGAAAGTTATGACCAAGCTAGATAGCATATTAAAAAGCAGAGACATTACTTTGCCAACAAAGGTCCGTCTGGTCAAAGTTATGGTTTTTCCAGTGGTCATGTATGGATGTGAGAGTTGGACTGTGAGGAAAGCTGAGTGCCGAAAAATTGATGCTTTTGAACTATGGTGTTGGAGACGACTCTTGAGAGTCCCTTGGACTGCAAGGAGATCCAACCAGTCCATCCTAAAGCAGATCAGTCCTGGGTGTTCATTGGAAGGAGTGACGCTGAAGCTGAAACTCCAATACTTTGGCCACCTCATGCAAAGAGCTGACTCATTGGAAAAGACCCTGATGCTGGGAGGGATTGGAGGCAGGAGGAGAAGGGGATGACAGAGGATGAGATGGCTGGATGGCATCACCGACTCAATGGGCATGAGTTTGAGTAAACTCCGGGAGTTTGTGATGGACAGGTAGGACTGGCATGCTGCGATTCATGGGGTCGCAAAGAGTCGGACATGACTGAGTGACTGAACTGAACTGAAAGTAAACTGTAGTCTGCCTATGGACTCCACTTCCCCCACTAATAGTCAGACATATTCCTATTAAATTACCAAATATTTCATCAGTATATCTAGGAAACAGTAGTGTCTGTCTGTTGTTTTGTTTGTTTATAGCAGGCTATCCTTCAAGAATGGATCTAAGACAAATACAAAACATTACATATTCTTGAAACTCATCAACTGCTACAAATTTATCAATCTTTATAAATATACTGTTCACTAGTATACTTCTTATACGTTGTGTTAAATGTATTGATTGTTATATCTCAGAAGTATCCATTGAACAGTGTTTAAACATAAGAGGTAAAGTTAACTTTAAAAATAAGTGGAGAGACTTTCTGGTGGTCAGGTAGTTGAGACTTCACCTTCCAATGAGGGCGATGTCAACAACAACAAAAAATGCATAATGTGAATGTTGCGGGTTAAGTTTTATTTGAGGCAAAATGAGGACTGTAACCTGGGAGACAGCATCTCAGATAGCTCTGAGAAACTGCTCCAAATGAGCAGGGTGAAAGGTCAGTATATGTGTGATTTTGGTGAAGATGGAATACATGCAATCAAGCACATATTTTTCCAGAAGCTTTCTGCTAGTCATGAGAAACAGTTGTCACCATGAAAGATTTCAGTGCCTTTCTAGATATGAGGATGTCGACTTAAAAGAAAAAATGCACTATGTGAGAGTTGCAAGTGAAGTTTTATTTAGGGCAAAATGGAGACTGCAGCCCTGGAGCCAGCACCTCGGATAGCTCTGAGAAATTGCTCCAAAGAGGCAGGGGAGAAGGTCAGTATATATATGATTTTTGGTGAAGGGGAAATCCATGCCATGAAGCACTTTTTCCAGAAGGCTTCTACTAGTCTTGTGAAGTCTTCACTAGTATGAGGAACAGTGTCACCATGAAGGATTTTAGTGGTTTTCTAGATATGAGGAGATACAAGAATTGGGCTCATAAAATCAGCTCCTGAGAATGTCTAACTATCTGAAGACCTGTCCTGCCACTTTTCCCAGAGCACAGAGGGCCTCATTTCTTCTCTCCACCCTGAAATCTTTCAGGGGTGTTAGAGGTCAGCAGCTGCAGCAGCACACGATCTAATCCTTGTAGAGATAGATGGCAAGCACCCATGGCAAGTGCCAATTTGTAGTTGACAGGGATGTGGGTTTGATCTCTGGTCAGGGCTGGGATCCCCTGTGCCTTGCAGCCAAAACAACTAGAACAGAAACAACAGAAGCAATCTTGTAACAAATTCAATAAAGACTTTGGAAATGGTCCACATCAAAAAAAAAAATCTTAAAAAAGAAGTGAAGAAATTGGGCAGAAGCAAATAGAGTGAACTGCTCAACATAATTAGTTCTAAACTTCCAAACAGCCAAGACAAGAAGAGAAACACAGGCAGTTACATGATCCAGCATTCATAAAGCATAAACTAATTCTTAAAGTGTTCTCTTCTCCCCAGTCCTAGCAAAGAGAACCATATAAAAGTGACGAAGGACCTTATCCATGACCCCATAAAAAATTATTTGGTATGTTTGTTCTTCTAGTAAGGCCAATGGAAATCAAAAAGCAATTCTGAAGCAAAGAGCTTAGGGATCAAAATAATTTTGTCTGGATGAGAATCTTTCTGATGGATCCTTTTGTCCAAGGATAAATGGTAGAGGTGTGGTTCTTAGAATAATTGGGAAAATGATCCGAATGTTGGAATCAGCTGGGGATCTTTTCAAACTCCATAAGCACCTCCCCATTGCCATCCTCTCTGAGATTTACTAGGACTCTTGGATTTTTTTAAATTGAAATAATAGCAATTCACAATGTTCTATTAGTTTCAGGTGTACAGAAGAGTGATTCAGATATATATTCTCTTTTACATACTCTTCCATTATAGAACTCTAGGATGTCTGTCCTGAAATTTACTAACAATGAGCCTGAAGTGAATCACTCCTGTGTGTTGGGGCAGGAACCTCATGGAGAATGGTGATTGTGGTGAGAGGGTCACCTGGAGCAGACACAAAACCACCTAGGGAGTGTTCTCCATGAACTGCCTTGACATCACCCTAGACCTGGGAATCTGTATCCCAGATGGAGCCATGCCCATGTATTCTTAACTCCCTTACCACGTGGTTCTGATGCAAAACTCCCTTGAGAAATGCCAACTAGAGCAATGGATGGAACATGTAGTGTTTGAGCAAGCTCCCCTAAATATTTTTTTTTCAAGAAAAATTTTCAGAAAGACTAAATTCCAAGCTATACTTCCTAGGAAACATACTCAGAGTGCCACTCCTCTGTCATTCCAGTTGATCAGTCCTGTGATGGATGTACCAGTTAGCTCATCCCAACATGGAGGAGGTGTCCACTGATTAAAGCAGAGGATACCAACAGAGCGGCATTCCTAATAGTCTTCCTCCTCTGCCTACTCACATGTCTCTGAACACAGGTAAGATAGTCTGTGGGTCAGAATCCAGATTCCATTCGTTTCTTTTTTTTTTTTTTTAATTTTTTTATTAGTTGGAGGCTAATTACTTCACAACATTTCAGTGGGTTTTGTCGTACATTGATATTACAGCATACTAACACATATATATGGAATTTAGAAAGATGGTAACGATAACCCTATATGCAAAACAGAAAAAGAGACACAGAAATACAGAACAGACTTTTGAACTCTGTGGGAGAAGGTGAGGGTGGGATGTTTCAAAAGAACAGCATGTATACTATCTATGGTGAAACAGATCACCAGCCCAGGTGGGATGCATGAGACAAGTGCTCGGGCCTGGTACACTGGGAAGACCCAGAGGAATCGGGTGGAGAGGGAGGTGGGAGGGGGGATCGGGATTCACACCACAGAGAACCTCCAAAGGTCAAGGATCTAAAGAAACGAAAGATAAAGAACATTCGTTTCTTTAGATCCTTGACCTTTGGAGGTTCTCTGTGGTGTGTGAATCTACTTTTGTACCTCCAGGCCTTGCTCAAAATGCCACTGATGGAAAGAGATCATATTGATATTGTATATTTGATGCCTGAAAAGAAAAAAATCTGATATCTAAAATATTTTCAGTGTTCACTGAATTGATTTAAACTAAATTTATATATAATAATGATTATGTGAATGACATTCACTGTTCTCAGACAACACAGATAGAGGAACTACCCACCTGGCCCAGATAATTTGACATGCCTTGAGATTCTTGAACCAACATGTTTGAGAAGAGTGAATGTCATTCACATCACCATTATTATATATAAACATTATTATGAAACATTACGTATATTATTATATATGTTTTTATATTATATATAATATATTACTATAAAATATTATATATATAATTAGGACTTCCCTGGTGGCTCAGACGGTAAAGCGTCTGCCTACAGTGTGGGAGACCTAGGTTTGATCCCTGGGTCGGGAAGATCCTCTGGAGAAGGAAATGGCAACCCTCTCCAGTACTCTTACCTGGAAAATCCCATGGATGGAGGAGCCCGGTAAGCTACACTCCGTGGGGTCACAAAGAGTTGGACACAACTGAGCGACTTCACTTCACTTCACATATATATAATTATATAAATATATATTAAATGTTATTAAAATTTAATTTCTAAACTATAAAAAGAGGAGGATGAGGAGAAAAACGGCGCAGGAGCAGCGGCTGCGATGGCGCAGGAGCGGCCAAGAGGAGCTACCCCACATCCAAAGTCAGGGGCGGCGGCTGATAGGAGCTACCTACCCCATGTCCAAGGTAAGGAGCAGCGGCTGCACTTTGCTGGAGCAGCCGTGAAGAGATACCCCCACGTCCAAAGTAAGAGAAACCCAAGTAAGTTATGACCAACCTAGACAGCATATTAAAAAGCAGAGACAGTACTTTGTCAACAAAGGTCCGTCTAGTCAAGGCTATGGTTTTTCCAGTAGTCATGTATGGATGTGACAGTTGGACTATAAAGAAAGCTGAGCGCCAAAGAATTGATGCTTTTGAACTGTGGTGTTGGAGAAGACTCTTGAGAGTCCCTTGGACTGCAAGGAGATCCAACCAGTCCATTCTGAAGGAGATCAGTCCTGGGTGTTCACTGGGGGGACTGGACTGATGTTGAAGCTGAAACTCCAATACTTTGGCCACCTATTGCAAAGAGCTGACTCATTGGAAAAGACCCTGATGCTGGGAAAGATTGAAGGCAGGAGGAGCAGGGGACGATAGAGGATGAGATGGTTGGATGGCATCACCTACTCAATGGACATGGGTTTGGGTGGACTCTGGGAGTTGGTGATGGACAGGGAGGCCTGGCGTGCTGTGGTTCATGGGGTTGCAAAGAGTCGGACACGACTGAGTGATTGAACTGAACTGAACTGAGAAGAAAAAGAGTCAAAGGAAAGAAAAAAGGACAGCAAAGCCCTCAGTTTGCTGTGGAGGCAATGCAGGCTTGGTCCACTCCTGACAGACACATGAAAAGCTCCAGAAATTTCTTCAACTCTGGCCCAGTCCCCGAGCATCCCAGGGAGACTTTCATTAGGGCTCTTCTTCCCTTTTTGGTACCCAGTTTATAAAAACATTCCTTAATATGAGAGTAGGGCATACATAACAGGGTGGTAAGCACACAGGAAATTCAGCTCACTGTGACTGATTGAAGCAACGTTGATCAGAAACTGGTTTCTCTCCACCAATAATGAGTGGCCCTGAACTTGTAACAGCCTTTAGAAAACTAAAAGATACCCTGTGGAAACAGTTCACTCAGCAACTCACCAGTAAAATTTACCTGGTTTTCACTGCAAAATCATTTCCACTTGAGAAAAAAGATGGATCTGACTGGATTTGCTTTTCTATTTTAGCTCCAATAGCTAAGTAATATCTTGAGATTAGAGTAGTATGTTTTCTTTTTTCTTTTTCTTGGGCTTTATAAGGAACTATGAGAACCTACATCTTTAGCTGGGAGGTTATTTCTTTTATTATTTTCATTGCAGGCAGATTCTTTACCGTCTGAGCCACCAGGGAAGCCTCCAATATTTTGGGTGCATGCTAAGTTGCTCAGTTGTGTCCAACTCTTTGCAATCCCATGGGCTGTAGCCCGCCAGAATCCTCTGTCCATAGGATTCTCCAGGCAAGAATACTGGAGTGGGTAGCCATACCCTCCTCAAGGGGATCTTCCTGACCCAGGGATCGAACCCACATCTCTTGCATCTCCTTCATTGGGAGGTGGGTTCTTTACCACTAGGGCCACCTGGTAAGCCCAGCTTATTGACAGAGGAGGTAGGAGGAGATGGATTTCATTCTTTTATTCAAAACGAAGGCCTGGGATACAGGTGCTACTTGCATTGAATATTCCTGTCCTGAAAGGTGGGTGGAAGGACATTCCATCACATTCAATTTCCTATTTCCATTTCAAATACAATGATTTGGTTTTGAGGAAAGACAGAATAATTGTGCTTATACAGTTCATTAGGAGTTATTTGAAATTTCTCATTTTTACTACCTTGAAAATTAGTGGAAGGAAAAAAAACTGTAGGAATGTTGTAAATATTTCCTTTTGTACTTTTGAAAATTTTCATTAAAAAAAAGACTTGTGAGGACTTCCATGGTGGTCCAGTGACTAAAGACTCTGCACTCTCAGTGCAGGGGGCTGGCGTTCAATCCCTGGTAAGGGAGCTAGATGCCACATGCCACAACTAAGAGTTTGCATGCTGCAAGTAAAGATCTCATGTGCCTCAACTAAGATTTAGCACAGCTGAATAGATAAATGGGTAGATAGATAGTCAGACTTGTGTTCTGGCCTCCTAATTTCTAATATTGAAAGGAACCGTGACTTTTGCACGAAGTTCAACAAATATCTTTAAGAAGATTTAACAGTACACCTCCAGGGCTAGGATTTCTATTTTTTTTTTAATTTTTATTGTAAGATAAAGCATAAACACAAGAAATCACACAAAGCAAATATATGTCTTAGTGAAGTAGTCTAAGTCAAGCACCCTTGTGCTTGTAACCATTACCACATCCAGAAAGATTTTTGTGAGCCAACCCAAAAGCCCCTTCTTTGTGCCCAGTCCTCATCTCTTCCCACCCATTCCCCATAAGAAACCATTTTGGCTTTTCTAGTAATCACTTCCAAGCACCAAGTATTTATTATAATTAATATTACAAGAGAAAATATTAATTTACTTTTCTAGTAATCTCTTAAATAGTTTTGTTATCCTGATAGATGTACCTAGATATTATATAGTTTTGCTGACATTTTAAAGTTTGATGGCTTTTATATCTCTTTCAATCTATAAGTTCCCTGCTCATTCCTTTCTTTTGCTTATAACTTATCTGATGAAGTTCATAGACTATTTGAACAGTAGTGTTTTGACAGCATGGCATTTGCTGATGGCATACTCATAGTTTCCAGCTTTCAAAATGGGTGCCAATGACCCACGCTTCCTGTCATTCATATACTTGTATAGTCCCATCCTACATGGTATCAGGGTTGGTCTGTGTGACCAACAGAATACAGCCAAAGTGATAGTGTGTGACTTCCAAGGTTTTGCCATCAGTGACATTGTACTGTTTCTGTTTTTCTCCCTTAGATTACTCAGCAGGAAATCAGCTACCACATCATGAGGACATTTAAGCAGCCTGGGAGAGGCCCATGTGAGGAGGAGCTGAGGCATCCCACCTACAGCCGGAATTAACTTAGCTGCCATGTGAATGACCCACCTTGGAAGCAGGTATTCCAGCCCTAGTCAGGCCTTCAGATGACATCTGCCTCAGCTAACATCTTGACTGTGACCTCATGTGTGACCCTGAGCCAGAACCACCCTGCCAAAACACTCTAGAATTCCTGACCCAAGGAAACTGTGAATATAAATGTGAATTGTTGTCTTAAGCCACTATGTTTTGGGGTCATTTGTTATGCAACAGTAAATAACTAACACAGCACTCTTGACTCACACAGCTCAATATATTCCTCTGTCTTCCATATTTCTGCAATTCAACATCTTGATCCTGAGATTTGATAGGCTCAAGTCACTTCTCTTTGACCCAGACCACAGGATGGCAAGGTGTTTTCCTGTCAGAGGGCTCACAGTGTCTGTCTGTCTCTGTTTCAATGACGTCACCAGCCACTGATGTCTAACACCTATACATTATCTGTATATTTGTCAGGGGTTGCAAAATGGTTATTTTTTAAATTTTATCTGTTCTTTTTCATTTATTAGTTGGAATACTTTTATAGAGTCTCCTCATTCACTCTCTGTTACCTACTGGTAAAGTTCATAGATGCTTACTCCATGGAAGAAAAGTTATGACCAACCTAGACAGCATATTAAAAAGCAGAGACATTATTTTGCCAACAAAGGTCTGTCTAATCGAGGCTATGGTTTTCCTAGTAGTCATGTATGGGTGTGAGAGTTGGACTATAAAGAAAGCTGAACGCTGAAGAATTGATGCTTTTGAACTGTGGTGTTGGAGAAGACTCTTGAGAGTCCCTAGGACTTCAAGGAGATCCAACCAGTCCATCCTAAAGGAGATCAGTCCTGGGTGTTCGTTGGAAGGACTGATGTTGAAGCTGAAACTCCAATACTTTGGCCACCTGATGCGAAGAGCTAACTCATTGGAAAAGACCCTGATGCTGGGAAAGATTGAAGGTGAGTGGAGAAGGGGATGACAGCGGATGAGATGGTTGGATGGCATCACCAACTCAATGGACATGACTTTGAGTTAACTCCGGGAGTTGGTGATGGACAGGGAGGCCTGGTGTGTTGCATTCCATGGGGTCACAAAGAGTCGGACACAACTGAGTGACTGAACTGAACTGAATAGTTCAAAGAAGAAAGGTCGGATAAATCTCTGATTCACTTCATTTATCATTTTTTAAGACTATGAATTAGTGTCCCATCCACCTATAAAGGTGGCAATTATCATCATCATCATTCTGAATATTATTATGAACTCATGTATTTAAACATTTGATGGATTTCAGTCCATGGCAATTAGTATTATTCTTAGAGCTTATATTTGGCCAGTGGGAGCCTCATCAAGTTGATTTCTAAGTTGTCTGATGTGATCCTGGATGCTTTTGAAAGTGTCCTTGCTATCTGGTGTCAGAAGATGTTCCAGACTCTATTCTGTCATGTCAGCCTTTTGACAGTGATGCTATTGTCCATAAATGCCTGAAGCACTCACCTGGACCCCCACTACCTGTGGCAACCCCCATAGACACTTCCCAAACCAGAGCCAATATTGTGGGTGGACCCGCCTTTGTGGTTCTTATAATTACGAAATGTACCTTAGCACCAAGCCTCAGGGAACTTTGAAGAATGAGATTTATTACTCACAAATCTGGGAAGCTACCTGATATACCCAAGGACCATACAGCCAGGTCACAGGTAGAGAGAGGAGGGGGAGGATGTGCAGACCTGGGGCTCTACCTTTATTAGGGTCTGAAGGTGGGGATCTAGGGTTTCAAGGATTCACTCTTCAGTGGCAGATGGAAAGCTTAAGAGTGGCAGTGAGGGAGTGTGAAGGGAGAAATGGGGTCACTCAAGTGGTCAGTTGTCTAGGCCACCCAGGGCCTTTCTAAAAGGAGAACTTCATGGGTCGGGGTGGCCTGACTCCTTGTCTACTTGGTTTATTAGTAGCTTGTGTCATACAACTGGCATTGTGTTTATTCGAGATGGCTGTCTTTTTTTTTTTTTTTAGTTGGAGGATAATTGCTTTACAATGTTGTGTTGGTTTCTGCTGTGAAAGTGAAAAGTGAAAGTCTCTCAGTTGTGTCCGACTCTTTGTGACCCAATGGACTATATAGTCCATGGAATTCTCCAGGAATACTGGAGTGGGTAGCTGGTCCCTTCTCCAGGGGATCTTTCTAACCCAGGGATCAAACCCAGGGATCAGGTCTCCTGCTTGAGAGGCAGATTCTTTACCACTGAGCCACCTGGGAATCCCCAGTTTCTGCCATAGATCAACATGAATCCGCCATGGGCATACATGTGTCCCCTCCCTCTTGAACTTCCCTCCCACCTCCCACCCCATCCCACCCCTCTAGGTTGTCACAGAACACCAGGTTTGAGCTTCCTGTGCTATGCAGCAAATTCCCACTGTCTATCGATTTTACATATGGCAATATATATGTTTCAGTGCTACTCTCTCATTTCTTCCCACCCTCTCCTTCCCGCATCATGTCTGTAAGCCCATTCTCTATGTCTGTGTCTCTATTCTTACCCTGTATATAGGTTTATTAATACCATTTTTCTAGATACCATATATATGGGTTAATATATGATGTTTGTTTTTTCTCTTTCTGATTTACTTCACTCTGTATATTAGGCTCTAGGTTCATCCCCCTCACTAGAACTGACTCAGATTTGTTCTTTTTTATGGCTGAGTAATATTCCATTGTATATATGTACCACAACTTCTTTATCCATTGAGATAGGTGTCTTTGAAATGGGTACCTTGACAATCAAGAGCCTTATGTCAGGCAATTATCATGCAGGTTCATCTTGTATATTTCCTGGGCCAGACTTGGAGTCAGTTGTCTCTCCAAGAAGTCCTGGGGTTTTTTTAGTGAGAAATAATTAATTAGTCCAGTCTGGTCACTGGAGATATTCATTGCTACCGAGTCAGTCACTGTTTCTAGTCCATTTCAGTGACTCAGGCCTGGGAGTAGGATGGGGTAATCCATACATGTGCGCACACACATAAAATCTCATGAGCTCGTAATGCTACTTCCAATTCAAATGTAAGAATACAGAACTTTGACTTAAGCATTTCTCCATTACATTTATAACTCCTTTCTTCCACACCAAGTATCCTGGTTTTCCAAGACATAAGACATAATGTAATTAGAATACTGCAAATGTAATCTGTAATCGTTTGCTTTATCTCATATTATACATCAAATGGCCTCAAAATAACAGTCCTCACACTCCCACCAATATGATTATTGAAACATTAAAAAAAAAACCCACAAATGCTGTCTCCATTTTCTCCCAATTTAAAAAATAGTTGTGCTGTACCTTGTCAGAGCATGCAGCCCTTACACACACTGTCACTCCATCACATTAGCCCTCATTTGGTCGGCTTTGTCTGATAGAGGAATCAGTAACTATGTGGCTGTTAGACACTAAAAATGTGGGACTAAAGAATGGAATTTTATTTTACTTTATTTTATTTTAATTAATTTTAACTTAACCTTTTGCCTTTGAGTGTGTGAAACATCGTTAGTGCAACTGATGAACTAAATTTCTTCTTTTATTTTCATTTAAATTATAATTGTATGTGCAGCTAGTAGCTACCATATTGGACAGCACAGATCTAGAGAGAGAAAGAGATGAACAGATCTACAAGGGTATTGAAATAAAATAAAAACTATAAAGATAAATCAGTCCATCCCAAAGAACTCACAAGTGAGTTTGAGCTGGAGGGTAAGAAGGTTTGAATGAAGTGGTGCTCAATTCTGTGAAATAGTTGATGACCTGAGATGGCCAGTGCCTGCCCCCAAGTAGTCTGATTCAGTTGGTCCAGTGGGAGTCAAGGGACTCTTCCGAACTTGGTGGAAATTTTTAAAAGGTTATTGAGATATTAAGTGCAGAAATATTGACAGGAGTGAAACAGAGAAAACAGCAAGGGAAAAACCACAGGACTCATTTCAGCAAAGTGGAAATCTTTAGATGGTTGTTAAAAACTGGGCTGAATAAAAGAGACAGAGATGTGGTTAAAACAAAAGTTTTCATACAGCACTATCAAAGGTCATGCAGGCCAAAGGGACCCCCTCTTAGTCCGCCAACGTTAAATTACCTGATTCCAGTCTCTGGCTGGAGGAGAACCACTGCTCTGGGGGCAGTTTCTCAAGCCTGAAGGAGTAGGCAAATCGCCTGGAGCTTTGGTAAAATGCAAACCCTGATTCAGTAAATCTGAGCCGAGACCTGAGATTCTGCTTTTTTTTTTTTGGTCAGTGGAATGTAAATTGACACTTTGGGTTTTCTAGAATAATCCAGCACAAGCTACCAAAATTAAAAATATCTATTTGCCTGACCCAGAATTCCTCCAAAGGTATTATTACCTGAAAACTGGGTTCCCCTCTCGGTGGGTATCAAAAGGCACAACCAAGCCAAAGATCAGGAGAAGGATTTATTAATTGCAGCAAGTAAGGAGAACACCAGGAACCTTTCCCAAAGCAGTGTCTCGCCAACAGCAAAACTGGAGCAATTTTAAGCCAAGGGTTCATGTGTATTCATGAAGGGGCTTTGGGCAGTCAACAGAGTCCAAGCTTGGTTGAAATCATGAGGGTCACACAGGTCAACGTTATCATACCTTAGATTCCAGTTGATCCTGTGGTTGAGCACTTCAGGCTACTCTTTACTATTGAAGCAAAACTGGGGATCTTTACAACTGATTTTTAAAAAAAATTTTTTAATTGAAGTACAGTTGAGAGTCCCTTGGACTGCATGGAGATCAAACCAGTTGATTGTAAAGGAAATTAACCCTGAATATTCATTGGAAGGACTGATGTTGAAGCTGAGGCTCCAATCCTTTGGCCACCTGATGCAAAGAGTTGACTCATTGGAGAAGACCCTGACGCTGGGAAGGATTGAGGACAGGAGGAGAAGGGGACAACAGAAGATGAGATGGTTGGATGACATCACTGACTCAATGGACATGAGTTGGAACAAGCCCTGGGAGATGGCGAAGGATAGGGAAGCCTGGCATCCTGCAGTCCATGGGGTCACAAAGAGTTGAACACAACTGAGTGACTGAACAATAATAGTAGTCAATTTACAGTGTTGCATTAGTTTTGGGTGTGCAGAACAGTGATTCATATATATATATTCTTTTTCACATTCTTCTCACTGATAAGTTAGTACACAATATTAAGTATAGTTCCCCAAGCTATAAAGTAGGTTCTTGTTGGTTGTCTATTTTATATATGTATACAAAATACATATATATAATATATATATAGTAGTGTGCATATGTTAATACTAAACTTCTATTTTATCCCTTCTCCCCCCAACTCTTCCCCCTTTGGTAATCATAAGTTTGTTTTCTATGTTTACTGGTCTATTTCTTCACCTGATCTTTGCTGTTGTTACTTCTCTTGCATTATAGCAGGCATTGTTCCTGCTTTCTTTCTTTTTCCCTTAAAATCATTAATTATTGAGACCTGTTCAAGGGCAAGCATTGTGGCCAGGCTTAGATCACAAAATGGCTTAGGCCAAATATGGCTCCTGTTATGTCAAGAAAGCCTTGCCTGCTTCATTCTCCAGGGAACCATTACCCTATCTGCTTACAGTCTTTCTCTTGTGGGTATACACAGGTTTAAAAATGACAAACATATGCATAATTCATTGCATTAGAGTTTGTACAGCAACCTAAATGTTCATCAATAGGGAACTGTAAATAAATGATGGCGCACCCATAGAACGCCATAGAAAACTATAGACTTCAAACACAATAAGGTCATTCATTTGTACTAACAGGGAATAATTTGTAAATGACCCTGTTACATGGAAATAAGGAAGTAGAAATTATGTAAATACTGACATTTTTATTGATAGAGACCAGGCAAGAATTTGTACGAATCTGGGAATAGTGGTTGCCTCCAAGGGGGAGAATTGGGAGATGGGTATCAAATGAAAACCAGATCCAATAATTCAAGACTTTATTCAGAAAGATTGTAGTGATGGGGTGCAAGAGATGATTATAACAGGAAGAACACCTCAGCACAGATCTTCCGGCTCTCAAGGGTTAGATAAGAAGGGGTCTTCCTCCATAGGGAAGGACCAGGTAAGGCAGGACACGGGACAGTCCTCCAAGAATGCCTGCACCGGAAGCCTTGCCTGTCCTCAGGAGGGTTATCTATTGGTTCAAGCTGAGGGGATTTCAGGGTCTCGGGAAAAGAGAGGAACTTCACCAAAGTTTGATTGTCAAGCATTTTGTTCTGATGGATCACTGGAGACAACAGTTCGGCAAATCATTTTTAAGGCAAAAAAGCATTTTGAGCCTGTATCTCGCCTTGTAGTACATCACAAGGGTTTTGTGCACGAGTCTTATCTAAGTCCTATGGGGAAAGGTGGTTCTTTGCAGTAAGCCTTTTCCTGGAACACAAAAGCATAGGGATATTTCTTAACTTTCTACCATTTTCCATGCACACAGGGCTCCAGGAGAGATCAATGCCGTTATTGCAGAGAGAAGAAACAGGGTGTGTTTTTCTTTGCATATGCACTTTGTACTTGTGAATTTTATCTGTCCAAAAATTAGAAGTTTATGGACTTCCCTGGTAGTCCAGTGGTCAAGACTCTGTGCTTCCACTCCAGCGGGCATGGGTTTGATTCCTAATCAGGGAAGTTCTACGTGCCACATGGTGTGGCCAAAAAAAAAAAAAAAAAAGAAGTTTAAACAAATACAAAATTTAAAAATAAACTTTAAATAAGAGAAGACCAAAAATTCCAGAAGCCTCTTTCTTGGGCAATGTTTCTTTTCTTTTTTTAAACTTTCTATTTTATACCGGAATATAGCAGATTAACCATGTGGTAGTTTCAGGTGAACAGTGAAGGCACTCAGCCATGTATATATACATGTATTCATTCTCCTCCAAACTCCTGTCCCTCCCAGGCTGCCACATGACATTGAGCAGAGTTTCTTGTGCTCTACAGTAGGTCCTTCTTGGTTATCCATTTTAAATACAGCAGTGTATATGTGTCCTTCCCCAACTCCCTAACTATCTCTTTTCCTCACTCTTCCCCCCTGGTTGCCATAAGTTCATTCTCTAAGTCTGTGAGTCTGTTCATATTTTGTAAATAAGCTCATTTGTATCATTTCTTTTCGATTCCACATATATGGGATGTCATACAATATTTCTCCTCTATCTGACTTAATTCACTCAGTATGACAATATCTAGGTCCATCCATGTTGCTACAAATGGCATTATTTCATTCTTTTTTATGACTGAGTAATATATCATTGTGTGTGTGTGTGTGTGTGTGTGTGTGTGTGTGTGTATACACCTCATCTTCTGTATCCATTCACCTGTCAATGGACATTTAGGTTGTCTCCATGTCTTGGCTATTGTAAACAGTGCTGCAGTGAACACCAGGGTGCATGTATGTGTGGCCAGTATTTCTTACAACTTTGATGAAAGCACTGAGGTTAGACACTTTCCAGTATTTTGATGGCTTGGCTCTGAGTTTTCCTGCTACACGTGGGAGGGGTGCTGTGTGGGTGAAGGTGGCACATTGCTGCATGCAGAGTCCACCCTCTCTCTCTGGGTTTGATTGTACAGATAGGCATTCTACTCTCCAAGAATGTGCCGAGTTTTCTTATCTCCACCTCCTACACAAGAACAAGTCATAAAAGAGGAGCCAAACTGTAGCCCAAGTATATGTGAATAGAGCATTCCTGGTCCTCTGTTGAAAGGGATTTTGCTGAAGCCCTGTAGTTGTCACATGGAGCCCTTGTGAAGCTGACTGAAGACAATTTGGCAGAGTTGAAGGATTTTCTCTCACCACTGGGGACTCATCTTTTTGAAATCTTCATTTTCGACCTCAGCCAGAAGTCTTACCATGCCCTCATCAGTGTGTCAATGTTCCAGCCTACAGGTGCATAGGCAGCATTTGCACTCCCAAAGATGCTGGTCTTGTCAGGACCCAGGTTGTATAGAGCGTTTGTTCACTTGATCTACCTCTTCTGAGCACCAGAAACTTGATATCAGTCACCAGTTAAAGTTCACCAGTCCAGTTGTCTTAACAATACTTTATAAGTTTCTTTTTTTTTTTTTGCATGTATCTTTTTATAAGTTTCTTTTACTAAAGATATCATAATAGCTGAATAAGTAAACCTACTCTCAGGAAATGAACTCTGTACAGCTTTCTAAATACAGTTTTCCCTTAGTATCTGCAAGGAATTGGTTCTAAGACATCCCACCCCCAACCCTTTGGATACCAAGATCCATGGATGCCCAAGTCCATTATATAAAATAGGGAAGTACTGTGAAAGGAAAATCAAAGTAGAGTCAGTATTGCTAAGTGTGTCTGTGTGCTCAGTCGTGGCCAACTCTTTGCAACCCCATGGACTGGAGCCTTCCCTCCTCTGTCCATGAGATTCCCCAGGGAAAAATACTGGAGTGGGTTGCCATTTCTTTCTCCTGGGAATCTTCCCGGTCCAGGGTTTGAACCCATATCTCCTGCCATCTCCTGCATTGGGAGGTGGATTCTTTACCACTGTGTCAACTGGGAAGCCCAGTATTGCTAAGAGAGCTTTCTAAAATGGGGCCAGGAGGTCTCTGAGGAGGTTGTTTTATATCTCAGCCCAGATAGAATCTGAACTTTTGACCACTTTTTGTCTTAACGAAAGCATCCAGAACATCTTCACAGTGTTCCAGAAATTTCAGATACTTATGGGATCCTTATCCTAAATAACTTGTGACAGCCTAGCCCTTAAGGACAAATACATCCTTTTTGTATCAGAAGCAATCACAATTCTTGCAGGACAACTTTAATAACCTCGTGACTTTTACCTTTCTTTTCCCCAGGTCAGTCTTTGTTTTATCTGAATCTGTGTCTCCTGAATTGAAATTTCTTACACCCCAGGTCTTCTCTTGGAGAAGAAAATGGCAACACACTCCAATATTCTTGCCTGGGAGATCCCATGGGCCGAGGAGTCTAGCATGCTGTAGTCCATGGAGTCATAAAGAGTCAGACATGACTTAGGAACTAAGTAAGAAGTAAAGCTCTTTGTTCTTTGCAGCTTTGATACTGATTATGGTTCAATAACATTTGCATATAACCGACTCAATCCTTCCGTAAAGTTTAAATCATCTCTAGATTACTTATAATACTAACACAATGGAAAATGCTGCGGAAATAGTGGCCGGACTGTGGCAAATTCAAGTTTTGCTTCTTGGAACTTTCAGGAAATTTTTTGTCTGAGTATTTTTGACCCATGATTGGTTGAATCCATGGATTTGGAACCTGTGGTTACAGAGAGCTGATTGTGGTGAGCTTGAGCAAATAGAGATTGATCAGAACAAGGCTGGAAACGGACTAGTACATATGTGTGCTCAGTGGCTTCAGTCGTGTCCGACTCTTGTGACTCCATGGACCATAGCCCGCCAGGCGCCTCTGTCCATGGGATTTCCCAGGCAGGAATACTGGAGTGGGTTGCCATGCCCTCCTCCAGGGGATCTTCTCCACCCAGGGGTCCAACCTGCAGGAGATGGACTAGTTGTGACATCAACTCCCAAGTCAGCTTTAGATGAGAATGTTGATTCTGAAACAGAAGAGCCTGAGAATGTTATAAGCACGTGCCTTGCTGACTTCTACCTACAGGAGCCTAGTTAACTAAGGGCCCCAGCAGCTGTGCTTGGAACACCATCTCAGCATCTGTGCTGAGGCCACGCCTCCTGGGCGGGGCTCCCCGCCAGTGGCCAAGAGTGACAGGATCCTGAGGCAGCCTGTTACCCGAGACACACTTCACTCTGTTGGTGGACCTGGGCTCCAAGACACCCGAGCAGCCTGGTTGACCCTTTTTTAGTCTGCACAGGAGTCTAGGGTGCTTCCACCAGCCTGCCCTCCTGCTCCCCTTCACTGGGGTCTGACCTCCATCAAGGACTGAAGTGGCTCCAGCCTTCCCCAGCGTCCTCCTCAATTTCTCCCATAGGCGTTTGCTCTCATAAAATCCTCACAGTTTAAGCCCATTGTGAATGCTTCACAGAGGACCTACACTAACACAGGGCCCAACCCAGAGTCTTGGTTCTGTTTGTGGTCCTTGGGCCTCATGTCCCCACACTGGGGGGTGTTTTGTGCCAGTCTCACCTGTATGATTTCTTTTATTTAAATGCTCTGTCTCAATTATAAGGGCCCATGGTGGCTCAGAAGGTAAACAACCCACCTGCCATGCAGGAAACCTGGATTTGATCCCTGGATTGGGAAGATCCCCTGGAGAAGGGAATGGCAACCCACTCCAGTATTCTTGCCTGGAGAATCCCCATGGACAGAGGAGCCTGGTGGGCTTCAGACCATGGGGTGGCAAAGAATCAGACACGACTGATAACAAGTCTTAGTCTGTGATTTCTTTTCAGAGAGTGTACATCCTTTATTGATTATGTTTTTAAGATTTAGATTCTGCCGTCCCTAACTGTTATGGCACAGATTTGAGAAATTCCAGCACATTACGTCTCAACTTTGATACAGGGTTGAAAACACTGGCTGCCATTCCCCAGTGACTTAGCAGGTCTTTTGTTTATCTCAGGACATTCTGGGCTTTGCCTTTCTAAGTTGGACTGAAGCTGTTGAAATGGGTTAAAATGGTAGGAAGTTTTGGTGCACGTGAAAGCAAATTACAGATTGACAATGACCCCCAAAGTTTCCCCTGGCCCAGAAGTCACTGACTAGGTGATAATTCAGGTGTCTGATTCCAGTGTACTCACTGGCTGGTTTACTACTTAACCCCATTTACAGTCATTGTGGGGCTACATGCATTCGGGTCATATCGTTTCAGTTCATTGCAAATTATGTTGTTGGAGTGGAATTTTGCTACATCAAATATTGAATAATATTAGTGAAAAACAGTTTGAGTTCAAACACATGTTCATTTTGAAAATGAGTCATTTGTACATAGGAAATGGTAATACTATCTCCAGGAAGGGATATTGAGTGATGAGAGGACACAGGCAAAAGGGAGGCTGACTTTTGGCTTAAAGAGTCTTTAAAGAGTCCATATGTATGTACAGGGGCTTCCCAGGTGGCTCAGTGTATAAAAAATCTGCCTGCAATGCAGGAGACGCAGATGTGGGTTTGATCCCTGAGTTGGGTAGATCCCCTGGAGGAGGAAATGGCAACCCACTCCAGTATTCTTGCATGAGGATCCCCCATGGACAGAGGAGGCTGGTGACCTACAATCCAGGGGGTCACAAAGAGTCGGACACAACTGAAGCGACTGAGCACACATGCATATATGTATAGGCATGAAAGTACTTCAGAGAGAAGGTAACTATCCGTAACATGACAATGTTCTTCCCACTGAAAAAGTGAAATATCCCTATGTCTTTAAAAGCTGTTGGCATTTTAGAGGGGGAAAGGCTGCTAACAGAGAGGTACAGCATTTCTAAACTAACATATGGAAAGTGTTATTGACCAAGAAGTGAAAGAGTCCTGAATTACATCCAGGAGATCTCCCTGGTTATAATTATAAACACAAAATCATCGATGTATAAATGCAGCAATACAAAGCTCTCAGCTCTTGGCCAGAGGTCAGCAAAGATTTTTTTTTCCATTCCAAAGCCAATGATTTATATGTATAACACTTCCAAGTTGAAACTAGCATTCTCATTACATTTATTCATAAAAATGATAAATGGGCCATTTCCTGATGAATGAGCAGATTTTCTAGTTTCAATGGAAAATAAAGTACAAAAGAGGGAAAATGTCACTGAGCAAAGACCTATGTTCCTTTTCTTTTTGGACTGACAACTCAAAGTGACATGAAAAATGGGTGTGGGGCACACATTTCAGGGCTCCTCGGGGTAGAGTTTCAAGTGTGGCAAAGTGCACTAATCCGCTGCATTTAACTTTCTGAATGGAGGCCGAGCCAGCCCTGTGAGGAGAGGAGCAGCGACACGGTCTGGAATAATAATACCAGACCTTGGAACACATGAGGCAGTGCCTAGGAGGTTGCCAGCCCATGACACTGTGATAGGAACTGCCCCTGTCAGACCTGAAGGGTTAGCAGAGGTCAATCAGCCACTCTTTCTGGGTTGCTAGCTCAATTTAGGGTTGGTCCTCATAAAGTGAGTTGCCTTTCCAAATCTATAGTTCTTCATCTTTATCAGTGCTCCTTTTGTATTTCTCCAGCTTCCACAATTCCTTGTCTCTCTCAATTCTTCATTCTCTTCCAGAATTCTCCATTCCCTCCCCCAATTTCCTATATTTCCTACAATTCTTGATCTCTCCATGATTCTTTTTGCTCTTTTATAATTCTCTTTTCCCCCATTTCCTACTCACTCCCCCATCACTGCTTTTCCCATAATTCTTCATTCTCTGGCCCAATTCCAGGCAGCCCCTACTATTTTCCCTCAATTCCACAAAGCCCTCTCTCTCACTTGTCACTGTTCCCCTACAATCCTCGTGGCCCCCATAATCCCCATCACTCCCACAATTCTGTGTACCCTCCACTATTCCCCACGGCCCCCAAAATCCCCCACTTGCTCCCACAATTCCATGCAACCTCTCCATATAAGTTTCTCCCACAATGCCATCTAGCCCCCACAATCCCTTACTCGTGCCCTCAATTCCTCATTGTCACCACAAGTCACTGTTTCTCCCAAAATTTCTCGTTCTCTCCCACAACTCCATGTTTTCTCTCCCATTTTTCCTGTCAGGCAGTTCTTTGTTCTCTTTCCCAGCTATCTATTCTCTAGCAATTCTTCATTCTTTCTCACAATTCCCAACTCTCACAAGTCCCTATTTTTTCCACAGTTCCATACAGCTCCTTCAGTCTCCATTCATTTCCACAGTTCCATATCTCGTCTATAATCCTCTATCCTAAAATACTCTGTGTTCTCTTGGGATGTTCCATTCTCCCACACAGTTCTCCATTTTTCTCTCACAATTCAGTTTCCTCTCACACTTCTGTTTCTCTGTGTTGATTCTCCATTCTCTTTTAAAATTCTGTTTTCTCCCACAGCTCTCACAATTTTCCATTCTTTCCCACAATTCCTTATTATTTCCGCAATTCCGTGTTTTCTCCCACAACTGTTTATTATACGACTTAACACAGAGTTGGTAATTGTGTCTTAAACTGTGTATTTCTCCTTCCTGTGAGTTTTCTGAAGTCAGAAAATATATTTTATTAGTTGTTTAACCCCTGTGTCTGTGCTGGTCACAGTGCATCCTGAACACAGGTACCACTTCACACACTGTTTTATGAGATGAGCCTGTGCTAGAATGGAGTGCAATTTCCTTCATCAATAAAATCTTACTATGAAAAAAAAAAGTCATCCTGATAAACACTGCTGACTGGCATATCAGATGTACATTTTGGTAGAAGATTTGTATCTCAGCTTAGACCAGTAACTCGCACTTCCTGGACTGGCAGTCAGGTGGCACTGCCCTCTGTCACTTATAGTCTAGATCCTATGGTATGAAGGAGCAGTCACTGAAGCAGTAAGAGGGGAGTAAAGGGATAAAGGAATTAATCTTGAAAAGCTTCATTCATTCACCTGTACTTATGGAGCATCTGTGATCTGCCAAGTTCTGTGTTAAGTGCTAGGAATACAAAAGTGAGTATGCTGAACAGAGTCCCCGCATGAGGGTCAGTCCTCTTTACCAGGGCACAGGGTCCCTATCTCCTTGCTCAGAACTGTGTCTGCACTGACCATGGCCACCTTCTGGTGCTCAATACCAAAGCTGGGGCATCCACTGTGGGCCTGGACACATGAAAGTCTCCCACCGGCAAAGTCAAGGAGCCTGTGAAGGAGGCCATTGGTGCAGGAAACCACCACGCTGACTGTGCCTGTGTCTTATCAGAAGAAGAATAAGATGGGGGAAGTCATCTGAGAGAAGGTTGTGAAGCACAGGGACCTCTTCATCATGAACAAGTTATGGTCCATCTTCTTTGAGAGAAGCTGGTGAAGGAAATCTGTCAGAAGATCCTTAAGGACTTAAAACTGGAACATCTGGACATTTATCTTAATGGCTGGGATTCCAACCTGGGGAAGACTTTTCCCCAAACACAAGAAAGGCGATGTCCTCACCAGTAAAATAGCATTCTTGGAAGCCTGGGAGACCATGGTGGGGTTGGTGAAAGCCATTGGAATCTCCAACTTCAGTGACTTCCAGATCAAAGGACTCTTTATTTAACTTTACAAAAAACTCTTTTTAAAATTGAAGTATAGGGACTTCCTGGTGGTTGAGTGGCTAAGACTCCAAGCTCCCAATGCAGGGGCTCGGGTTTGATCCCTGATCAGGGAACTAGATCCCACATGCCACAACGAAGAACATGCTGCAACTAAGAACCAGCACAGCCAGATAAATAAATAAAAATTTTTTTAAATGAAGTATGGTTGACCAACAATGTTGTGTTAATTTCTGCCGTACAGCAAAGTGGTTCATATATATATATATATATTCACTAATATACATATTAATGTATATATATATACACATCTTTTCTTAAACATTTCTTTTCCATATGACTTATAGGATATTGAATATGTTCTCTGTACTCTACTGTAGTACCTTGTTGTATGTTCAGACACACAATGCTGTTGAGCAGACCTGGAATGAAATACAGTGACTAACCAGATTGTCACCACTATTTCATACAGGAAGGAGGAATGGAGCCAGTAATGCCACTCCAGGGGCATAACTGTCATACTATACAGCCCTCTGGTGTGTGTGTGTGCTCAGTCGAGTCTGACTGTTTACAACCCCATGAACTGCAGTCTTCCAGGCTCCTCTATCCATGGACTTTTCCAGGCAAGAATACTGGAGTGGGTTTCCATGCCCTCCTCCAGGGGATCTTCCTGACCCAGGGCTCGAACTGTCAGCTCCTGTGTCTCCTGCATTGGCAAGCGAGTTCTTTACCACTAGTACCACCTGGGAAGCCTACATAGCCCTCTGGGCTCTCCAGATAAACCTCAGGCCAACCCAGAGGACTCTTCCCTACTGGAAGATCCCAAGATTAAGGAGATTGCTGCAAAGCACAAAAACTGCAGGCCAGGTTCTGATCCGGTCCCCCATCCAGAGAAATGTGGTTTTAATCCCCAAGTCTATGACACAAACATGCATTGTTGAGAACTTTCAGGCCTTGTCTTTTACATTGAACAATGAGATAGTGATCATACTCAGCTTCAACAGAAACTGGAGGCCGAGCACCATGAACCCTCTGTCCCATTTGGAGGATTTTCCCTTCAGTGTAGAATATTGCAGCTGAATCTTTCCCAAAAATTGCACAGCAAATGTTTTATGTTCACTGAAGTCACACTCTCCCCACCAGAGTCCTCATTTAGTTGAGCTAGTCTGAGATCATAGTGAGCCTGGCTCCACTGAGGCCAGAATCTAGGCAGTGCTGTATCTAGTATGTTCCACTGGGAGCAGATTATCACAAGGAGATAGGATTCAGATAAGCAGATTACAATTTTTTTCCCCACTTACTTGATTTGAACACCAGGGGAACTCTGCTAACGCTGAGAATACAAAGATTAAAGTATAAGAAAGAATCGTGTGAAAAAAAAAGTCCCCGCTCTTCTGCTCTTAGGGAATTGACTAGTAGACGAACAGATCAGCCCACCCATGAACAATCCAGTACACAAACAGATAAGTAATTTCAAAATGTGAAATGTCACAAGAAAAATGAAACAGGTAGTGTGACAGAGATGGAGGGGTGGTCCTGCCCAGCTCCTGGGATCTCATTAGAAATGCTCACTTCAGTGCCTTACCCCCACTACCCCCCTGACAACCGGGAGAAGTTTGCTTTTCTCAACTTCACTCTTCACCGCTCTGCATTAAGGTCCGGGACCGTCCCTTGGCAGCACTGCCCATGACCTTCACGGTCTTTGCTGAGGCCTGAGTACACGAGGGCAAGTTGCTAAGACAGAGCTGGTGAGCATCCTTGTAGCTCAGGGCTACAGAGGTCTGCCCGGATTCACTGGGACTCACCATGTCTGTGCTCAGTGGGACCATGTCCATGTCATGTCCTTCTCAGGGGCCAGGGCTGCCTCACACTCTCTGAGATCAATGCCCCTTTTCATCAAAGGAATTTGTTGCCAATGATGTTAAATGTGGCCAGAAATTATCATTCTGTTGAACATTTTCAGCACCGTTATAACAACTTCAGAGGATGGGCTATTGCTAAGCAGTAAATCTCAATCTTTTTGTTTATAAATGATAGTACAGAGCCTCTTCTCAAATGTCTACAAAGAAAATTAATTTTCATTCTCTATAAATCCAAAGAACGCTCCAAGATTGTGGGTAACTAGCTTTCAATGTGGATCAGCCTCAACTTCTTATCTGAACCCTAGTTCCATGCTTCTAGCTGTTCATTGGACATCGTTCTTTGAATAAGTTTCTCTTTATTTCTTTCTCATACAGATGTGATACTTTTTTAACAGCTTGCTTTGAAGCAGTGAGAGGTTCCCAAATGAAAACCTTAAGATTGTCTTTAACTTTTGTTTCTGCTTTCTTACTACTTATATTGATTTTGTTATCAAATCTTGATTCTTTTTTTTTCCTTCTTTGACTCCTTTTCTTCAGTTCCTACTGCCAGAATCCTACAGGCTTCATCTTTCCAACAAAGTCCAGGCTCTCCATACCTATGGAAGATATCTAGTCCCTGGACAACGGTTCTAGGAATGAACAGGACACGATGCTGTAGTCTTCTTAGAACCATTATTGTCACTTAGACTTCAGGATGAAATGATTTGTCCTGTGCCTCTCCAGAAGGAAATAGCAGGAAAAAATCCTTAACACTACAGCTCTAAACTCAAAATAGCATATTTATAGCATAGGAAATATGTGCTGCTGTTGAAACCCATATTTTATTTAAAACACCAGTCCTGTCTCAACCAACTTCAAACTATCTTTAAAAAAAAACAAACCTTTAAACTCCTGAACGTCTGGAACCATAACCTTCCTGCCAGTATGTTTCCCTCCAGATATATATTCTTTCATCTGCTTAAATGATAGATTTTGAATATCAGCATTTATAGTACCCAGACGTTGACATTTATAAAGTCTTTGGCTATATTTTTGTGTGTCATATACAACTCACTGAACATGTGTCATTTTTTTTCTGGTTTCAAATATTTTTAAAAATCTTGATTGAAATATAGTTGATTTACAATGTTGTGTTTCAGGTATATAGCAAAGTGATTGAGTTATATTTATTATATATATATTTTTTGTCAGATTCTATTCTCTTATATTATTACAAAACACTGAGTATAGTTCCCCATGCTCTACAGTAGGGCTTTATTTATCTGTTTGGTATATAGTAATTTGTATCTGCTAACCCCAAACTTCTTTTTTTTTAAAAAAAATAAAAGTATTTATTTTTATTTATTTATTTGGCTGTGCAGGGTCTTAGTTGTGGCATGTGGGATCTAGTTCCCCAACCAGGGATCAAACCTGGGGCCCCAGCATTGAGAGCTCAGAGTCTTAGCCACTGGACCACCAGGTAAGTCCTAACCCCAGACTTCTAACTTGTTCCCTCCCTTCCCCTTTGGTAACCATAAGTTTGTTTTCTATGTCTATGGGTCTACTTCTGTTTCATGAATAAGTTCGTTGGTGTCATTTTTTTAGATTCCACATATATACAGTATCACATGATATCTGTCTTGTCTCTGTCTGACTTACTTTTTTTAGTATGATAATCTCTACACATGGGTCATTTGTGACTTTGCCTTTTCCTGTATACTAAGGACAGTGTTTACTAAAATGACAGTCATCTATTCTGGGTGTACAATGGGAAAAGCATCTTGACAGGAAATTGAACATTGCCTATGATGTCTGATGAGGCCCTCACTCCCAAAATGTTTAACACCCAGTAAAATGTTTGAAATTGTCACTTTGAATTACCTACTGTTCTGTCTCTGATTACCTATCACAGATAAATGTTCAAATGGTTTTAGTGTTTCCCGTATCTTCATTCTCCAGAAACTCAGATGAATGACATAGTTACTCATTTAAGTTTCAGTTTCCAAATACTTTTGTGTTCTGATTCTATTTGTGGGGGGGGGAAAGGTGTATATTTGGAATGACTTTGGTAATTTTGGGGAAATAACCTTCCCTTCCAAGCTAGAATCAAGATTGCTGGGAGAAATATCAGTAACCTCAGATATGCAGATGACACCACCCTTATGGCAGAAAGCAAAGAAGAACTAAAGAGCCTCTTGATGAAAGTGAAAGAGGAGACTGAAAAAGTTGGCTTAAAACTCAATATTCAGAAAACTAAGATCATGGCATCCAGTCCCATCACTTCACGGCAAATAAATGGGGAAACAATGGAAATAGTAAGAGACTTTATTTTGGGGGGCTCCAAAATCACTGCAGATGGTAACTGCAGTCATGAAATTAAAAGATGCTTGCTCCTTGGATGAAAAGCTATGACCAACCTAGACAGCATAGTAAAAAGCAGAGATATTACTTTGCCAACAAAGGTCCATCTGGTCAAAGCTATGGTTTTTCCAGTAGTCATGTATGGATGTGAGAGTTGGACTATAAAGAAAGCTGAGCACCAGAGAATTGATGCTCTTGAACTGTGGTGTTGGAGAAGACTCTTGAGAGTCCCTTGGACTGCAAGGAGGTCCAACCAGTGCATCCTAAAGGATATCAGTCCTGGGTGTTCATTGGAAGGACTGATGTCAAACCTGAAACTCCAATGCTTTGGCCACCTGATGCGAAGAACTGACTCATTGGAAAAGACCCTGATGCTGGGAAAGATTGAAGGCAGGAGGAGAAGAGGACAACAGAGGATGAGATGGTTGGATGGCATCACTGACTCAATGGACATGAATTTGAGTAAACTCCAGGAGTTGGTGATGGACCGGGAGGCCTGGCGTGCTGCAGTCCATGGGGTCACAAAGAGTTAGACATGACTGAGCGACAGAACTGAACTGAACTGCACTGATTTATATTCCCATCAACAGTACACAAGGGTTCCCTTTCCTGCACGTCTTTGCTAACACTTGTTATTTGTTGTCTTTTTGATAATAGCTATTCTGACAGGTGTGAGGTGGTACCTCCTTGTAGTTTTGATTTGCACATCCCTGATGATTAGTGATGTTGAGCTTCTTTTCAAGTACTTGTTGGCCATCTATATGTCTTCCTTTGAAAAATGTTTATTCAGATTCTCTTCTCATTTTTTAAATTGGGTTGTTTGCTTTCTTTTTTTTTTTTGGATATTGAATTGTATAATCTTTTGTATATTTTGGACATTAATCTTTTATCAGGTATACTGTTTGCAAATATTTTCTCCCATTCAATAGGTTACCTTTTTGTTTTGTGTATTGTTTACTTTGGTGTGCAAAAGCTTTTTAGTTTGATGTAGTCCCATTTATTTATTTTTGCTTTTCTTTCCCTTGCCCAAAGAGTCATATGGAAAGAAATATTAGAAGTCATGTCAAAGAGCTTACTGCCTATGTTCTTTTCTAGAAGTTTTATGATTTCAGGTCTTACATTTAAGTCTTTAAGCCACTTTGAATTTCTTTTTGTGCATGGTATGAGAGAGTAGTCCAGTGTGATTATTTTTGCACATAGCTGTCCAGTTTTCCAAACACAATTTATTGAAGAGACTGTCTTTTCTCCATTGTATATTTGTGCCTCCTTTGTCATAGACTCATTGCCTGCATATGTCTGGTTTCATTTCTGGGTTCTCTATTCTGTTCCATTGATCTATGTGTATGTTTTTACACCAGTACCATACCATTTTGATGATTAGCTTTGAGGTATAGTTTGAAAGCAGGGAGTGTGGTATCTCCAGTTGTTTTGGCTATTTGAGACCTTTTCTGTTTCTATATCAACTTTAGAATAATTCATTCTAATTCTGTGAAGATACCATTGATAATTTGATAAGGATTTTGCATTGAATCTGTATATTGCCTTGGTCAGTGTGAACTTTTTTTTAAGAAAAAAAAAACATTTACTAGATCCTTTAATTGATTAATTGAGAGGGAATCTTTCAGATGAGGCTTTATTCTAGGCTCTAACGATGTCTGTGACCCAGTTTTTGTTTTCACTTTTCCCCCTGCTCCATTTTAAAAAATTTTTTTTAAAAATTGGAGGCTAATTGCTTTACAATGTTGTGTTGGATTCTGCCATACAACAGCGTGAATCAGCTGTTAGTATACATATATCCTCTCCCTCTTGAATCTTCCTCTCACGCCCAAGTATGGACTTTTTAACAATATTCATTCCTCCAATCCTTAAATGGATTTCCCTCATAGCTCAGTTTGTAAAAAAATCTGCCTGCAATGCAGGAGACCCTGGTTCAATTCCTGGGTCTGGAAGATCGACTGGAGAAGTGATAGGCTACCTGCTCCAGCATTCTTGGGCTTTCCTTGTGGCTCAGCTGGTGAAGAATCCGCCTGCAGTGTGGGAGACCTGGGTTCAATCCCTGGGTTGGGAAGATCCCCTGGAGAAGGGAACAGCTGCCCACTCCAGTATTCTGGCCTGGAGAATTCCATGGACTGTATGTAGTCCCTGGGGTTGTGAAGAGTCGGACACAACTGAGCAACTTTCACTTTCACTTTCCCTCTGTTTCTCTCATCCTTAATTTCTTTCATCAGTGTCTGATAGTTTTAGATTTAGTCCTAGGCATTATTCTTTTTGATGTGATATGATATATGAATTTTATTTTTGATATACTAATTTTAAAATTAAATTTTATTATCTCTATTTGAACAAATTTGAGTGGGAGAGATATTTTGTATTATTCAAATTTAAGAAATATGTTTGAGTTAAGTGGAAATAAATTGTGACCAAGAAAACTGGTTAGGGAATCTAAGTTGATGAAAGTAACATAGACTAGAGCAACAGCAACTGGAAATGTTTTAGTTAATAAATCTATGCCTCACAAATAAAATAAAACCTAAATATATGTATACATATGTATATATATATGTTTGTATTATATTTCAAATATTTCATCTAATATGTCAGATAGCTCTTATCATAAAGGTTAAGATTAATTAAAAGATAATTTTTAAAAAGGTGAAATGATAAAGATATAAACACATGTTAAAGATTTTATTTAATTACTGTGGGAACTAGTAAGATATTACAACTAGTTCAAAGGAGAAGCCAAAGAACAGACACATATAAATCAGAAATGTTGAAATGAGCTTTCAAATGGAACCAAAACTGTCCTCTTCCACCATGAGGGAGGGAAGTTACGTGAATCTCCAGAAGACAGGATGTACATGTCTGTAGATATGAATGATTTTGCATTGTTATACTAGTAACTTACAGCTTGCAATAAAATAGCTCAAAGACAATGAAAGGCTAGACTCAGAAAACCAGGAAGGGTGTGATCTAAACAGTACTTTTCATTGAAGCATAAATGTTTCTCTACACCACCATAATATATTTTTTCCATTTACTATTTTTAAATTGAAGTATAATTCATTTACAGTGTTGTATCAGTCTCTATTGTACAACATAGTGATTCAGTTATATATATATATATATATATATTCAGTTTTATATATATTTACATATATTCCTTTTCACATTCTTTTCCATTATGGTTTATTACATGATACTGAGTATAGCTCCCTGTGCTATAGAGTAAGACCTTGTTGTTTACTGTTTTATATATAGTAGCTTGTATCTGCAAATCCTGAACTTCTTTATTTCTGTTCCCCTCCCTTCCCCCTTTGGTAACCAGAAGTTTGTTTTCTATGACTATAAGTCTCATTCTGTTTTGTAAATAAGTTCATTTATGTCATATTTTTAATTCCACACGAAGTGGTATCATATGATATTTGTATCTCTCTATCTGACTTACTTCCCTTAGTATGATAACCTCTAGGTCCAGATGGCATTGTTTGGTTCTTTTTTATGGCTGAGTAATATTCCATTGTATTTTGTACTGCACCTTCTTTATCCACTCACCTGATTTTGGACATTTAGGTTGCTTTCATGTCTTGGCTAGTGTAAATATTGCTACTATGAATCTTAGGGTGTATGGATAGTACACACTTTTGGACTGAGCTTTCTTTTTTTAGAAATAACATTTTTTATTTGTTTATTTTCTGGCTGCACTGGGTCTTTGTTGCTTTGCATGAGCTTTCTCTAGTTGCAGCGAGTGATGGCTACCCTTTGTTGCAGTGGGCTGACTTCTCATTACGCTGGGTTCTCTTGTTGCATAGCCTAGGCTCTTGGCACATGAACTCAGTAGTTGTGACATACCGCCCCTAGAGCATGTGGGCTTCAGTAGTTGCAGCTCACAGGCTTGGTAGTTGGGGCTTGTGGGTTCTAGAGTGTGGGCTCAGTGGTTGTGGCATACAGGCTTAGTTGCTCCTCGGCATGTGGAATCTTCCCAGACTGGGGACCAAACCCGTGTCCCCTGAATTGGCAGGTGAATTCTTTTCTACTGTGCCACAAGGGAAGTCCTAGACTGAGTTTTTTTATTGACGTGATTGTGTTTGGGATCTAAATAGCTGAAGAATAAAGCTTTAGAGGATTTATTATAGAAAATAGGAAGCTAAAGAAGACAACTTTTAGAGAATCATTTTATGTTAGGAAGCATTAGCGGAATTCTTACATTTAATATTGGGTCTGTATTTGTCATTATGCACAAAATTAGGTCTACCAAATGTATACCTCTTTGGTATACAGTTCAGTTGCTCAGTCATATTCGACTCTTTGTGACCCCATGGACTGCAGCACACCAGGCCTCCCTGTCCATCACCAACTCCCGTAGTTTACTCAAATTTATGTCCATCGGATCAGTGATGCCATCCAACCATCTCATCCTCTGTCATCCCCTTCTCCTGCCCTCAAACTTTCCCAGCATCAGGGTCTTTTCCAATGAGTCAGCTCTTCACATCAGGTGGCCAAATTACTGGAGTTTCAGCTTCAACACCAGTCCTTCCAATGAATATTCAGAACTGATTTCCTTTAGGATGGACTGGTTGGATCTCCTTGCAGTCTAAGGGACTCTCAAGAGTCTTCTCCAACACCACAGTTCAAAAGCATCAATTCTTTGACTCTCGGCTTTCTTTATAGTCCAACTCTCACATCTATACATGACCACTGGAAAAACCACAGCTTTGACTAGATGGATCTTTGTTGGCAAAGTAATGTCTCTGCTTTTTATATGCTGTCTAGGTTGGTCATAGCTTTTCTTCCAAGGAGCAAATGTCTTTTAATTTCATGGCTGCAGTCACCATCTGCAGTGATTTTGGAGCCCCAAAAATAAAGTCTGTCACTGTTTCCATTCTTTCCCCATCTATTTGCCATGAAGTGATGGGACCAGAAGCCATGATCTTAGTTTTCTGAATGTTTAGTTTTAAGCCAACTTTTTCACTCTCCTCTTTCACTTTCATCAAGAGGCTCTTTAGTTCTTCTTCACTTTCTGCCATAAGTGTGGTGTCATCTGCATATCTGAGGTTATTGATATTTCTCCCAGAAATCTTGATTCCAGCTTGTTCTTCATCCAGTCCAGCATTTCTCATGATATACTCTGCATATAAGTTAAATAAGTAGGGTGACAATATACAGCCTCTTTGGTATACTAATCAACAATATAACTGGGAGGTGAGCTTCTTTTTAACCCCCAAACTCCAAAACCGAGGTTAGTTTTATAGTGTGGTGTTACAGAAAGAACTTTGGGCTGGGAGTCAGAAGTCCTGGTTGCCTTTCTCTAGTTGTGGGCCTTGGATACATCTCACAAAAAACATTTCCAACCCCAATGTCATCTAACACTTAGTGGGTGCTTGCCCTGTGCCAGGCAGCATTCCAAGGGCTATGTGTGAGTGCTAAGTCACTTCAGTTGTGTCCGACTCTTTGTGACCCTATGGATTGTTGCCCGCCAGGCTCCTCTGTCCCTAGGATTCTCCAGGCAAGAATGTTGAAGTGGGTTGCCATGCCCTCCTCCAGGGAATCTTCCCACCCAGGGTTCGAACTCACATGTCCTGCACCTTCTGCACTGCAGGCAGATTCTTTACCACTGAACCACTGGGGAAGCCCATCCTAAGGGCTGCTGCTGCTGCTGCTAAGTCGCTTCAGTCTTGTCTGACTCTGTGTGATCTCATAGACAGCAGCCCACCAGGCTCCTCCATCCCTGGGATTCTCCAGGCAAGAATACTGGAGTGGGTTGCCATTTCCGTCTCCAACGCATGCATGCATGCATGCTAAGTCACTTCAGTCGTGTCCGACTCTGTGTGACCCCATAGAGGGCAGCTCACCAGGCTCCTCTGTCCACAGGATTCTCTAGGCAAGAATACTGGAGTGGGTTGCCATTTCCTTCTCCTCTAAGGGCTGAGTTTATATCAACTCATGTAACTTCTCAATGACTCTGCAAAGCAGCTTCTTCCTGTTTCACAGTTAAGGAAATTAAGAAAAAAAAATAATGCATACCATGTGACGCAGTTAGTAAGAAGTGGGGCTTTAACCTCAGTTCTATATTTGTGGAAGTGATCCAGAACATGCACAAGGTGCCATCTAGCTCTGAAATTTTATGTCATAAAATAAAGTCAAAACAAAATAAAGATAGAGGATAATCAGGTAAAATGGGGTCTACTTCTGTAGAAGTTTATTTTCCAAAATTTGTCTTAGAATTCATTATTTCTCATGTCCATGCCTTTATGAATAAGAGTGGAAACCAGAACTTCCAGCTGGCCTTGCATCAATTTGCGTAGGACAGAAAGGGAAAAGCATAAGAAGAGATTAAACCATGGATAGCAAACTTGGGGAACTTCCCAGGTGACTCAGTAGGTAAAGAATCTGCCTGCAATGCAGGAGACAGAGGAGATATGAGTTCAGTTCCTGGGTTGAGAAGATCCCCTGGAGGAGGGCATGCAACCCACTCCAGTATTCTTGCCTGGAGAATCCCATGGACAGAGGAGCCTGGCGGGCTACGGTCCATAGCGTCACAAGAGCCGGACACAACTGAAGCAAACTAAGCACACACAGTACAGCAGACTTGTCACCTCCTCCAATGACAGTGTCTCATACCTATTTGTACTTACAGTTAAATCATTTACAAATATTCTAAATGTCAAACGTCTAAGAGTATTCTCATTGACCCTCAAAACTGGTGAAGAAATACCATGAGCAAATGATTCACTTTCACCAAGAATTAGTAGCAGCTTGAGATAGAACACTTGGTTTGTAAGTCTTGGAAGTCCAGCCATATTTGATCTCAGAATTACACGCTCATGATGCTCTCATTACAAGAAAACAGGTCATGTCACATTCAGGGTAAGGAGATTGGAGCTGGACTGTACTTCAGTAGTAGTGTTGACATCCTGGTGACACTCATTTGCAGGTTTGGGTCATGTCTGTGGTTCGATTCATTAAGAACAATAGAGAAAAGATTCTTAAGTTAGCTCCCCAAAGTGGAAGCAAAGCTCAATAATATAACACAACTACTCTAAAGGCATTTGACCTTATTTGAGAAATAGGAAGTCTTGTGCAGGTTTATTGCTGAAGTTTGCACTTTTATTATTTCTCTGCATTTCCTGATGTTGAATTATTCATGATCAGTTGGGACTTAGTAATAATTAAGCTTTGGACAGCTATTTTGCATGAGGTCCAAAGTCACATTTGAAAAGTACACATGCTGTGATTAATACCCCTCTCCATGTCTCCAAAGGAGACCAAATGAATGTTTTGTTATTTAAAAAAAATCTTAATTAAAATGTTTCTTTGAAAGACAGGTTTTTTTTTCCCCCCATACCATGCAGTATGTGCTGGTCTTAGTTCCTTACTCAGGGATCAAACTCAGGACTCCAGCATTGGAAGGGCAGAATCTTAACCACTGGGCCACCAGGTAAGTCCTGAAAGATAGGCTTTAAAAAGTATGTGAAAAATGTAAAAAAAGCTTTAAAAAATAAATGACATGTAAAGCCAAACACAAGTTAATGACTTGACTAAAATCTCCAATTCTGTTTTCCTGTGATTTATAAAGCCAAATCAAGAGAGGGCCTAAAAAAAAAAAAAAGAGAGGGCCTAGGTATGTAACAAGATGTCCAGATTATTTAAAAAATTTTTCTACAATTAAAAGCATGTTATATTACTTATGCATTTATGTACTTGGTTTTAAATTTTTATAGTTTTTTAAAATTTTTATAGTTTTTTAATGAAGTTTATTTGATTTATAGTGTTGTATTAACTTCAGGTATATAGCAAAATGATTCAGTATTTTGGTAGATTATATTTCATTATAGGTTATTATAAGACAATGGATATAATTCCCCATGCTTCACAGTATATGCTTGTTGCTTATGTATATATGTATTTTGCATCTGTTAATCCCATATACCAAAGTTGTCCCTCCTCCCCTTCTCTCTCCTCTTTGGTAACCACAAGTTTGTTTTCTATATTCTGTAAGTTTGTGTCTGTTTTGCATATACATTCGTGTTATCTTTTAGATTCCACATATAGATAATATCATATGGTATTTGTATTTTCTCTGTCCAACTTATTTCACTAAGCATAGTATTCTCTAGGTCCGGCCACATTGCAAATGGCAATATTTCATTCTTTTTTTGTGGCTGAGTAGTATTCCATTGTGTGTATATACACACACAAACATACATATATGTGTGTATATATACATACCCTGCATGTCTGTTAAGTTTCTTCAGTCATGTCCAACTCTATGCAACCTTATGGACTATAGCCCTCCAGGCTTCTCTGTCTATCATGGGGTTCTCCAGGCAAGAATACTGGAGCCAGTTGCCATGCCCTCCTCCTAGGCGGGGATCTTCCTGACCCAAGGATTGAACTCATGTCTCTTAAGTCTCCTGCATTGGCAGGTGGATTTTTTACCACTAGGATCACCTGGGAAGCCTATATATTATATATATATATATATAGTATGTATATATGTATATACTGAGTATGTATGCATATATATATATATAGTATGTATATATGTATATACTGAGTATGTATGTATACTATATATACATATATATAGTATATATACATATATGTATACTATGTCTTCTAAACCTCATTGTCTGTTGATGGACACTTGGGTTGCTTCCATGTCTTGGCTATTATAAATAATGCTGTTATGTATATTTGGGGGCATGTATGTTTTCAAATTAGTATTTTTTGATAACCCTATATGCAAAACAGAAAAAGAGACACAGAAGTACAGAACAGACTTTTGAACTCTGTGGGAGAAGGTGAGGGTGGGATGTTTCGAAAGAACAGCATGTATATTATCTATGGTGAAACAGATCACCAGCCCAGGTGGGATGCATGAGACAAGTGCTCGGGCCTGGTGCACTGGGAAGACCCAGAGGAATCGGGTGGAGAGGGAGGTGGGAGGGGGGAATCGGGATGGGGAATACGTGTAAATCTATGGCTGATTCATGTCAATGTATGACAAAACCCACTGGAAAAAAATAAATAAATAAATAAAGGAGAAAAAAAACCCAAACAAATTAGTATTTTTATCTTTTCTGGATATATACCCAGGAGTTGTATTGCTGAATCATATGGTGCTCTATTTTTAGTTTTTTAAGAACTTTCATACTGCTTTCCAGACAGTGACTGGAATAGTGGCTGTACCAAATTTACATTCCTACCAATAGTGTAGTATAGGTGGGTTCCCTTTTTTCCACATCTTCTCCAACATTTTCTTATTTGTGGACTTTTTGATAATAGCCATTCTGACAGGTGTGAGCTGATATCTCATTATGGTTTTGGTTTGCATTTCTCTAAATGAACAATATTGAGAATTTTTTCACGTCCCTCTTGGCCATCTGTATGCCTTCTTTGGTGAAATGTCTATTTAGGTCTTCTTCCCATATTTGACTAAGTTGTTTGGGTTTTTTGATATTGAGTTGTATGAACTGTTTGTATATTTCATATATTAACCCCTTGTCAGTCTCATCATTTGCAAATATTTTCTCCCAATCTGTAGGTTGTCTTTTCATTTTATTGATGGTTACTTTTGCTGTGCAAAAGTTTAATTAGGCCCCATTTATTTTTATTTCTTTTGCCTTAGTAGACTTACACAAGATAATATTGCTATGATTTGTGTCAGAGAATGTTTTACCTATGTTCTATTCTCAGAGTTTTATGGTTTCAGGTCAATTAGGTCTTTAAATCATTTTGAGTTTATTTTTGTACATGGTATGAGAAAATGTTCTAATTTCATTATTTTACATGTAGCTGTCCAATTTTCCCAGACCACTTGTTGAATAGATTGTCTTTTTTCCATTGTATATTCTTTCCTCTTTTGTTGTAGATTAACTGTAGGCGTGTCAGTTTATTTCTAGGCTCTCCACTCTGTTCCATTAATATATGTGTCTCTTTTAGTGCCAATACCATGCTGTTTTGATTACTGTAGCTTTGTAGTATTGTCTGAAGTCTGGGAGGGTCATATCTTCAGCATTGTCCTTTATTATCAAGATTGCTTTGGCAATTTGGGGTCCTTTTTGGTTCCATATAAATTTTAGGATTATTTGTTTTAGTCATGGGTATTTTGACAGGAATTGCATTAAATCTATAGATTACTTTCAGTAGTATGGCCATTTTAATAATTTTAATTCCTCCATTCGAAGAGCATGGGCTATCCTTCAATTTCTTGGAATCATCTGTTTTCTTCATCAATGTTTTCAAGTCTTAAGAGTGTAGGTCTTATACCTCCTTAGTTAAATTTATTCCTAGATATTTGTCTGACTACTGTGTCTAGGACTTCTAATAATATGTTGAATAGAAGTGGTGAGAGTGGGCTTCCTTGTCTTATTCCTGAATTTAGTGGGAAGGCTTACAGCTTTTTACTGTTGAATATTATGTTGGCTGTGAGTTTGTTGTAAACAACCTTTATTATGTTAAAATACGGCCCCTCTCTACCCATTTTGAGAGTTTTTAATCATGAATGAATATTGAGTTTTGTCAAATGCTTTTCCTACTCCTGTTGAGATGATCTTGTGGTTTTTGTCTTTTGTTGATGTTGTGTATCACACTGATTGATTTGCCTATGTTGAACTATCCTTGTGACCTTGGAATAAATCCAGCTTGATCATGGTGTATGATCTTTTTTAGGTATTGTTGGGTTTGGTTTGCTTTTATCTAACTGTTAATTGCCTGTTTTCCCTCATTATAAGGAAGTTCTCAGAGCAGGAATTTTCTCTTGTTCCCTGCTTTGTCCCATGGATCTGTGCCATGTAAACCTTTATTGACTGAAAGCAAACAAAATAGACTTTTTAACAGTAAACTCTGATCACAGTCACATATTTCCTTCAGATCTATATTGTATTATTAATTCTTGAGAATATGCAGTCATCTAAAATGTTGTAGTAATTAAGTCATCTTAATGGAGCCAAGTAGCAAACATGGGATAGCTTACCTTTACAATCTGAAGAGTACTTAACATCAAAAAAATACATATTCTTTTTCTGTTTATCAAAGAAATATATAATAGTTTTCATATTGTGTTTATACCATATGCTTCTCATTACATAAATTCATGTCCCTGGCATCCAAGCAGTACCATGCATTTGACAAAAGAAGGAAATACCAGAATTCACATATGTCATAAATCTGTGATTTAGGGAATTTATAGTGTACTTTGTTGCACTGAAAACAAAATTTAAAAGATGTGTTTCTTCATTTTCACATCATACAAATTTTATACCATAGAGAAAATACCACATTCTTACAAGTTCACTAAGTGAAAGGTTTCACTAAGTGAAAGGTGTGTGACTAAATGATGCGTTTAGGATTAGACTCATGGGTTTTATCCACTAGGTTATAACCAGACTAGAATAAATGAATGGGTCATACCAAAATGACGAGTTCTCCATCTAAAGAAGAGCAAAACACCCCATTCTTCTCAAACTGGCCTTGGGGAACCTCAGAGCTCACAAATACAATAGAATTTATGCTAGATGGAATTAAAAGGAGATTCTGTTTCCAAATCTGCCATAAGACATAATTCAAAGTTTGAATGGAAATTGTTTCTACCAGAATATATAAATGTCTTGTTTGGGGTTTCCCTGGAGGCAAGAAGGTGAATGCCAGCAGGTATTTGGAAGGTGATTCCTGGAAACACTGGCAAGGGAGGGGAAAGTGAGCCAAGGAAGAGAAGGAAGCCATGGGAGAGTAAGTTATGAAGCCTGTTTCCACTCTGGGCCTCTGGACATCATTCCCACTGGGGATGCTAAGGGAGCATGTACGATAGGACTCAGTTTTCCCAACCAAGGGGTGAGGTGGCTGGGGTATTGACTCACCAAGTCCTTATCTATCATTGGCTTCAGGCTGCCATCAGTGACTAAGAAACTCTCAGAGTTGCAGGTGTTCACAGTAAGAAGCCTTTGGTAATTAATGGATTCAGAAGTCTCAGTGCCCTTAAACACACATATTTGATCATGTATCATATTCAGTTCAGTTCAGTCACTCAGTCGTGTCCGACTCTTTGTGACCCCATGGACTGCAGCACACCAGGCCTCCCTGTCTATCACCAGCTCCTGGAGTTTACTCAAACTTTTGATGCCATCCAACCATCTCATCCTCTGTCATCCCTTTCTCCTCCCGCCTTCAATCTTTCCCAGCATCAGGGTCTTTTCCAATGAGTCAGTTCTTTGCATCAGGTGGCCAAAGTATTGGAGTTTCAGCTTCAGCATCAGTCCTTCCAATGAATATTCAGGACTGATTTCCTTTAGGATGGACTTATTGGATCTCCTTGCTGTCCAAGGGACTCTCAAGAGCCTTCTCCAAAACCACAGTTCAAAAGCATCAATTCTTCAGCACTCAGCTTTCTTTGTAGTCCAACTCTCACATCCATACATGACTGCTGGAAAAACCATAGCTTTGACTTGGCTAAGTAATGTCTTTGTTGGCAAAGTAATGTCTCTGCTTTTTAATATGCTGTCTAGGTTGGTCATAACTTTTTTTCCAAGGAGCAAGCATCTTTTAATTTCATGGCTGAAGTCACCATCTGCAGTGATTTTGGAGCCCAAGAAAGTAAAGTCTGCCACTGTTTCCATTGTTTCCCCATCTATTTGCCATGAAGTGATGGGACCAGATGCCATGATCTTGGTTTTCTGAATGTTGAGTTTTAAGCCAACTTTTTCATTCTCCTCTTTCACTTTCATCAAGAGTGTCTTTAGTTCTTTGCTTTCTGCCATAATTGTGGTATCATCTGCATATCTAAGGTTATTGATATTTCTCCTGGCAATCTTAATTCCAGCTTGTTCTTCATCCAGGCCAGCGTTTCTCATGATGTACTCTGCATATAAGTTAAATAAGCAGGGTGACAATATACAGCCTTGACGTACTCCTTTCCCAATTTGGAACCAGTCTGTTGTTCCATGTCCAGTTCTAACTGTTGCTTCCTGACCTGCATACAGATATCTCAGGAGGCAGGTCAGGTGGTCTGGTATTCCCATCTCTTGAAGAATTTTCCACAGTTTGTTGTGATCCACACAGTCAAAGGCTTTGGCATAGTCAATAAAGCACAAGTAGATGTTTTTCTGGAACTCTCTTGCTTTTTGGATGATCCAATAGTTGTTGGCATGTATCATATTACTCCCTGTTTAAAGTCCCTCAATGGCTCCCAGAGCCCATAGGATGAAGTTCAAACCCTTCAGCCAGGCTCATGAAGCTCATCAGCATGCTAGGCCAGTGGTTCTCACCAGGACAGTACCACTTTCATGAGGGTGTTTTGAAAATTCACAGTGGCTTTAAAGGTAGACATGATGGCTGAGGGCACTAATGTCAAATAACGCTAGACATCCTGAACTTTATATCACCAACCCCAGACATTGTGCCTGGCCCCAAATAGATACTCAACAAATTAATGTGTACATGTAACAGCTCTCACAGAATGTGGAATAAACTCTTAGAAGCAAAGCAGGATGGATCTTAACCACAATGGAAGAAAAAAATCCACTCATTTGCCTATCCATTGATTCTTGAGATCAAGATTCCTTTGCTGAAGTTAACCCAACTTTGCCATTTCAAATACGGTCTTTGGGGACATAGATGATTTTTTTCCCGACCCTCCTCCCAAACAAAATGTTTGAATCAGGCAACTTTGGAGAAAGATGGTGAAGGGTCCACAATCCTTTTGTTGTTGTTTAGTCGCTCAGTCGTGTCTGACTCTTTTCTGACCCCATGGGCCATAGCCTGCCAGGCTCCTCTGTCCACGGAATTTTCCAGGCAAGAATACTGGAGTGGGTTGCCATTTCCTTCCCCAGGGGATCTTCCTGACCCAGGGATCAAACCTGCATCTCCTGCATTGGCAGGCAAATTCTTTACTAAGTCACCCGGGAAGCCCCCCGAATCCTTTGCCAGCATAATATACATGTAGAAAGTGAGACCCAAGCAGGCAAACTGGATTGAACTTGGAACTAAATTCTGATTCTTCTAATTTCCAGTTCTGGGCTTTTTAAAAAAAAAAAACAAACAAATAGTGCCTCACTCAAGAATAGCAGAACTCCTGCGAGTCAGGACAGTGGGTTTGGGGCAAGTTATTATCTGAGTGAATACAGTTGTCAGGGTTTTCTATTTTCTAGAAATCTTGCCATCTAAAAATCATTTTATAAGACAATTCATGAATGCAGGGAGTCACACAAGGACAAACATTTGCATGTATAGAACACAAAGAATTTACCTTTTCCCTTTTTTATTTCTGTGGGCTTCCCTTGGGGCTCAGCTGGTAAAGAATCCGCCTGCAATGAGGGAGACCTGGTTCAATCCCTGGGTTGGGAAGATCCTCTGGAGAAGGGAAAGTCTACCCACTCCAGTATTTTAGCCTGGAGAATTCCATGGACTGTATTGTCCCTGGTGTCACAAAGAGTCAGACACGACTGAGCGACTTTCACTTTTTTTATTTCCACAGCACCCTAAAGTACTTCTTTAAGACTTAGGCTATTTATTCTAATAATATATTTACATTTCTGTCACCTAGGGGTAGGGATTATGTCTTAGTCATCTTTATATCACAGCCAAACACTGTCCAGCCCATGATGACCAGGAGACACTAAATGTTTGTTAAAAGAATGAATAAATCTATAAACCATGTATGAGAACTTTTTGAAAATAGAGAGGCAAATATGTTTAACAAATTTTTCCTTTTAACAAATTTTCCTATTTTTATCTTTTTTTTTTAAAAAGGTCACAAATGTAGTTTTAATCTTAGAGTTCACAGAATATTTCTCAACCCAACTTTCCTAAATCAAGTTGGAGTGACTTTGAGTAAAAGCCTTTACTCTTAAGGCCTATCTAAACTGAGTTTCCTGGCTTTAGCTCTCAGAAATCATTCTATAGGGTTTAGGTAGGAAAAAGTAAATAGACAAGCCTGGTAGGCGTATGCCAAGTTATTATTACATTCAATTGTGAACAAGAAAATAGCAAAAGATGTTTACACACGGGACAGGAAGGAAGTGCTCAGGATGAACTCAAGCCATACCTTCCCCCAATAAATACAGAAAAGCCCCTGATGATTGAGTGCCTTAAGTTGGAAACATGAATTTGGTAAAAGTCAAGGGAGCTCACATGCAGACAACAAGATTCTATTCATGGACAAGGGGATTTTTCTATAAAGTAACCATATTGAAAGGGTCATAGACTCACTTAAAAATCTGAAGAAACTCCTATTGCTCCTCACTATAACATATTCCCCTCCCCTCCACATACAACATTATTCACTGTTGCTGGTGGTGAACTGATCCCCACTCCCCTCCCCACCACCACCACTTCATGTCATGAAGAATGAAATCTGGTGGCAAAATTGATCTTCAGTGAGGTCTAACTTCAAAATTCATGTTCTTTCTGTTATGTTGATAAGTGATCTTAAGATTTTGTCTGCTCTAAATCTCCCATTGATGTAAAATTGTGTAGTGATATGTACTTTATATAGGTGTTGTTAAGAGTAAACAGTTACTCTCTTTAAAATGTTTGAAAGTGAAAGTCACTCAGTCGTGTCCAACTCTGCAACCCCATGAACTATACAGTCCATGGAATTCTCCAGGCCAGAATACTGGAGTGGGTAGCCTTTCACTTCTCCAGGGGATCTTCCCAACCCAGGTATCAAAGCCAGGTCTCCCACATTGCAGGCAGATTCTTTATCAACTGAGCTATCAGGGAAGACTAAAATGTTTAGCATGTCATAATCACTCAACAAATATCAATTACTTTCTCTTCCCCACATCTCAAGTGGGGAGTTGGCAAAATTTGAGGAGAATATGGATTATGATTTTTTTTCCTCTTTTAATCTTACCTTCATTTTTTCCTGCTTCCTAAGAAGTGAGAGTCCTATTGTTAAAGATCATATGTTCTTATATTGTTGGTTGTCCAGCCCATGTCACCAGGGAGTAAAAGGAACCAGGGACCATCTGTGTACCCATCTCCACTAAGTGTCCTCACTCAGTGGACAATAAATACCAAGGCCTGGCATTTTGTAGCTTCTAGGTAAATGTTTTATGGACTTCCCTGGTGGTTCAGATGGTAGAGCGTCTACTTACAATGCAGGAGACCCTGGCTCAATCTCTGGGTCGGGAAGATCCCCTAGAGAAGGAAATGGCAACTCACTCCAGTATTCTTGCCTGGAAAGTTCCATGGATGGGGGAGTCTGGTAGGCTACAGTCCATGGGGTTGCAAAGAGTCGGACACGACAGCAATATAGCACTCAGGTAAATGTCTGAGTAAGGAAAGAGGGTAGGAATAGAAAGGGAAGGATGGAGGCAGTGAGGTGGGAAGGGAGAAAAGGAAGGAAGAATGAAGTTGTTTGGAATTTTTTTTTTCCTACCATAAATCCCTGAGAACAGAGTCCTTGACAGGCACGGGATGAAGGAAAGCAATGTGTCCCTAAAGACACACTTTCTCCTGCAGAATTTAACAGTGTCTGCATTGAGTCTAACACTTCTTCACTGCCTCCTTTCATGGAACAAGCAGACATGAAAAGAAACAGACTAGGAAAAGACATCCATTTCTAGACCATGTTGCTGGGGTACAATTGATGGGGAAGGTGAAGAAGCGATGCCATTTTCTTCTTCGGTAGGATTGGCGATGGAGAAAATGTTGTAAAGTTTGAAGGGGAGGACTGATGTGATGGAAACTCATCCTGGGTGTGGCCTCAGGCAAGGCGCCTCACACATGGAGTTTTTCCATCTGTAAGATGTCAGCACTGGTCCAGATCAATGGATCTCAATCTTGGTTCTCCAATAGAACCACCCAAGGAGTTTCCAACTGTCCCCGTGCCCAAGCCATAGTCCAGACAGTAGACTCACCTTAGGTGGGTCACAGGCATCAGTAGTTTCAAAGTTTCCCAGATGATCCCAATATGCAGCTGAACTTGAGAACTACTGGGCCAGGTGGTCTCTAGACCCTCACTGCCCTAAGTGGTTTTCAACAAACTGCCTGGGCACCACTTGGGTTCCTTTTTGTAATCAAGACTCAGCCCTCATTCCAGAGCCACACAGACAGAACCTGCATTTTCACAAGTGCGTGCTAAGTCGCTTCAGTCATGTCCGACTCTTTGAGACCCTATGGACCATAGCCTGCCAGGCTCCTCTGTCCATGGGATTCTCCAGGCAAGAATACTGGAGTGGGTTGCCATTCCCTCCTCCAGGGGATCTTCCCAGACCAGGGACTGAACCTATTTCTCTTGTGTCTTCTGCATGGCAGGCAGGATCTTTGCCACTAGTGCCACCTGGGAACATTTTAACAAGAGACCCCCTGGTAATTTGTATTGACATTAAAGTTTGAAAACTCTGGCTTGGACACCCTCCCACCCTGCCTTTTCATCCAACAGTGCTTTACTTCTGGTGTTGATATTTCAATATAACTTCTGGATCTCAACCTCAGGCAGATCATAAGGGTTGAAAGCTTTATATGTGTGTTATGTGTCAGCAAGCACAAAAATACCCCATCACACCTGTTCCATGCAGGGGGCTAAGTGGAAATAGATTGGGAAAAAATAAGTATCCCTGTAAAAAGGGCGGGTGATTTTATGATTCTGATCAAAGATTGCTTTTCCTTTGTAGAATTCAGTAGGGCCGTCTAAAGAGCAGTTCTCTTCAAAGTCAGCCCTGCCGGTGTGGTTATTACAAACACCTGCCTCTAAGTGGCAGTTTGTGACCAGCATCTTCTCGCCTGGCTGCACATCATTTCCAGGTTTTCTTCTCTGTTCCTCATGTTTCCTAACCATGCCCTCGTCAATAGCTCTCCCCAGGAAATAATGGGTGCATTGGCGGAGGAGTGTTTGACTTCCTCTGAAAGTTTCCCCTTTCATGTTCCCCTTGTCATGTTCATCACCTCCTTTAATTAAACAAAAGTCACCGCTGAAAAAAACAAAGCAGAAATGGCATCAAAATGCTGAAACTAAAGCTAGGAAGTGACAGATAAATGCTACGTGAGATGTAATTCTGACCCTTGATAACTCAGGGCTACCCCGGTGGGAGGCTCGTCGTGTTCTAGTAGGACTTTTTTGAATAATGGTGTTTGTGGAGGAGGGAGTGATTTGGGTCTGAATGTTTGGGGATAAGTGGCATGGGTGAAAACTTAAGTCTCAGTTCAATTCAATTTCTAGATTTTAGGTCACAGTCACTGTGGTGCCTTGCCCACATGCCTCCAGCCTTAACATTTCAATAGGACTTCACCAGTTGGCATCTGCAGGACTAAGGGCTTTCTTTGGCTCAGCTCTCTGCCCTCAGCTTTCTCTGCCCCCAGCTCAGCAAGCAGAAGTCCTAGGATAGAAGGCAGTGCCCTTTAGGCAATCTCTGAATTCAGATGGTGTCTAAAAGCTCCCTCGCCTGTTGAGCGAGATCATGTGGCGATGCACAATCTAGGCTGGCTCTGGGTGATGCTGGCAGCCTGACGCTTCAGTGGCTCCATGATAACGATACATTCCTGCTATTGTTTTCCTCCCTTCCCGATTCACTCCCTCACTCCCCTACTACTGTTTTGTGCGCCTGTAGGGCAATTTGCTGCTGCTGCTGCTGCTAAGTCGCTTCAGTCGTGTCCGACTCTGTGCGACCCCACAGATGGCAGCCCACCAGGCTCCTCCATCCCTGGGATTCTCCAGGCAAGAATACTGCAGTGGGTTGCCAGTTCCTTCTCCGGTAGAGCAATCTACTTCCACTCAAATCCTTGCCTTAGCATCTGCTTGTGGGAAAACCCACACTTAAACAAATTTAATCTTGCATTTGCTTTAAAATACTTGTAGGTATGCCCTTCATGCCTTTATATTCTTTCCATTCAATTTTGACATTTTCAGTTGATAGAACTAGTTATGATATGAAGATTTCAAAGGGTTTTAGTAATGGCCTTGAAGAGATCATCTTATTACCTTGTTCATGAGACTCATTGACATCTGAAGTTACCAAGGAGTAAGAAGATGAAAAAAAGGGGTCAGTATAATAGTGGCACAGCCCAGGGGGAGATTGGCACTTGTTTCCAATCCAGGTGCTATACTTGTTAGCTTTGTGAACTGGAGCAAGTCATTTCACCTCTCTGCCTCTCAGTTGGATGCTTCAAACATGAGGGAGCTATTCACCCCTAACCTATACAGTTGTGAATGTTCAGTAAGATGTGTGTAAAGTGTTTAGGATAATGCTTGTCACTATTAGCTATGAACAGTTCAAGGCTTAAGTGGTTACTAACCAAGAATACTGAGTCCATTAAGATGTCTTCATGCATAAAACAGAAGATCCAGTGGAGCATTGCTTACACCAGTACGGATGTCCATGGTCTGCAGCAGACATCTGCCATATCCCCATTTTGCATATTTCACTGCCTAGAATTAAGGCATATACCCATTATGTAACCAGGAGTCAAGCTTACAGTCAAGACAAATCTCCTCTTTCTCTATATTTTTCATTTTATTTCTGATACCAGGTTACAGGTGTATCAGACTGTTTGTTATTGCTGTGTAACAAATTATCCCAATAAGCCTCAGTAGCTTGGCTGGCACTGCTGACCATGATTGAGTTTATTCATGCATCTGCGGGTTGGCTGGTATACACTAGGCTTGCTACAGGTCTGCAGTTGACCAAGTAGCTCTGTTCCCCCTGATTCTCATTCTCCTTGAGTCATGAGGCTGGCTGGGGCATCGTCTTCTCACCACCGTAATAGAGGCCCAGGTCTTAACGTCTAGGCGTGGAACTGGTCCTTATGCCATTAGTCAAAGCAAGTCACACAGCCACGCCCAAAGCCAAAGTGTGGGACCAGAGGCTCTGCCCACCGTGAAGTTACAGGGTGTGGATGCAGGGAGGGGGTGCAGGAGGGACCAGTCATTCATTCTATTATAACAAGTTGTCAAAACAAAGAACCTCTAAATACCCACGTGGATTCTCTGAGCTCATGTAGCACTGGTGCTTCTACCGTGATTTCTGCACTGGTTATTATATTACAATATCCTCTGGCGGCCCCCATGTCAGGAAAGCTGTTGCAAATGAGCAGGAGAGATCACTTATCAGCTGAAGGGGTCGCCCAGGACCTAGTGACCTTCCAGCTCTAGCCGCCCGTGATTTGCCGTCTGGGAAGAAAACCTCGCAGAGTATGAAAGCGCAGAAGGTAAGACAGAAGTGTCTTACTGAGAGAGTGAAGGACGGCGGGTGGTGCTGGAGGCGGTTCCCGGCCACTTGTGCACGGCCCGCCCCGCCCTCCCTCGCGCACCCGGAGAGGAGCCGTAGTGCGCCTCGCCGGGGCGCCCCTAGCCTCTCCCGGACCGCGAGCGCCCCAGCCGCAGTTGCCCAGCGTCCCCTTCCCGCCCGCGAGGACCGAGCCCCAGGAGGAGCCGAGGCCCGGAGCGGCTGACCGCAGCGGAGGTGGTGGCCCCGGGGCGCCCGGGGTTCCGCGCCCTCCCGAGGGGGCGCAGCAGGAGGCACGGAAGAAGGAGGCCCCCCGCGAAGATGCTGCAGCCCTGGGCTATGGCGCTCCCACTTCTGCTCTCCTGGGTGGCAGGTGGAGTAGGGAAGGCAGCCAGGTGAGTGTCTGGCTGACGATTGGCCCCGGGCCATGAGCTTCCCCGCCCCCCCACCGTTGGCCCCTTTTCTTTGTCCCCGGTCCCCCTAGGCACCCGTGGGCATGTGTATCTGTGCGCGTTGAGCCGGAATTCAAAGAGGATGTCAGGCTGGGTGCGCCTATGGACTCCCCCGCGCGCCCCTCTGGCGGGCTTCGCAGCACCTCCTTGGCATCAGCTGTGCCCCACCTGGCTGCGTCCTTAGGAGGAGGGAGACGTGCGCGGACCCACCGGTGCGTTCAGACTAGGTGGGCAGCAGACATCCACCGTTGGGCCGGCGTGTGTGTCTGTCTGTGGGTGGCTGTGTTCTGTGCTTGCACCGTCCTGTGTTTTCCACTCTATTGGAAGGGGGCCAACTGATCGTCAGTGGCTAGTTTTGCTGGGGAAGGAGGGAGAGAACCAGAGGACGATCCATGGTGAGGGTTTACTGAGCCCTCCGTGAGGGGCTGGGGGCCCTCTACTCAATGCCTTTATGATTAAGGTTGATGAACTGGAAAGAAAGGCCAGGATTGTCAGATGAAATTGACTCTCTCTTGCCTGGCAATTCAGTCTGAAGCTGTTTCTTTACTTCTCACAAACTTTTCTAAGCCCTGAAACTTATTTTTCCAGAAATCAGCAAAGCCACCTAATAAATACACACTTATAGTGCACCGTGTAGGCCTGGCAGGGTCCTAAACACGTGAGAGTTATGAACCCATTTAAAGTCTGTAAGTGCTCTGCCTGGAAGATACTGTTATTATAATCCTCGTGTTGTAGAAGAGAAAAAAGAGGCACAGAGAGGTCCAGCAGCTTGCCCCAAGAGGCACAGTCAGTAAATGAAAACACCAGCGTTGAAGCCCAGGCCATCTGGTCTGGAGTCCCTGCTCTTCCCCAGTGCTGCACTGTTGCTGTTGTTTAATCGCTGGGTCATGTCCGACTGTTTGCGACCCCATGGACTGTAGCCCTGCAGGCTCCTCTGTACATGGACTTTTCTTGGCAAGAATACCAGAGTGGGTTGCCATTTCCTTCTCCAGGGGATCTTCCTCACCCAGGAATCGAACCCGCATCTCCTGCATTGGCAGGCGAGTTCTTTACCTTTTACTTTTTGAGCCACCAGGGAAGCCCTAGAACAGCCTTTTGGGAATCACTCACTGAAAAAGTATTCCTGTTTCTCTTGCTTTCCAAGGCATACCCTAGTTTCTTTCTCTGCTGTGGCACTATTGAGCCCTATTGGGCTGGGCAGGACAATTGTTTGTTCAGGGTGGTTAGAGAGCAGTCCTATGTACTGTAGGATTCTTAGCAGCATCTGTAACCTCTGCACACTAGATCAGTAGCAACTTTCCTAGGTTGTGACAATCAGAATTGGGTCCAGACATTGCCCAAAGTACTGATATGGGGCTGGGGGGGTTGCACAGTTGTTTCCAGCTGAGTCAGGACCTCTGCACTATTAGATTTTTAGTCAACAGTTTCTGTGGAGAGCTGGCTGAGAGCCTTGGTTTGGAATGGGCTTCTTAAAGGTGAGCCATCTATCTTTGTTTGAATTACAGGAAAAATCTTTCATCAGTGTCAGTCACAACATTAAGGGATTTTGAAGTTCAAATAGAATAAGCTTTAGACCCAGTTCTTAGAATGTATGATCACAAGTTTCAATTTCCTTTTCATGATAAAAATGTAAGGAGATGCAGTTTGCTCATGATCACATTTCCTGGAATGCTAGAGGTTCTGGCATCGCTAGAAAGCCCACTTAAGAAACATCAAGTGCTATTTGGAGATGAGATTAATAGTTGTTTTAGCAGTGGACAAACTGACCTCCAGGAGCCTCAGTTTCAGAGGGCCACCAAATTAAATCAGAAGTCGAAAAGCTCCCAGGTTAAACCCAAGAATATTACAATGGAGGCTTGACATCAGGATTTTGCAGTTTCACAGTTTTAAAGAAGTGAGCAGTGGTTTCTTTCTGTGGTCTCAGGTTCACGAACTGGTACGCTCATTATCTGTGCAACATGCTTGGAAACGTCTCATGCTCAGTTTTTCAGGAACTGCCCAGGGACCAGGTATAATCGCCCCCAGCCCCCAGGTTACAGACGGCACGTGAAAAAGGCAAGGTGCTCGGAGCACGAGAGCGTGTCCACTGGTTATTTCCTGAGGTTTTATGACTTTCAATAAAAACTGACTGCTTTATAGGGATTTCTAAGATAAGCACCCGTTGTTGTATTTTTTAATTGAGACACCGTACCTTAATTTCAGTGACCTAGAAGATTATATGCCTCTTAAATGGTGATTAGTGTATTAGTAGTCAATTAATGGAGAAGGCAATGGCAACCCACTCCAGTGTTCTTGCCTGGAAAATCCCATGGATGGAGGAGCCTGGTAGGCTGCCGTCTATGGGGTCGCACAGAGTCGGACACGACCGAAGCGACTTAGCAGCAGCAGCTGTCAATTAACAGTCATCAAGTGAATAAATCCTCAGCAGCATGCATTTTTTTCATCTTCAGTGTCAGAATTTGGTGTAAACCCTTTACTTATCTTGTATGCTACTTCAAACTAATATTCTAAGTATCACTGACTTACAGTATTATTTTCAAGTGTACAACATAGTGATTCAGTATTTTTGTAGCTGACACACCATACAGAGTTCTTATAAAGTACTGACTATTTCCCTATGTGATCCCCATGCGTTTTAATGCCATTTGGGCTTTGGGACTATTTAGATGCTCTCAACCTGCTTGGTCCAATACAGTAAATACAGGAGTCACTAGCCCCATGTAGTTGTTGAGTACTTGAAACATAAGCAGTCCAAGTTGCGATGTGCTGTGATTGCAAAATATACATTTTGAAGACTTTGTAATAAAGAACATAAAGCATCTCACTAATCATTTTATATTGAATACATGTTGAAATGATAATGTTGTGGATATAGTGCATTAGATAAAATATATTACTAAAATTAATTCCACCTGTTTCTTTTACAGTTAAAACAATATGGCTACTAAAATTATATTTTTATTGCATGGTGTTAGTCTAGAACACTTACTGATCTGAACTCCATCTCCAGCATTCCAGGTCCTGACACTGGTACCTTTCTGCCTTGGGCACATAAGATAAATATGCTATTAACTTTGCTGTTCTTGAGTTTGATGTGTGGAACAACTCCCTTCTTATATTTATGCAATATACATTTTTTTCTCTATTGAGTTCAAGTAACAATAATGTGAGAGATAAAGGAATTACTGAGTTCATGTATTCATGGACAGAGGCCTGCTTTCTGCAAACTACACCCTGTTTGAGAATTGATTCTTCTCAGAGCCCTGCTAAGGAAGTGCCACTGTCACAATTTTCCACAAACTTAGTGGCTTAAAATAGCATAAATTTGGGATTTCCCTGGTGGTTCCGTGGTTAGGACTCCGTGCTTCTATTGCCTAGGGCACAGGGAACTAAAATCAAATCAGTTCGATCCCTGGCCAGGGAACTTAAATCCCACAAGCCTTGCAGCATAGGGCAGGGGTGGGAGCAGGGATATACATTTATTTTCCTAGAGTTCTGGAGGTTGGAAGTCCAAAATTTGTCTTATGGGGCTAGAACTAAGCTGTTGGCAGGATTTGTTCCTTCTGTAGGCTCCATGGGAGAATCCATTCCTTATCTCTTAGACTTATAGAGGCTCCAACAGTTCTTGGCTTGTAGGCACATCACTGCATCTCTTCTTCCTTTGTCACCTTGCCTTTTCTCTAACTCTTAATCATGTTCCTCCCTCTAAAAAGAACCCCTGTGATTATACCTGGCCCACCCAGAAAATACAGGGTGACCTCCCTGTCTTAAGATGCACAAGAGCACATGTGAAATTTCCCTTTTGTTCCATAAGGTAACATTTCGAGGTTCCAGGGATTATGACATGACCATCATTTGGGGGGTCATTATTCAGCCTGCCACAGGAAGTCTGAGCTATGAGTCTGTTTTTCTTGGTTTTATGGATTGGATCTTATATTTAAACTTGATTTTAATGACTTGTGAGTGGTTGGCATATCATTCCTTTCTTTATTCTTTAAACCAGGGATTGTGGGAATATACCCAAAACTCAAGAGCTGAGTGTTTCTAGGAAATGGTGACCATGAAATGCCCAATTACAGTACAGAAATCATTTCTGAGCAGTCTTGTTTCAATCGTTTCATTGGTTTAAAGGGTGTTAAAGTCCTATTTCTATGTAATTTATGTACATAATCTAAGGTTATGTAAACATTAAAATGAATAAGTATATTATCTAGTCTTCATAAATCAGATTGGCATTCAGCTAATTTTGTTGAAACACTATTATGTGTCAACACTTTTTCAGTGTGATTTCAGTCAACTGTCTCTTCAATCCTAAGAAATAAGTATTGGGTCTCTGACAGACAGTGGGATGGAGAAAATTGAAATTAGATAATTCCTCAAGAACTGCATTGGATTTGGTCTTCTGCCCTAACAACAGTGACATTCCAATATTTCAAATTTGTTTCTCAAGAAAAATTGAATACATAAAAGCTGACGTTCTTACAAAGTACTTTCTCACATGTTATCACCAGTGAGCCTGTTGAGCTTGATGCTTGCCCAGCACCATCAAGGGATGTGTGTAGAATAAGTGGGAAGTTCCTGGTGCTCCATTCTCCCAAGACCTTCCTCTCTAGGTTTCCATTCTCTAAGAAGCAGACTCTGAGACCAAAATTCAAATGTGCATGGTTTATTTGGGAGGTTGTCCCCAAAAGTTCTAGTTTTAGTAGGATAGAGAAGGGAAAGACATGTTATATAAATAAGTTACTATTATGATTTAATTCTACTGGGGAGTTCTAGAAGACAGTAGGGCCCAAGCCTTAGAATGATCCCTGCTGAGGCTCAGGAGCTGGGTTATCTGTGCTCCCAGCAGTCATTGGTGGAGGGCCTCAGAGGATGCCGAGTCTATGTGTTCAGCTTGCCATGCTCACAGGCAGCATGGGCTCTGTAAGGAGCCCTGCATGTCTGGGTAAGGAATTTGAGCTTTGATCTGAGGGCAGTAGAGAGCAAAGCAGGGCATCGCTGGCTGAATTCTTTAATGATAACCTCATTATTTCCAATTCATGCTCATAATTATCACACAATTGCACAAAATAATTTTTAAGATAATGAGCAATAAGTTAGTTTACCTGGCAACATTTTTTCCCCTAGTGTACATAGTAATAGTCCATAGTATCTCAGAGTTGATTAATACAAATTAAAAATCAAAATCCCAAAGCAGCAAATACCTTTATAAAGATCATCACCTTGTCCTTCAAGTTTTCCCTTTGTTCGATCTCTGGTCCCCACATTTATTACAGTTATCTATTGCTATTCAACAAAATACTGCAAAGTTTAGTGGTTTAAAACAACATTTATTATCTCACTGTTTCAGCAAATGGGGAATTCAGGAGCAGTATGCCCGAAAGGGGCCTGGGGTTTTTCACCAGGTTATAGTTGAGTTGTTGGCCGAGGCTGCAGTTATCGAAAGGCTTGACTCCACCTGGAGGATCTTTCAAGATGACGTGCTCACACAGCCATGGGCTCCTCGCCTTGTGGACCTCTCCATAAGGCTACTTGAGTGTCCTTATGAGGTATCAGCTGACTTCCTACATATCAAGAGTTACAAAAGAGAGATAACAAAGAGGAAATTATAATGCCTCCTATGTCCTAATCTCAGAAGTTACTCTCCATCACTCCCATGATAATCTCTTCATCAGAAACCAGTCACTAACTACAGCCCCACATCAGTGTTAGGTCCAACTGCTCACCACTCAAAAGCCAATACTTGAGAGGCAAGATTGGTGGGAAGGAAGTTTGCTTAATTTCAGAGGACAGGGTGAACTCATGTCCAAAGGCCAACTCCTCACTGACAATCAGTAGGCAAGAGCTCTCATAGGGGAGTTTCAGGGGTGTATTGATGGAGGGAGGGGGCTACAAGTGGAAACAACATAGTCAACTCTGACAGTCCTATCTTGGAATTGATCATGTGGTGGTCTGATCGGTGTTAATCTTGATTGTTTTAAGTGCAGTTAATCTTCAGCTTCCAAGGTTGGTTTGTTCCCATTTCTTTGAGGCCAGTTCTCAGAACTGTGGCAGCTTATGTCATGACTACAGCCTGGTCACTGTATAGTCACATTCTTGCACATGGTGAGGGCTTTAGTGTCTATGAAACAACTCAAAGGATATAGCTCAGAGTATTATCTATGGCTCTTGAGGAGGAACTAAAGGTCCTTGACATTTCTTAATGACCAAACTATTATTATTATGGTTGGATAGCATCACCAACTCGATGGACATGAGTTTGAGAAAGCTCTAGGAGTTGGTGATGGACAGGGAAGCTTGGTGTGCTGCAGTTCATGGGGTCGCAGAGAGTTGGACAGGACTAAGTGACTGAACTGAACTGAAACTATTATTATTGTGTCTCCTTTGCTTCTGCATTTTCTCACTTATCTGATTAAATTTTTCTATAGACAAAAAGCAAGAGGAAGACATGTTGGGGAAAGACTATAGAGTCCTGCTCTATTTCATAAGGGAAGGCGAATTGGGCTTAACTTTTAAAAGGAGGAATATCAAAGAATTGGTGGGCATATTTTAAAAACATCACAAAGCATTCTCATTTTCCTTCTCTCACACTGATTACTCCTCAGCCTCCTTTCCCAGCCTTCATTTCTACAGAGATAAGTCTCTGACCCTATTATCTTCCGTATCTAAACTATCTCTAGGTGATCTTGCCAGTCCTTGCTCTTTCATGCCATCTATATGTTGATGACTTAAAAATGTGAATCTTAAATCTTAGGCTCTCTCTGCTGCATTCCCTTTTTTTATTTTTTCTAATTTTTATTGGAGAATACTTGATTTACAATGTAAGTAAGTGTACAATGTTAGTTTCAAGTGTACAGCAAAGTGAATCAGTTACATATATACATATATCCTCTCTTTTTTAGATTGTTTTCCTATATAGGCCATTACAGAGTATATAGTTCCCTGTGTTGTACAGTAGGCCCTTATTGGTTATCTATTTTCTATATAGTAGTTTGTATATGTCAATCCCAATCTTCTGGTTTATCCCTTACCCCCTCTTTACCCCCTGGTAGCCACAAGTTTATTTTCTACATCTGTAACTCTATTGCTATTTTGTAGATAAGTTTATTTGTACCGACTTTTTTTAGACTCCATGTATAAGTGATGCCATATGGTGTTTGTCTTTCTCTGACTTACTTCACTCAGTATAACAATCTCTAGATATACCCATGTTGCAGCAGATGGCATTATTTCATTCTTTTTTATAGATGAATAATATTCCATTGTATATATGTACCATATCTTCTTTATCCATTCCTCTATTGATGGACATTTAGGTTGTTTCTATGTCTTGGCTATTGGAAATAGTGCTGCAATGAACACAGGGATGCATGTATCTTTTTGAATTATAATTTTCTCCAGATATATGCCCAGGAGCGGGATTGCTGGATCATACGGTAGCTCTATTTTTAGTTTTTTAAGGAACCTCCATACTGTTCTCCATAGTGGCTGTACCAGTTTATATTCCCACTGACAGTGTAATAGGGTTTGCTTTTCTCCATACCCTCTCTTATTGTTTGTAGATTTTTTGATGATGGCCATTTTGACTGGTGTGAGGTGATACCTCATTGTAGTTTTGATTTACATTTCTCTCATAATTAGTGATATTGACCACCTTTTCATGTGCTTTTTAACCATCTGAGTAGTGTCTTCTTTGAAGAAGTGTCTGCTTAGATCTTCCACCCATTTTTTGATTGGGGTGTTTGTATTCTTGATATTGAGCTGCATGAGCTGTTTATATATTTTGGAGATTAATCCCTTGTCAATTCTTGCCCTATCCTTCAGGATGTCTCACTGAGCTTAGGACATCCAGAACTGAACTCTTGGTCAGCTCTCCAAAACTCATTCCCTGCTTCTCATCCATTCCCCCCATTCCAGGAGTGTCCAGACTGATTGGTGTCGAAAACCTGGGCATCATTCCTGACAACTCACTCTTCCTCCCCACTTTACGCAGTCAGGTGCTAAGTCCTACTCCAGAGCATGTGTCAAGTCCATCTCCTTCTCTCCCTCCTACCTGCCACCCCCCAGCCACATAACCGTCCTCTCTCACTGGAACCACCCCCCCTCCAAGGGTTTCCCCTTGCTTCTTCTTTTGTCCCCTCTAGTCCATGTCTTAGAGTTTTCTCCTTGAGAATCAATTAGGTCAGGTCAGCCCTCTCCTTAAAACCTTCCAGCGACTCTCCATTGGATTAAGAATAAGTGAGAGAAATAGAGGAGGCAGTGGAGAGTTCAAAGTTTTGTATACTCATGGCATGGGAAATTTGAAGATGCATCAACACACACTGGGATACACTTGATAGCTTGAGCATTTTGGATTGGGTTCTCAGCTGCCTACACATCCAGTAAAGTGAGATGTTTTGGGGGCATCCCTGGGCCTGCTGGACTTGGACTCTGTATGTCAAAGATGGATGGGAGCCCAGAATTTATCTTAACTAGTTGGGTACTATGGACTTGCCATGCTGGGAGTTATGATAAAAACAGGAGAAAGCAAAAACAAATCTCTTCTGGCTGGCCCTTGTTGTCCGTATTTAGGAAACTCTTCCATTTCTTTCGTTTGGCAATATTTAAATGTAAAAACATCAGCAAAAAAGTTTTAGCGTCTCAATTTGTCTTGGAGAATATCATAAAGTTTCCTGGAACATTACCATAAACAAGCATACTAAGAATTCTGGCAAAGTGTATTTGTGCAGAAAATAAGGAATCCCATGAAGAAATACTATACGACTTACACAATCCCTGGAATGTTTTAAAAATTAACTTCAGCTGTGGAGACGGCGATTTGTGATTAATCTGATCAATGTAGACAGCAAGCTGTATGATGCATGAAAGGAGCTCTGGGCAATTCAGCATGTAGCTCAGACAGCCACAGCTCAGGGCCTCCTCCCCACAGAGACTGTTCACAGTGCCACTTCCCTGCCTCAGGACTGGGTGCCCTGAGCCTTCTATATGTCCAGTGTTGTTTAGGAAGAGAGATCAGAGGCAGAGCACACAACCACACATGCGCCAGCAGCTGTCTAGCCTGGTCAGACCTCCCAGGGTGGCAGAGAATGTTGGTGGGATTCTTTCAGTCCAAGACTAAGAATTCTCTTTCTAGCTTTCTCTTTCTAAGTTCCTGAAAGAATCAGGAACTTGTTTTTTATTGATCACCCCAGATTTATAAGTTCCATGGAGTTGGATTAATCCAGCCAAATGCATATGAGCTCATTATACTCAGACATCTCTTAAATTCAGGACTATGCCTTAACCATGCATTCTTGATCTCCCAGAACGCACTGCTCCAGTTTAGTACATTAAAAAAATGCTTCACTAAATATGAAACTAAATGCAAATCACACTGATAGCTTTCTAAGTTTTTGTTTGTTGTTTCAGTGGATTCACACATGAGGAAAAGATCATGTGTACTGCTTACTGCTAAGTCACTTCAGTCGTGTCCAACTCTGTGTGATCCCATAGACGGCAGCCCACCAGGCTCCCCCGTCCCTGGGATTCTCCAGGCAAGAACACTTGGAGTGGGTTGCCATTTCCTTCTCCTATGTGTGAAAGTGAAAAGTGAAAGAAGTCACTCAGTCGTGTCTGACTCTTCCCGACCCCGTGGACCGCAGCCTACCAGGCTCCTCCATCCGTGGGATTTTCCAGGCAAGAGTACTGGAGTGGGGTGCCATTGCCTTCTCCGTCATGTGTACTAGACTTTAGGAAAAGAAATGGTCTTAGAATATTACTCTCTTCATCAAGGTGGGCTAACTCTATGTGTCAAACCATCCCAAAATCACAGTGGCTGAACAAAGTAGAAGTTCATTTCTTTGCCTGCCTTCAAGTCCAACACACATTTGAGAGAGTCTGCTACATGCTTTCACATGGGACCAGGTTCCATCCATCTTGAGGAGCCATCTTTGGCTAGGGCCACTGTGTCCTCTATATTGGGCTGATGGAAACAGAGTCGAGGATCCCACAGGAGGCTTTGTGCACGGGCTTGAAGATGGTCTACTCCTATTCTCTTGGCCAAAACCAGTCATGTGTCCCCACCTAACCAGCAGGCTGGCTGGGAAGGATAGTGTAGCTTTGTGCCCAGAAGACACAGAAATGGATTTACTGAGCACTTAGCCTTCTCTTCTGTGATCGTTAAATTGTAACATATGATACAACAGATATTTGGACATTTTTAACTTCTAACATCATAGTTTCATATGGTTTCACCTAATAGTTTGTATTTCTTATCCAGAGTACTCACAACTAGATATTAAAACAGTGATCGAATTAGTGGTGGGAAAGTTAGTGATTGGCCCTGGAATTAGGGCAAAAGGCAGGTAGGAGACGATGCTGGGAAAGTAATCTGAATTCCTTACTAACATTTACTTGCAATGTCATTTGAGAACTATCGAGAAACAAAAAGTTAAAAAAAATTTTTTTAGCAGTTTTTAAAAAGATTTTATAAGAAAATGTGTCCCACTGTTATCATCAATATTGTGTTTGCTTGTGGTAGATTCTCTCTTCTCCTCAATAATATTGTTTCAGCTTAATCAGAAACATTTTAAATAATTAATTTTCTTTTTATCCATAATTTTAAATAGCTGCCATATGTGAATTAAAAAAATTAGCAAGCATAGAATGCAGAACTGGATTCTTGGTGTAATAAATGAATTTCCTCCTGCATCTACAAATCAGCAAGTAATTATTAGCCATTCTATCCACTAGTGATTTCCCTCTTTTAAACTGTTTTCCCACTTTCCTGACCAGATGTAGAATTTGATGATTAAACCAGTAAAATCCCATTTGTGGCTATCCCTTTGAAGTTGTTTCTCAAAACTGGGTGACTACATGAACTGCACACTCATTAATTACCAGGCACGTTGCTCATTTATGGACGCACATGGTTCTCTGATGGCTTTTTCTACAGAGTTCTTTCAAGGTGCTTGCTCTCCTGTAGGAAATATGCACAGAACATGTCTCTGCATCCATAGAGCAGCTGGAGACTGAAGAGATGTTTTATGATTTGTGTGGTTGCCTGAACATCCAGAATCCATTGTATATTTCTCAATCATGAGTTGAGTCTTAGTTGTTCTTTCCATATTTTAAACAAGTGAGAAGGCTAGATGTAATGTCGAATTTCTGATGTCTTCCAACAGAGCTGTAATACTAAAATGCATTTGTGACCAGGGAAAGAATCCCTGATAGTAGATAAGAAATCTGACTTCATTAACAAGTTTTTGATGGCTTAAGTGTTCATCATTAACATTTTGGAGAACTTTACAAGTGATACTTTGTACAATGTCAAAAATGATGTCTTGGAAGAAATTAATACACCTCAGATTTCTCAGTTTCACCTTTTCACCTAAAGGCAAACATGTGAAAGCAATAAAACTCGAGAAAGCAGATTTCTCTGTAGAGTTCTGTTAATGTACAAACAGTATATGAATTTCACTTTCTGGTAACTTTCTCCTCTTAGTTAACCCCAGGCAGTATTCTCCACAATCAAAACTAATTGACTTTGACAAATACATATGAAATGGGTTTGACCACCTGTACAGGGAAGCCTGGGCTTTTTCACCAAAGTTTCTAAGTAAGCTTTTTTTAAAAAAAAATCATATTTCAACATTTTACTTTGGTTCTTTGTAATTTCACATCTCACAGTTTCAATAATCTTTTTTTAGGTATAATTGTTATAAAACATTATGTTCATTTCAGATGTACAACACAGTGATTCGATACTTGTATACACTGCAAAATGATCACTACAGTAAGCCTAGTTATCATCTCTAAACCATACATAGTTACAGCATTTTTTTCTTGTGATGCAACTTTTAAGATTTACTATCTTAGCAACTTTAAAATATGCATTACAGTATTATTAATGATGGGGCTTCCCTGGTGGCTCAGTAGTAAAGATCTGCCTGCCACCACAGGAGACTCGAGTTTGATCCTTGGGGAAGATCTCCTGGAGGAGGGCATGGCAACCCACTCCAGTATTCTTGCCTGGGAATCCCATGGACAGAGGAGCCTGGCGGTCTACAGTCTGTGGGGTCACAAAGGGTCAGACATGACTTAGCAATTGAGCATGAGCACGCACAGTTAACTATAGTGGCCATGCTGTATATTACATCCCCAGGACTCATTTATTGTATAACTGGGAGTCTGTACCTTTTGATCCCCTTTGCCTGTTTTGTGGCTCCTGCCAGCAATCACAGATCTCTTCTCTGTATCTTTGAGCTTGGGGTGGTTTTCTGATCTGTTTTTTAGATTCCACATTTAAGTGGAGGTCATACAGAATCTGTCTTTCACGTAGCATAATGCCCTCAAGGTCCATCCGTGTTGTTGAAAATGGCAAGATTTCATTCTTTTTCATGACTGAATAATATTCCATTGTATACACATACCACTTCTTTTTTCATCCATTCACTCATTGATAGACACTTAGGTTGTTTCCATATATTCGCTATTATAAATAATGCTGCAGTGAACATAGGGGAGCATATAGATTTTCTTTGGATAAATACCCAGAAATGTAACTGCTAGATTGTATGGTTGTTTTGTTTTGTTTTAAAATTTTTGAGGACCCTCCATGCTGTTTTCCAGAGTGGCTGTACCAATATTTATTCCCAACAACAGTGTAGAATGGTTCCTTTTCTTCACATCCTCACCAACTCTAGTTATTTGTTATCTTTTGATGATAGCCATTTTGGCAGGTGTAAGGTGATGCCTCATTATGGTTTTGATTTGCATTTTCCTGATGACTAGTTGATGTTGAGCATCTTTTCACATGGCCATCTGAGTGTCTTCCTTTGAAAAAATGTCTCTTCACATTTTCTACCCATTTTAAAATCAGAGTGGTTTTTTTTTTCTTTGGAAATGAGTTGTTTGAGTTCCTTTTATATGATAAATATTTACATTATATTTTATATTTGGGTATTAGCCCTTTATCAGATACATGATTTGCAAATATTTTCTTCCATTTGGTAGGTTGCCTTTTCATTCTGTTGGGTTCCTTTGCTGTGCAGAGCCTTTTAGTTTGACGTAGTTCCTACCTGTTTGCTTTTGCTTTTCTTGCCTTTGCTTTTGGTGTAATGTTTCAATAATCTTGTTGGCGCCTGTTGAGTTCACCTCACTTCTATGGAAGCTGCTTTGTGTCTTGCAAAATCCTTGCTGTTTCCAACTGTCTGAAATCTCTGTATAACTCTCTGGCGCCTTTAGGATGGGCCAAATGTTTCATGTGGACACAGGCCCTTCCTTTCTGGCCCTCGTTTATCTCCTGCTCCTTCTCCCTCCCACTGTTCTGTCTGTTTCCCTTCTCGCTCCCCTGGTCCACACACACACACCACTTTCTCTGCTCCAACTTACAGGCCACTCACCCCTCATGTTCTTGATGGCTCCTTTTGAGGATGAAGCTGGGTTTTTTGGCATCAGGGAATAGGTAAGGCCCTTCCTGTTGGAGCTGGGGCACTTATTGCTTGCAAATCTGAGGTCAAGAAGGGGAAAAGTGGGAAAAGGGGAAAGGTAGGAGAGAGGGATAATTTAGGAGTTTGGGGTTGACCTGTGCACACTGCTATATTTAAAATAGATAACAAGCAAGGACCTACTCTATAGCACAGGGAATTCTACTCAGTGTTCTGTAATAACCTAAATGGTAAAAGAATTTTAAAAGACTCAATATATGTATATGTTAACTGAATCACTTTGCTGTAGACCTGAAACTATACAACATTGTAAATCAGCTATACTCCAATACAAAATAAAAATATTTTAAAAAAGAAGTTTACAGGTCAGCTCCATGATTTGTTGATAGATTGAAATCTCACTAAATGAACTACACGTTCCTTATAAAAATATGTAGTTAAATTCCCATAGGCAGAATATCCCTCTCTATAGGTTTCTTCTTTGTCATATGTTCTTTTTAAATCCACCTGAAATGTGACATCTTCTTTTCTGGGCAGAGTCAGTTTCTCCCTCCACTCTGCTCCCCAAACTCAGCTCCATGTTGTTAAAGGAAGAAAAAACAGATGTGGGCACTTAGTCAAAGTTTAATACAAACATGGTAAAAATAAACTGACTCTTTGAGGATCTAGATGGAAGATTTTTTTTTCTCAGGGTGAGGTAAAATTGCATTACCTTATTCATCAGGGCATGGGGACAGCTGTTTTTACCAATTAGTTTTGATCTTTGTGTTTCATTCTTAAGGATAAGAAGACAAATAACCCAATTGGAAAATGGGGAAAGGACCTGAATAAACCTTTCTCCGAAGAAGATACACAAAGAGCCAATAAACACATAAAAAATGTTCAACATCATTAGCCATCTGGGAAATACAAATCAAAGCACAGTACTACTTCTCAACCACTAGAATAGCTGTAATTTTAAAAATGCACAATAACAAGTGCTGTTGAGAACGTGGACAAGTTGGAGTCCTCATACACTGTTGGTGGAGGTGTAAAACGATACAGCTATCTTGGAAAACAGTGTTTTGTTCTTGTTCAGTCACTTAGTCATGTCCAACTCTTTGTTGCTGCATGGACTGCAGCCAGGCTTCCATTCATTTCCTGAAATGCAAAGGTAAAATGATTGACTGAGGAGGACTTACAAATAGCTGAGAAAAGAAGAGAAGCAAAAGGCAAAGGAGAAAAGGAAGGAAAACAGTGTGTCAGTTCTTAAAAAACTTAAACATAGAATGCCTATGATCCAGCAATTTCACTCCTAGGTATATACCCAAGAAAAACAAAAACATATGTTCATGCAAAAGCTAATACACAGTGTTCATAGTAACATTATTCTTAATAGCCAAAGAGTAGTGACATCCTAAATGTCCATCAACTGACAACCAGATAAATGTGGTCTATTCATATAATAGAACATTATTCATCAGTAAAAAAGAACAAACTACTCTTATGTGCCACAAGATGAATGAACCTTGAAAACATGCTAAATGAAAAAACTCAGACACAAAAAGACCATATAATATATGATTACACTTATGTGAAATGTCCAGAATAGGCAAATCTAGAGACAGAATGTAAATTTGTGGTTGCCAGGGGATGAAGGGAGGGGAGAATTGGGAATTAAGTGCTGTTAGGTATGTCCTAGAATTGGATGGTGGTGACAGTTGCAGCAGAAAGAGCATGGTCAAATGTACATTCCTGGTCTGTTAAAGTGCCCGGGTGTTCAATATGCATGCATTTTACCGTGTATTTAATATGCAAGAGGAAACAACCCTAGCCATCCACCAAATATATAGCTGAAGTCTTTTCCTCCAGAATCTGGTGGTAACCCTGTCCAGTCATTGAGTGCGCAGTGAGCTACCGCCTTGGCGCTTGGGGTCGGGGCCCACTCTTTCCGGCCTCTAGGTCAAGGTCAGCAAACTGCAGCCCTCAGGCCAAGGCTAGATGGCCCTCTGTTTCTATGTGGCTCTTGAGCTAAGAATGGCTTTTACTTTATAAACAGTTAAAACTAAACCAAAAGAAGAATATTATTGCATGACATGTGGAAAGCTTATGAAATTCAAATGTTTCAGTGTCCATAAATATTTACTGAATACAGCCATGCCCATCTATCTACTGTTGCTTGCAGCTGCTTTTGCACTTGGACAAAGACCCCGTGGCCCACAGAGCCTAAACTATTTACCATCTGCCCCTTTATGGAAAACATCTGCCAGCCTCTGCTCTACAGATAAAGAGTTGAGTGAATTGTGTTTCCAGGAGTGAGGAGGGTGCTCTGGGCTGGACCCGCTGACAGGGCTCTGCTGGGGTTGTGACTGCTCCTTCGGGCTGGAGTTGCCTCATCTGGAACAGGAGACGGCTTGCATGAAGGCTCTCTGTAGCGTCTTTCCAGCTTTGACCGTCTCTAGTGTATCGAGATTCCAGTTTGTTCGGTGGCCCCCAGGTGGCCAGTGGGGCAGGGGACAGCGCTCTTGTCTGGGACAAAGCCACGGGGGCCAGGGAGTCACATGAGCACACGGCACGGAGCTGGACACAGACCTGGGGAGCCAGTGTGTCTGTACAGGGCAGATCTGAAAACGGGCCCTCTCCAGGGCTCAGAAGCAGACGATTTGGGCCACTTTCATGTGTCCTAGTTTCATAGATTATATGTAACCCAGTTCTATTTATTTCTTTATTTAATGGCTGCGCTGGGTCTTTGTTGCTGCGCGGGCTTTTCCCTAGTTGCAGAGAGTGGGGGCTACTCTCCAGGGGCGGTGCACAGGCTTCTCATTGCGCTGGCTTCTCTTGTTGCAGAGCATGGGCTCACTAGCTGTGGCGCATGGGATTCATTGCCCCGCAGCATGTAGAACCCTCTCAGACCAGGGATTGAACCTGTGTGGCCTGCATTGGCAGGTGGATAAGAATCCACTGAACCCCCAAGGAAGTCCCATGTAATCCAATTCTTTTAACCCTGGGGAAGAAAGAAATGGCTGATGCTAAATATTGGGGACCTGGAGAAGGGCATGGCAATCCCCTCCAGTATTCTTGCCTGGAGAATCCCATGGACAGAGGAGCCTCGTGGGCTACAGTCCATGGGGTCACAAAGAGTCAGACTTAGCACAATCATTGAAGTGACTTAGCACAATCATTGGTGAAGGCTGGCAAGGGATGATAGCAGAGGCTGGCAATCTGAAATTCAGGTTTTCAAAATCCGATCTAGCACTTCCAGCAGGTTTGTGGAAATTGACCAGGTAACTGTCATGTCTCCTGTCCATAGAGTTGCAGGGCAGAGTCTCTGTGGTGCTTCCTGTTTTCTCAGTACTAACATGTGGCTCTTTATCCACAGTCCAAGGGATCACGAGTTGTTGGCATCATCGCTCCAGCCTGGTGTCTGTCGCTATGGAACCATACTGGCCTGCTGCTATGGCTGGAGAAGGAGCAGCAAGGGAGTCTGTGAAGGTACTTTTGTAAAAACTCAGACCACCCGGTGTTCAGGTAGTTGGCCTGGGTCCTGCGGTTTTTCTCTGTGACACCATAAGCTGTCACCAGGTTACCAGTGGCTTTCCAAGAGCAGGGACACAGTCCTAACTGACACCCAAGGTCTAAGATCTCATCCCATTCAAAATATGGCTGACACCATCACCCTTGATATGATGTGTTTGTTTTAGGAGCCCTGTTTCATCAATTATTTCTGCTGTTCTCTTAGTCAGTATGGCTGTTTTTGTTTTAATCTAGAGAAACTGAGTTAGGCAAAAACAGGTCAAGAAATACCTCATTCTAATTATAATTTTTCCAACTGATTTCTAATGAGTTCCACTTTTTAATTATGAATTACCCAACCAGTAGGCTTTGGTCACAAACAAAAAGGTTAGCCATTTACTTTGTAGTTCAGTTACTCACATTTTTCAAGTCCATTGTGCCAATTTCTAGATGGTTTCAAGGGATGCGTGCATCCCTTGATGCAAGATGCAAGGGATGCAAGATATGCATGGTTCTATTGTGTACATTTCAAGCTAAGTTTGCATAATTTGCTTTTGACCTCATTTTTCAGACCAGTGTTAGGAACTCCAAGAGAGGCCTCTGACAATTTCAAGAGTTGGGGAGGCTAGGGATGAGCACAGAGTTTTGTGTTGCATTGTTTTTCATGTAAATTTCTATAATAATCGACACTCACAGTGTAAAAGAATAAATCTGTATTCTTCGTAGCTGACTAACCATTCTTTCAGGGCAGGAATCTGGTCTTGGGGCCTTGTGTATCTAGTAGGTGGCATAGAAACTGAATCCTTAATCTGTTAAGTGGGATGAACAGACATTTGCACGTCCCATATACTTTAGGCACTGGTGTGGATCATATTGGATTATAAACTATAAAGCCCAAAAGTGTTAGTGATTTTTAAGAAGAATAATTCTACCTTCTTTTTCTTCTCTTTCCCTGCCCCAACCTCCTCCTCTTTGATTTAGCTGGTTCAAAAAATAACCTGGGTAGACCATAGCTGTGGGCAGAACTTGATCATATCCGAAATCCATGAAACATTGGAGGACATTGATCTCGCTCCCACGTGTTTGATACTATGTAAAACCCTGCACTGTCGCAGTTTCCTTACGAGGAGATGACAAGAGTGTGAAGATAGTAGAAGAAATGTTTGAAGGCCATCACTGCCTGTCTAGCAGAAGAAAGTTAGAACATTTCCCTGGGACTTTGTCGGTTGAAAAGGGTGGTCCTCACACTGGTCGGGTGGGTCATGATCAAGGGCATTGTCTTGAGAACCAGACCGATGTGGGTGACCTTGGGCAAGGTAGATAAGCTCACTCAGGCTCCATTTCCTCCCTTGCAGACTTCTGTCCATCAAAGCAGCAGGTGATGAGGGGGTTCAGTGTTGCTTTTTTCTCCTTCTAAACACAACATAATACATTTTTCTTTGAAGTCAGTCAGGTGGAAAGGGCCAAAAACCACACAGGATACCTGATTTGGAATCTCTGTTACAGTCACATGAACCTCAGGACCTCCGGCCATAAAACTTGCATGTTTCTGGTGAATAAATGAGGGTGAGCTTTGCTTTTCTGGAAGGGCTATTCTATAACTAGATCGGAGCAGTCTGACCATGGTGCACACAACCAATCACATTCTCACTGCTTTTGTGACCAATATTCATACCAGAGGCCTGAAGAGAATTGAAAGCCAGATGCTAAAGGGCATTCCAACACACTGCTCCCACTGCGTGTTTGGCAAGCCAAAGAGATGGTCAGCCCATCGTCTGCCCCCGTCAAATGTTGACACAGTAAATGACAATGATTTTTGTATCTATGCTATCATATTACATCTAATCGGCATGGTCCTTCTTGATGGTAAAGTCATATGCTTCTCGAAGCACCAGGTAACAGACTAGTTAGTCCCTGATCACCAGGCCTCTGATTTCTAAGCCATGGGGTGCATGGTGATGAGATAGAAATGCATGCCAATTTGCCTAAACAGGCAGAGCCAGGCTCCAGCCTGTGAGGGTGCAGTCTGCCCCAGCCTTCACCTCCATTGACTAATCACCCCTCAGTCCTTCAGAGGCCCTGCTTCTATGCCAGAGCTTTCTAGATCTCAGCCTCCGCCCTGCTTAAATCTGCTCCCAGGGCAGGGTCTGCTTCACTCAGTATCATTAGCCTTCAGATATGGGTCACTTAGTGAGATATGGGATAAAGAGCCGTCCAACACTCCAGAAAGATGGAGGAGTTTGCAGGGAAATTAAACAAGAGAGCTTCCTTTATCTAAAGCACACTTAAATCTCAGGCCATTTTAGACATAAACAGAATTTCCCTATGCCATAGACTGGCTGTTCCCATCACAGATCCAAAGTTACAGTAAATCAAAAACGTCTTTCTGGAGTGCTGATCTCCAAACAGCAAGGGTATTAATATTCACCACTTCTCCTCTCTCCTATTTGGCATTTATCCTGGGCTTTCCTGTCTGGACTACGTTGAAAATAACTTTCCAGGGAGCAATCAGAGGTCTTTGGGGCTTAAAAAAAAAAGGTTTATTTTTCTAACATTTACAGTTAAAGCTGCTTCTCCAAGAACATAACCATAACAAAATAGACCCTGGAAATCCAGTTCTATCTCATTTACCTCCAAAAGTAGAAGAACTTTGGTGGGAAGTGTGTTTTCCCCTACCTTCTCTCACGATCTACTTCAAGCCTTGAAATGTTTCCCTATTCAAAGTTCTACATTTAGTGCTTTATTTGTCATTCAAAACTATTTCATTGTCTAACATGTTCACACTATTAAATGCAAGAGGAGAAACAAAGATGAATGTTTATATCCCTGTTCTGAAAGCACTTAGTATCAGATAGTAGATAGAAGTCAAACATAGAAGCGAAATATCTGGCTAGTTATTGAATAAGATGAAGATATCAGTTTCATGGGAGAAGCCTACCAGAGTTCTGTGGAGTTCTCAGAGATGAGCAGAAGTTCATGTGTGGCTGGAGAAATCTGTACAAGCTTCTGGAAGGAGGGGCCCTACAAGGTAGTCCTTGAAGGATTATTAGGATATTAACCATTGGGGTGGCGGGGAGGGGTGCCGCAGTGTGGGGTAACAATAGAGATTGGGTAGAAAGTTCAGAGTAGGTCAGAGAAGAGCAGGCAGTCTGGTTTGACCTCATCGTTGCTTGGGTTCAGGGAACAGAGTAAGACTAAAAGAAGGCGGAGGCCAGGTCATGGTTATGACCCCTGTCCTGGATTCAGGACCCAACAGAGATTATTTGATGACTTCTAGGCAACGAAATCAGTCCTGAATATTCATTGGAAGGACTGATGCTGAAGCTGAAACTCCAATACTTTGGCCACCTGATGCAAAGAACTGACTCATTGGAAAAGACCCTGATGCTGGGAAAGATTGAAGGCGGGAGGAGAAAGGGATGACAGAGGATGAGATGGTTGGATGGCATCACTAACTTGATGGACATGAGTTTGAGTAAGCTCCGGGAGTTGGTGATGGACAGGGAAGGCATGCTGCAGTCCACAGGGTTGCAGAGTCGGACACGACTGAGCGACTGAACTGAACTGAACTGAGGCAATGCATGGCATTATCAGAGCTATACTTCTGGAATATCCCTTTAATGTCACATTGGACATCGATATCCTAGGAACAGCACCTGTGAAGGTGATTCTTGCACAAATATCCTGTTGAGAGGCACTCGGGAGAAATCTGTAAGGGAGTGAGGAAACTGGGGAAGAAGCGAGGCAAAGATGTGGCTTAAAGAGAAGTTTGACTTCATCCTGATCCCACAGGGAGCTCTGGAGTGTTAATTACACTGCAGCATTTGTCCTGCCCAGAAACCAGGGGCTAGGCTGTTAGACCTGTGTGTCAGCCAAGCCCTGGTCACAGACTGTGGTGAGGAAAGCAAAGAGAGAGAGGCATGCGACAAATCTCCCAGACATCTATGGGCAAAGTGGTTCCAAGCAGCTGGATAAATATTGGCTTGGCCAAAAAGTTCGTTCTGGTTTTTCTGTAAGTGACTGTAGAGAAATCCAAACACACTTTTTTGGCTAACCCAATACTTACTCGAGGAAACTGGTGGTAGAAACAGGGATCAAGGGGTAGGGTGCTTGTCTGGGGATTGTTTGGGGATTGTGTGTTAGGTGATTGTTTGGGGAACAAGAATAAATAGAGACGGTTGAGATTTTGACTCCAGGTAGCTGGGAGATGAACGGTGACATTAGCAAAGGTAGGGTTGGGTCAAATGGGAACATGCCAGAGTCTTTAGGAACAGGCTTGCCTAGGAGTGGACCTTCTATGAGCCAGAGAATCAATGTGCAGAGAAGTAAGCAAGCATTTCTGGCAATTGCTGAAATCCTTTCATATGCTGGCTGTTTCTGGAACTCCTAGTAGATCCAGAAAATGTGAGAGTCCATGATTCCCTACCTGCCTAGTTTCTCTCTCATTCATTGCTTTTCCTCTCACTCCCCTCATGTCTTGGGGTTCTCCCATTTTCCTTTCTTTCTATCCATAGTGTTTTCTCCCTATCTCCTCCTTATGAGCCAGACTCAAACTTTCCACCATCTTTGACTACATTTTCTTGCCCCCAATCCAATCTGTTACCCATCCTATTCTTGTTTCTCCTGACACTTCAGTCATCCAACAGATGTTTATTGAGTTCCTAGTTTGTGGCAGGTGTCTGGATACAGAAGTGGATACAACAGAAAGCCAAATCCTGCCTTTGGCATGCCTCCGTCACCACCACTATCACCATCACCATCATGCTTGTGGTTCCCATCCTTGGAACCGGAGGCAGCGTCTCCCTGCCTCCAACCTGTGCTTTGTTCATTTTGGCTGATGACACACAGAATTGAAAGTTTTTGATCATTCAAAAGTGAAACGGGGAAAATAATACAGAAGAGGAAAAAAAAAAAAAACAGTAGAAAGGGGGAGAAGGACCTTGGCCCAGTATAACTATGGAGTTTCTTCCAGCTCACAAATCATATTCCTTTTGTTAAATCTTTTGTGTTTACATACAAAACTGGCTAATTGCGATGTAAGAGGCTCTCTTTTTCTTTGAATGCCACTGGAGGTATGGCAGTGCTAGGCAAAGTTAAGGTCAACTTGTACTCATGGGGTGGAAGGGGGTGAGGGGATGGGGACTGGTAATGTAGTTCAGAAGCGAAGCACTATTCAGTATTTTAAAGGTGAAAACAAACTGGAGAGGAAGCAGATCACCCTCTGTATTGTATGTCACCGTGGATTTCTCTGCCGCGCAGAAGGCAGCTAAGTTTAACACGTGTGCATTTCACTGGGCTGACTACCCCTGTTCCTTTTAATTTCTTTATTGAAATATAGTTGATTTACAATGTTGTGTTGATTTCTGCTATACAACAAAGTGATTCAGTTATACATATATATTTGTATTCCTTTGTAATACTCTTTTCTATTATGGTTTATCACAGGATATTGAATATAGTTCCCTGTGCTCTACAGTAGGACCTTGTTGTTTATCCATCCTGTATATACTAGTTTGCATCTGCTACTCCCAAACTCCCAGTCCTGCCCTCTCTCATCCTCCCTTCCCATTGGCAGCCACAAGTCTGTTGTCTATGTGTGTGAGTCCATTTCTGTTTTGCGGATAAGTTTATATGTCTCAGATTTTAGATTCCACATGTAAGTGGTATCATAAGTTGTTTGTCTTTCTCTTTCTGACTTACTTCAATTATTATGATAATCTCTCTAGGTCCATCCATGTTGTTACAAATGGTATTTTATTCTTTTTATGGCTGAGTAATAGTCCGTTGTATATATGTATCACATCTTTTTCATATGTTTACCTTTCAGTGAATATTTTGGTTATTTCCATGTCTTGGCCATTGTTGATGGTACATGTATATATCTTTCTAAATTAAATTTTTGTTCAGATATATGCCCAATAGTGGGATTGCAACTCTGTTTTAGCTTTTTGAGGAACTTCCATACTGTTCTTTCTAGTGACTGCACCAATTTACATTCCCACCAACAGTGTAGGAGGGTTCCCTTTCCTATATACTCTCTCCAGCATTTATTATTTGTAGACTTTTTGATGATGGCCATTCTGCCTGGTGTGAGATGATACCTCATTGTAGTTTTGATTTGCCCTTCTCTGATAATTAGCCATGTTGAACATCTTTTCATATGCCTATTGGTTCCTATTTTTTAATCATCAAAATACCTTTTCTTTCCACAGCTATGTGTGAACCTGGATGCAAGTTCGGCGAGTGTGTGGGGCCAAACAAATGTAGATGCTTTCCAGGATACACCGGGAAAACCTGCAGTCAAGGTCAGTACTAGAGACCACGGTGGTAATACAGACCTACCCCAGAGCTTGCAGAATCAACTCAGGCTGTGCAGTGGTGTTTGGGACACAGCATAGCACTCAGGATTCTGCAGTTTGTAACTCCAATCTTCAAACGAAAGTGGTTTCAGAATGAGATTTTTCCATCAGTCTCTTCTAGAAAAATGTCAAAGTCATTCTGATGCTTTTGTTAGGATGCCAGATAAAAAACATTATTTTCCCTCAAAACAAATAATGTGTATTGTTTTTTTAAGCTAAGGAAGCAATGCATATTTTTTATTTAAGAAAATGCAACAAAACAAAAGGATATAAATTAAAAAGTGAGTGTGAACACCCACAGTCCATCCTCCAACCATAGCTAAGAGTTAATCTCTGCAGTTTCTTTTCTGTTATAGTTACAAATATGGATATTTCTCATGGGCATTTCTGCATGTCAGCACATAGAGAGCTGTCTCATATTTTTAAGGCTCTATCCTAGTCCTGCGAGCAAATGCTTGTGTCATTTATGTAAAAGTACTTTAACCACTATTATAGAAGTTGTCCCCAATTTTTTGCCATTACAAATAGCACTATATCAGTCATTATCCTATGCATATCCTTGCACCTTTGAGTATTTTTATAGGGTAAATATCTAAAAATGGAATTGTTGGGTTGAATGACATGCATATTTTTATTGCAATTGATATATTTTAAAAGGCAGTTTATGACTTTTGTCATAGGCTGTTTATCTGAAGATATTAAAGCAGTTATAATATTAAGAACAGTGGTTCTGAAGGTGGACAGTTTTGTCCCCTAGGAAGACTTGCCAGATAAAATACATATCCCTAGTTAGATTTAAATCTTATTTTCAAATGCAATTTCACATAAACAACAAATAATTTTATATAGTGTATGTATGTTGCAAATGTTGTATGGGACATATGTACACTGAACAAATATTAGTCTTTTTTCCAAAATTCACATTTACCCGGGCATCCTGTATTTTTATTTGATAAATCTGGAAGTCTGACCCCCGAGGTCATCTGGCAGTGCCTGGAGACATTCTGGTGGGTAGAGCCCAGCTGAACATCTATAGTGCACAGGGCAGCCCCCCGCTAAGGGTGATTTGGCCCCAGATGTCCACAGTGTGGAGGAGCCCAGGCACCAAGAAACCTGCGCTCATTAAGAAAGGGTCCCCAGTTCTATAACACAGTTAAGCAAAGAGCAGCAAATCCAGTTCAGCTGCCCTTAGGAATGAGCCCTGCCAGGGTTCTAGAAGGGAGAATGGAATTCCAGAGAAAGCCAGGGGTCTGCCCCACTCTGCAACCCCCCCCCCCCCCGCCACCAACCTCACTGCCAAGGCCAGATGCTCACATAGCCTTTCTTTGTGCTGGCAGACCTACAGGCTGAGGGAGGACCCTCTAGCTCTCCTGTCCCGACCCCAGGACGGGGTCCAGCACCATCAAGGGGCTCCTCAGAACCGTGTCCAGAAGGCTTGAAGGAAGCGCGGCAGGAGCCCTGCTCTCATAAGTAATAATTCAACCATGTCCCTTACCAGAGCGTTTCCCACCAGAAGACCTGTTTTTCCATATGTCTTGGATTCTGTACCAAGATACCTTCTCAAAAGAGTTGGAATGGAGAAGGCATTTTTTCATGCTGCTTTTCAAGTCCCAGCAAAATATTCACTTTGAGGGAGTGTCCAGTTGGCTCAGATGTGGGCCTGTCTGGCTTTTCCCCACAGCCTCCCTGCCCCAGGGCTGCCTGATCAAAGTCCATGTATATCCACTGATGGCCACAGGCCTCAACCCAACTGATGTCTTTCCCCAAAATGCTTCTTCCAAGAGACGCCTCTGACTTAGGGCCAAGTGATGGAATATCCCTGGCTTTCCTGTTATGTCCAACCAGCATTATTTAATTCATGCCTTTGAAGCAGTTAGGATCCAGACAGGAGATGGTAGTGTACAGGGGGACTGGCGATAGAGAAGGGGGTTCAAGTGTCCAGCTAAGGTGTTGGAAAATCTCCACGTAAGGTTCTTTTCAGAGGTGAAAACAGCCACTTACTTATTTTCAAGAGTGGCCTTTGCCTGTTACTGTGCTGAATTTTGATATTACATGGAATTTGGTTCTTTTCTCCTTTCTATATCTGCCTTGAGGGAGTTATGACATGTGGCACCCACATCACCATGTACCCAAAGATGAAACCCATGATGGCTTTACAAGTTTTTTTTCTTGTGTATCATTTTTTATTTTAATAAAAGCTAATTCATTCTTAATGTTTCACGTTTTAAACCCTGAAAAGCCCAGAATAGAAAGTCCCACTCAATCTTCCCAGGAGGTAACCATTATAAACGTGTAGAGCCTGGTCTCCCAAGGTTTTTCATTTCTGCCTGTGCCACATGGCTTGCAGGATCTTAGTTGCCCGACCAATGGACCTCAGCTGTGAAAATGCTGAGTTTTAACCACTGGATTGCTAGGGAATTTCCCTAGGTGTTTTTTCCTATGCTTATTTTAAAAATGTGGTATCTATATACATATTTTTGTAACCTTCTTGTGTAACAGCATCCTCTGAGCACCTTTATATGGGATTAAATATTGTCCTGTGACCTGACCACCAGTAATAGCTGCCTGGCAGGGCTCCCTCAGGAAAGGTGTGAGACAAGGCCATTTGGCCATCATGAGGCTGCTCAGAATAATAATTGAAAGGAGATTGTGTGGTTGGCATCTATCATAGGCTACCTGGGACAGCATTAAAGGCAGCAGTTATCTAGATGATATGTTTTAACTTTTTATTCAAGTAGGAAACACACAAAATTGTACACCTGTCAACAATGTACAACTCCATGAATGTTCAAGAACACCCATGTAGCTGGCATTCAGATCCAGAAATGGAAACAGCCTCCCTGAAGACCCCTCATGCTCCCTTCCATCACTTGCCCCCAGCCCCCAACACCGAACTGTACCTTGTCTCTCACACCACAGAGTCATTGGCCTGGATTTGTTTTGCTTCTTTCACTCATGCCTGGGTTTCAGTGTGCTCATTTGTGTCCAGCTTCTCCCAGTCAATATCATGTTTCTGAGTTTCATCCACAGTTGTTTGTACTTGTGGTTTGTTCAGTCTCACTACTGCACAGTATTCTATTGCATGAGTATACAAGTCATTTATCCATCCTTTTAGGAGGAGAGATTTGAATTCTTTCTGGTTTGAGGCAGTTCAGAATAGTGCTACTGTGATCATTTTAGCATGTGATTTTTTGGTGGTTTAGTTGCTCAGTCGTGTCCAACTCTTTGCAACCTCATGGACTGTATAGCCTGCCAGGCTCCTCTGTCCATGGGATTCTCCAGGCAAGAATACTGGAGTGGGTTGCCATTCCTTCTCCAGGGGATCTTCCTGACCCAGGGATTGAACCCAGGTCTCCTGCATTGCAGGCGGATTCTTTACTGACTGAGCCACCAGGGAAGTCTGGTGGGCATGTACCCATGTTTCTTTCTGTTGGACATTCGCCCAGGAGTGGAATGGCTGGCTCACGAGTATGTCTGTATCTAGCTGCCACACAGTTTTCCAGAGTGGTTGCACCTATATTTGCATTCCCTCCAGCAGTGTATGATGATTCAGTTTGCTCCACATCCTCACCAAAGCTTTAATGATGGTCGGAGAAGAGGCGAGTCACCACCCTTTGAACCTACCCCCACAGCTGGGGTCCAGGGAGGCCAACCCCATTCCACATCTGGGTGTTTCCTCCTTCAGTTCACCTTTCTCCATTTTCTGACTGCCCCCTGCAGATGTGAATGAGTGTGGATTCAAACCCCGGCCGTGCCAACACAGATGTGTGAATACACATGGTAGCTACAAGTGCTTTTGCCCCAGCGGCCACATGCTCCTGCCGGACGCCACATGTTCCAGTAAGTTTCAGCAGCTGGCCTGCTCTCAGTCAACCCAGAGGCTTGACTTTTGCCATTTAATGTTTGGGGCAAAGTTGACTTGAGTTATTAGAGGGGAAAACCCCCCACCCCAAAGACTCTCACATCACCCTAGACTAAAATATCTTTGAGCACTTATTTTTTTCAATTTATTTATTTTTTAATTGAAGGATAATTGCTTTACACAATGGTATTGGTTTCTGCCAAACATCAACACAAATCAGCCATATATATATGTCCCTACCCTCTAGGACTTACTTTTAATTGTATCAAAATACGTATATTGTGCAATTCACCATTTTGACAATTTTAAGTGTACAATTCAGGCATTTTGTACATTCACAATGTTGTGCAAACCATCACCACTCTCCAGAATATCTCCATCACCCCAAAAGGAAACCCTGTCCCCATTAGCAGTCACTCTCCACTCATCTCCTCCACCCCAGCCCTGCATTCTGTCTCTCTGGATTTGCTTGTTCTGGCCACGTCGTTTTTAAATAAAAAGACTAACTGAGGAGAAAGATAAATTGAGTATCTCTCTATATACAGGGATGAACTAGGATTCTTCATGAAAAAAATAAGCATACTGAAAATATAAGCATATTGTTTCAGGAAGGTGATAAATCTCAGTTCCATCTCAGGACATCAGTTCTTCCCACCAGCTCTCTTTCTCACGCCCCTTGCCCCACGCTCAAAGATTAGTGACTCTTGTTGGAAGTCCATTCCAGTTCACATTCCTGAAAAGAAAAGCCCTTCTCTGATAAAGAGAACCCATGTCCTGTGGGAGACTAAATGTCTATATCTGTTCACTTATTGAGAAGGAAGGCTTTTCAGGTTTTATGTTGCAGCTGAAAAGCAAATCCATCCACCCTGCCACCCCCAACAAGCCTGCAGCTTGTGCCTTCTGCCAGCTTCCCATGGTTGCAGGGTCCTCTGACTCCCCAGCCTATCCTGGGCTCTCCCTCGGTTGTAAAATTCAGGCTAATGCATAGCTCACTTCCCCCACCCCACCTCATCCTTTAGCTGCTCGCCCCACTTGGCAAAGTGCCCCAACACCACTAGAGTCTCCATTAGCAAGCATGCTTAAGAGATAAAGCAGGCATTCAGAGTCTTTTTTTTTTTTGAGTATTTTTAAAAATATTTATTATAAATTAAACAGAAATCCCCAAGAAACAAATATGTAGCTTAATGAATTCTTATAAAGCCAGCATCCATGTAACCACTACCAAATAGAACTTTGCCAGAGCTACCCTCTTCACCCCCCAGCCCCTTAGGAACAATTGTCCAGAGTTTTCTAGTCATCACTTAACATTTTTAAAAAGATATATGCTAATGGATGTTTCTGAAACATTCCACAAAAGCCTAATTAGTGCCAAAAAAGATATCTTTCTCCAAATGGAAAGATAAAATGAGGTAAATTTTGAAGATTAATTTTGAAAGAAGACAACTCAAGAGAAAAGGGATAAACTAGAAATATAACCATCAGTCAGTGTTTGCTATATTGCCGTATACACAGATACTGTGTATCTGTCCTGGTACCCTCTTTGTCTATTACTATACATGTGAGGGTTGCCTCTGCCTCCCTGTTTATAGCTTGCAGTGGCCAGGTGGCCCTGAATGCTGATTTTATTTACCCAACCCTTTGCAGCCTCTTTCATCCAGCTGGTTGACTGGCATGTTATAGATGCGGGTGGATAAAGAGAGGATATTCACTGTGCTCCCGTTATAGGCACTTTTGATCCATATATACCGGAACCCTACTAGGGATATGTGTTTTTGTGAGACAAGGTCTATTTAGCAATGAGTGACAGAAAAATTGAACTAAATTATCTTTATTTTTAAAAGCTGGAGGCAAGCAGTTCCAGAACAGGTCAGCAAGGACTCAGCCTCTGCCATCTTCAGGGTATTGATTTCATCCTCATGCTTGTGGCCTTGTGGTCACAATATGGCTGCCCTAGCTCCAGATATCACACACACATCAAAGGTAGGCAAGACAGAAGGGAAAGGAGTGATGCCAGGAAACAAATGCCTCTTTTATGTCCATCTGTTTTGTCATGCAGCAGCATCTTTTCCAGAAACTCCAGCAGACTTATCTTAATATCTCTTTGGCTATAACCGAATCATGTGGCCACTCCCTTGTTGCTGCAGGGGAAGCTAGGAAAAAGATGTGTAACTGGCTTTTCAGCCTCAGTAATGGGAATGGCTTTTGGGTAGCTGATCAGCCTTATCTGCTGTGTGTTTTAATACACACACCTAGAAGATGGCGGAGGAGTAGGACGGGGAGACCACTTTCTCTCCTACAAATTCATCAAAAGAATAACTGAACGCAGAGCAAACTTCACAAAACAACTTCTGATCGCTAGCTGAGGTCATCAGGCGCCCAGAAAAGCAGCCCATTGTCTTCGAAAGGAGGTAGGACAAAATATACACACCTAAAAGACAAGGTTTTGTGATTTGAGTGACTCTCACTGAGGCTAGATATGAATAGAGAGATGGATAGAATTGGCATTTTTTTACCCTATTTATTCAAATGATTCATCTTCCTCAGAGGTTTCATTTCAGTCAATAGTAGAGACCAACCAGGTGACGTGAAGGAGTCATTGGAGCTTGTATAGGAAGAGAGAGAGATGCCGTCTTTGGTGACTGAGGGGTGCATGCTCTGCCTAAAGACAGCCAAGTGCAATGCATTGGCCAACAGAATCAACCATGGGGCCATCAAGACACCACCCCTGCACAGATTCCTTTTGGATCTCCATCTGGGACTCAGATGATGAAGCTTGTCCTCTGATACCATTCCACGTGTTACATTTCATGTCTCAGGGGTCAGGGATTGTTCCTTAGTGAGCATTTTTTTATCATCTCTTGGGGAAAAGGCTGACCCGTGCCTCTTTTCACAGACTCTAGGACGTGTGCCATGACCAACTGCCAGTATGGCTGTAAAGACACAGAAGAGGGGCCGCGCTGTCTGTGTCCCTCCCCGGGCCTCCGCTTGGCCCCCAATGGAAGAGCTTGTCTAGGTAGAGTATCCGGGGTCACCTCCTCCCCTGACTTCTCCTTTTATTCCATTCCTCCTTTTTCATCTGCCACAGCCTACTTGTTGACTAGACATCGAAAGTTCCTGAAATGACAGATTTATGTCCATTTCCATGACATTTATAGCACATATGTTCTAAACACACTTTGCCATGCTAGAGAAAACACTTCTCTATAATTTGTTGGGTTGCCTGATGCCATAATGGAAAAAGATATAAGTAATTTTATTTTTGTATATTTACCCTGCACTTTTTGCTTCAACTACCAAGTTGTATATATTCTTAGTGTATTTAACTATATTGCACTAAAGATAGATAATATTATGACCAAGTTAACACATAGCATTAATAGGGGATGTCAAACCAAACAGAATGTTGAAAGAGTTCTTAATCTTTTTTGATGGAAGCAAGCAAATAGCACTATGATTTCATATTCTAACTTCTGGACTACAATAGAAATATATTTTTTGTTTGAGGTGGTTGGTGCTTATTTACCCTAAATGTATTGATACATAACTTGATAAACCACATTTAGAAAGCGCACCCAAACAGATCCTAAATCAGTTAACGACTTTAATAAGAAGTCTGTATAAATTAAAAATTTGGTTCTGCTCTTTGAGAGCAGGCAAATATTTAATTCAATTCACAGGGTTTAGTGCTCTTCAGTAAAATCAGATTTATGTCAAGGCTAATTCTTGGCCAAATGAATCCAAGTGTTCACACGCCTCTTTGATTTGTCAAGTGCCATTTTTATTGGAAGAGAAACTTGATGTATATGAAAGTAATCCCTGAAAAATAATTTTGGTCAATCCAACACTTACTTGTTAATTATATCAAGAATGCAAAAAGAACAATAAGCCAGCCCCAAGTTTCATGTTTAACCACTCTTACAAAATAATGATGGTTCCAAATTTACTTGATTTGATATCTGAAAGTTAAGGCAAAGTCTGAGTCTTAATGGTTTGGTCTGCATAGTTGTCGGCCCCCCTGTGATGTGACTTTCCATGGTAGTAAAGGAAGGAAGCCTCTTGTCTCCTAAGCTGCATCATGGCTTCATTCCACTTGACCCACAATTTATGTATCAGTACGTTCTTTAAAAACCGTGTTTCTGTGATTTGGAACAATACGACAGGTCTTGGAGGCGGTTGCTAATGAAATAATTCTTTTGTAAAATGCAAGCTTTGAATGTTTGTGTATTAAGTTTGCCATGCAATATCCATAGCTGGAATAATATTAATTCCTTCAGCAAAACGGAGTGTCTGTGTACCAAGTGCCAAGTTCCCTGCCTCAGAAAAGGCAGGGCCTAATGAGAGAAAAAATGTGCATATAAGTAATGCCATTACAGCAAGGTAATACCTCTAAAACAAGGTGTATAAAGTGATAGAAATCCAGTGAATATGCCTCGGGGATCCAGAACTCTTCCCAGAGGATAGGACTTTGGTAGCAAAATAATCAGAGTTTTCCAGTGAAGAAACAACACGTGCGTGTGTGCACTGTGTGCTCTGTGTGCGGGCATGAGAGTGTTTGAGGGAGGGTGCTTTCTTGGTGTGTCTGACATGTCCTGGTTCTCCATCCTAGACATCGATGAATGTGCCTCTGATAAAGCCTTCTGCCCCTACAATCGAAGATGTGTGAACACATTTGGAAGCTACTATTGCAAATGTCATGTTGGTTTTGAACTGAAATATATCAGTGGCTGGTACGACTGTGTAGGTAAGAAACCTATAGGCTTTCTCTACAGATATTTAGACATCAGTTCCGTCTATTAGTTGAACCATCTACTGTATTGACCAGCTTAACAACACAGAGAAAGTAATATTTTTTTAAATTTTTGTCATTTGGGAACTCTGATGACATGAATTACATGAAGCCAGGTTTGTCAAAGTTTAAAGTAAAGAATAGCAGTCTCTGCAGCTCTATTATGGAGATAAATAGCTTGAGATGATTTTTGTGGGTTTTTTGGAAAAAAAAAAAGATTGGTTTTTTTTTTTTATTTCTTTTTTTTTTTAATTTTTTTATTAGTTGGAGGCTAATTACTTCACAACATTTCAGTGGGTTTTGTCATACATTGATATGAATCAGCCATAGATTTACACTTATTCCCCATCCCGATCCCCCCTCCCACCTCCCTCTCCACCCGATTCCTCTGGGTCTTCCCAGTGCACCAGGCCCGAGCACTTGTCTCATGCATCCCACCTGGGCTGGTGATCTGTTTCACCATAGATAGTATACATGCTGTTCTGTTTTGTTTATATTTTTGATTCTATCTCCAGGTATAGCTACATGTGCTAAGTTACTTCAGTTGTGTCCGACTCTTTGTGACCCTATGGACCGTAGCCCTCCAGGCTCCTCTGTCCATGGGATTTTCCAGGCAAAATTACTGGAGTGGATCACCATTTCCTCCTCCAGGGGATCTTCCTGACCCAGGGATGGAACCTGCATCTCTTATGTCTCCTGCATTGGCAGGAGGCTTCTTTACCACTAGTACCACCTGGGAAGCCCTAAAAATGAGGACAGTGAAGCATATTTATATTTGATAAAAGGAGGAATACCAAGTCCTGCTTAATCTTGATCTCAGCGGCCCTTGCCTAAGTCTCCATCAGGAGTGGCTTTAGAAAAATGAATGAAGGAGGTGCGATGTGCTCTTTCCTCGCTCCTCCTTCAACCCTTCCATGGTTCCAGCTCTATGTCCCCTAAAATGTTCACTTTCTGGGGTCATCAAGATCAGTCTATGATAAGACTGAGATATCACTCAGCTCTCAGCCTGATATGGGTGAAATCAGAGATCCTGTCCTTAGGGAAGGAATTCCAAGCCTCAATGAGCAAGTGAAGTGGGGTATTTGGGGAGCCCTTAGACGGCTTTCCATTGCCCTTGATAGAGCATGGATGGGGTTGGTCCCATGGACATCTCGTCCCCCTGGAGTGTCCTGTTTATATGATGTGCACATGACAGACCTGTGTGCGTAACACGGAAAGCTAACAGCAGCAGGGAAAGTAGGATTTCTTTCCACCCTAAGCTCGGAGCTGACCAGGACGTGTCCTGTGTAATCGTGTTGGGGTAGTATCCATTCCTGGGTTTTGAACACATCGTATGAAGCCTCCATAGCTCTTCCCTCAAGCCTAAAGGCCATCCTAATCCAGCTTGTAAAATCCTCACTTCTTGTGAGCTGGGATCCTCCAAGCTGCTCCAGACCCCACCATCTCTGGGGTCCATCTCCAGGCTGTGTCACAGAGTTGGAGCCTGTTTCCTGAGACCTAGAGGGAGATGCCACAGGACGGGGGGGGAGTCCGCATGGGAAACTGTCAAAGGAAGCAAATCTTTGTGATTTAAGAAGTGATTAAGATCCCCCCATGAAAAAGAAATGCAAAATGGCAAAATGGTTGTCTGAGGAGGCCTTACAAATAGCTGTGAAAAGAAGAGAAGCAAAAAGCAAAGGAGAAAAGGAAAGATATTCCCATTTGAATGCAGAGTTCCAAAGAATAGCCAGGAGAGATAAGAAAGCCTTCCTCAGCGATCAGTGCAAAGAAATAGAGGAAAACAACAGAATGGGAAAGACTAAAAATCTCTTCAAGAAAATTAGAGATATAAAGGGAACATTTCAGGCAAAGATGGGTACGATAAAGGACAGAAATGGTATGGACCTAACAGAAGCAGAAGATATTAAGAAGAGGTGGCAAGAATACACAGAAGAACTGTACAAAAAAGATCTTCACCAGCCAGATAATCACAATGGTGTGATCACTCACCTAGAGCTAGACATCCTGGAATGTGAAGTCAAGTGGGTGTTAGAAAGCATCACTACGAACAAAGCTAGTGGAGGTGATGGAATTCCAGTTGAGCTATTTCAAATCCTGAAAGATAATGCTGTGAAAGTGCTGCACTCAATATGCCAGCAAATTTGGAAAACTCAGCAGTGGCCACAGGACTGGAAAAGGTCAGTTTTCATTCCAATCCCTAAGAAAGGAAATCCCAAAGAATGCTCAAACTACCGCACAGTTGCACTCATCTCACATGCTAGTAAAGTAATGCTCAAAATTCTCCAGGCCAGGCTTCAGCACTACGTGAACTGAGAACTTCCAGATGTTCAAGCTGGTTTTAGAAAAGGCAGAGGAACCAGAGATCAAATTGCCAATATCCTCTGGATCATTGAAAAAGCAAGAGAGTTCCAGAAAAACATCTATTTCTGCTTTATTGACTACACCAAAGCCTTCGACTGTGTGGATCACAATAAACTGTGGAAAATTCTGAAAGAGATGGGAATACCAGACCACCTGACCTACCTCTTGAGAAACCTGTATTCAGGTCAGGAAGCAACAGTTAGAACTGGACATGGAACAACAGACTGGTTCCAAATAGGAAAAGTAGTACATCAAGGTTGTATATTGTCACCCTGCTTATTTAACTTACATGCAGAGTACATCATGAGAAACGCTGGGCTGGAAGAAGCACAAGCTGGAATCAAGATTGCTGGGAGAAATATCAATAAACTCAGATATGCAGATGACACCACCCTTATGGCAGAGAGTGAAGAGGAACTGAAAAGCCTCTTGATGAAAGTGAAAGAGGAGAGTGAAAAAGTTGGCTTAAAGTTTAACATTCAGAAAACTAAGATCATGGCATCTGGTCCCATCACTTCATGGGAAACAGATGGGGAAACAGTGGAAACAGTGGCTGACTTTATTTTTGGGGGGGCTCCAAAATCACTGCGGATGGTGACTGCAGCCATGAAATTAAAAGACGCTTACTCCTTGGAAGGAAAGTTATGACCAACTTAGATAGCATATTAAAAAGCAGAGACATTACTTTGCCAACAAAGGTCCGTCTGGTCAAGGCTATGGTTTTTCCAGTGGTCATGTGTGGATGTGAGAGTTGGACTGTGAAGAAAGCTGAGCACCAAAAAATTGATGCTTTTGAACTATGGTGTTAGAGAAGACTCTTGAGAGTCCCTTGGACTGCAAGGAGATCCAACCAGTCCATCCTAAAGGAGATCCGTCCTGGGTGTTCATTGGATAGACTGATGCTGAAGCTGAAACTCCAATACTTTGGCCACCTCATGCGGAGTTGACTCATTGGAAAAGACCCTGATGCTGGGAGGGATTGGGGGCAGGAGGAGAAGGGGATGACAGAGGATGAGATGGCTGGATGGCATCACCGACTCGATGGACATGAGTTTGAGTAAACTCCGGGAGTTTGTGATGGACAGGGAGGCCTGGCGTGCTGCGATTCATGGGGTCACAAAGAGTCAGACACGACTGATCAACTGAACTGAACTGAACTGTACTGAACTAAGATCAGCACCTGAGCCCCCTTGTGGCAGAGTTAAAAACAATAGCCTAGGGGACCTCCCTGGCAGTCCGGTGCAGTCCTGCACTTCACGTGCAGGGTGGCCCAGATTCGATCCCTGGTCAGGTAGCTAGGATCCCACATGCCACATGGCACGGCCATAAAGAAATTAATTAATTAAACAAGCAAACAATAGCCTGTTTTGTGTGCATATTCTCCAGGCAAGAATACTGAAGTGGTTTGCCATTTCCTTCTCCAGGGATTTTCCCAACCCAAGAATCTAACCCATGTCTCCTGCATTGGCAGATGGGTTCTTTACCACAAGTGCCACATGGGAAGCCCTCAAGAAGTATAGAAAAAAAGTGGGAGGGGGAAAAAAGGCCAAGGAAGCTGTCACATGGGTGGAATTCAGTAAACTTTCTGAGTCTAAACCCAACAGACGAGCTCAGACCGGCCTGACCCCTGCTCCTGGCAGCCTGTGAAGAAAAGGTTCACATTTTTCAGATGATGTCAGTGCTTCTTAGTGCATCTTGTTCTTTGTGGGCTAGGAGTCCCAAGTCCTTCCATGTACAGAATTTACTTTCTGATATTGTTTTTTAGTGGTATGTTTGGCGGATGACAATGTTAAGCAATCAAGCCCAAACAGCTTCGAGATGTCAGTAGCATTGATAAGGCGGAGAGGAGGTTGCTGTGGGGGAGGTGCCGGGCAGCAAGCAAAGCCAGGGCTTTGGGCCAAGGCACCAGGCATCCTCAGTGCTTCTCAGTTCCCCGGCCACACAGGGTTCGCTGGCTGGGTGGAGTGGTTGGCCCTGGAGTTACTCAAGTTCAGGGGATAGTCTTTCAGCAAGTGCTGTTACCACAAGATGATTCATGGGACTGTTCACATTTTCAGATATAAATGAATGCGCTGCAAATACCCACACATGCAGCCTCCATGCCAATTGCCTCAATACCCAGGGATCCTTCAAGTGCAAGTGCAAACAGGGGTATAAAGGCAGCGGACTGCAGTGTGCCCGTAAGTACACTTGGTCACAGTATCTTCGCTCTTCCCTATAAAGCACTCACTCCTTGTCTCCTTCCTCCCTTTGTTCTCCCTGCTCCTTCCCCTCTGTGTGTTGGGGGAGGATGGGGGAGCAAGATGCATGCATACAGTGTTTGGAAACTTAACTCTGCCTCCGACTCGTGGTCTCAGCTAATCAGACCACACCTCCAGTTCTCACAGAAGTTGTAGGCACTGCACTTAAAGTACTGCAAGGGTTGTGAAGGGTCTTCTGCTCACGACATGTTTTCAAATACTGAAAATAAGATTTGAGGACAATGACACTGAGCAAATGTATCAGTCAGGAGAGGCTCGGTTATGGGGCAATAACAAACAGTTCTGAAGTATCAGTGGCTTAGAACCAGAGAAGGTTTTTAACCATGTGAGTCAGGACTTTTTTCAGAACGTACAGCTGTAAAAAAAGTACGATGAACCTCCCTTTGTCATCCTCCTCAAGCCTCTATAAACTTTTTTTTTTTTGATGTAGAGTCAAGTCCCATGGTTTTTGCTGATGAATTCTTTAATGCTCAGCTGGTAAACTCTGATACACTCAATGTATAATAAGAAAACATCACTGCATCAAAAGCTACAACAATAATCACACTTTCTTTTGCCACTTGTGCTATACCCAGAGAGAGTTGTCAGGGCGTTTCTTGTCCACATTGTCACTTAGGAATGCAGGTTGACAGAGGTCCCACTGTCTTATGGTATCACGGTGTCAATCCAAGGCTGAGGGTTCTTCACAGCAGTTAAAGAAGTGTGGACAATCATGATTAAGCTTGGAAGCAGGGGAGAAAATATATTTAATCCTGTCATGCATCCTGAAAGAGAAGAAAACTGGAAATCATGGTGAGCACCCTGAATGTCTTCCAAGACCAGCCAGCAAAGATTACAGGATGGTCACGTGCCTGACCAACTGTGTCCCACTCTGTTTACTCACCTGGGCTTATCCTCTGATCATGTCCCTTTTAGCATTGGCTCATTGTGTGCCAAGACTCGTTGGCCACCCTGACTCTACTCTCTCATAAATGCCTTAGGAGCATGGCCACATATTCCAATAAATATGGCTGTAAGTCGTCCCTTGACCTGTATCCCATCCTGTACCCCCACCTGGCTGATACTCCTGATGACAACAGAGCCGAACTCAGTGATGGCAAAAATAAACAGTCCACACACCATGATGGACTCTGAGCACCACACTCATAAAAGATTCATCATACCCCAGCGGCACTGGATGAGATGATGTACAGAAGAGTATAAGCAAAGAAGATGAGTCTGGAAATCACATTCCTTGAAGAACTGCCAAAAGAACTGGGCAGTGTTTAACCTGGAAGAAAAAAGAAAAAAAAAAGTGTGGAAAAGCAGACATAGTGTCTGTCAATATTTTGAGGAACGTAAAGTAAAAAAGCTAACTCACTGGAAAAGACCCTGATGCTGGGAAAGATTGAAGGTAGGAGGAGAAGGGGACGACAGAGGATGAGGTGGTTAGATGGCATCACTGACTCAATGGACATGGGTTTGAGCAAACTCCAGGAGTTGGTGATGGACAGCGAGGCCTGGTGTGCTGCAGTCCATGGGGTCACAAAGAGTCAGACATGACTGAGTGACTGAACAGCAACAAAAGTAAAAGTGCCTTCCCATAGCCGAAGTAGGCCAAGGGTGGGATTGCATTCTCTCTGACAAATTTCCCCACCAGGGGTCTCAGAGTGAAGAAAATCTGTGGAGTGGGGACCATGGCTTCCAGGAGGGCCCCCACCTTGGGCTGGAGCTGGGATTCAGCAACTCCTCGGTCTCCAATAGCTTGTTGCTGTGGTTTCCGTCCCTCTGTGTAGACATGCCTGTGTGTCCTTCTGAAACTTTAGTCAAAGAAAGACTGAGAGACTAGCTTCCTATGCAGGGATGTGCATGGGTAGGTGGGATGGTGGGAAAGATGCCATAATTTTGCAAGACCTGCAGAGAAGAGATGGAATCAGTAAACTTTCCACACAGGATCAGTGGTCAAGGGCTCCTTCATGCCACCAAATTTGCACATGTCCATTCTGGCCTCGCTGGTCTCAGGTCGTCTGGTCGACAGCCCAGCTTAGGGCTAGGAAGGCCTGAATTTGAATCTGAGCTGTACCCCATATTGCCTGCGGTCTTTCGCCAGGTGCTTCACCTCTCTAAACTCTGTGTCTTTCTATCTGAAATGGGCCCCATGGTGGTCCTTTAGCAAGTCCTCAGAAGGGGCCAGGCCGCCATCCCTCAGAGACCCTTGACTTCAGTGAGGTGGGGGACAGTTCTGTGCATGTCCCAAGCCCCAGGGCAGTGGACTCTCTCTGCATTGTGGCCTTGCGGCTTCCCCCTGGAGCTAAACCCCCAAGTTCTCACCCCCAGGGACAGTCAGTCCTCAAGCTGTGAGGGCCAAGGGTCTACACCTCAATCCCCCAGCCTCCCCTGTGCAGCGGGCCAACTCTGAGGCGGGTTCTGTGCTGGTCCCCAGATGTCCCTCGTCACCCACAGTGATTACCTGTCCATTGAGGCACCATTTTCGACTCTCCTCCCTTCCTGTCTCACTGTCCCTCTTACCCCTCTTCCACCTCCTGGAATCACCTGTTAAGTAAACCACCAGCACCCAAATCTTTTTCTTGGGTTATGTTTGAGGGCCCCACATTCCTCCCAATACCTCTCTCATAGGTTCACTGAGACTTGAATGAGGTAGTATAGATAGAGGGCTTAGTTCAGCTGGGCACAAAGTAGATGCTCAATAAAGTTAGCTCTGGCTCAGACTGTTATTAGCACAGTTTCAATCATATTCATTAAGGTCTAGCTCCTCCTGACTCTGAAATCCTGTAAAAGCAAATGCAGAAAAATGCTGTGCATAGAAAAAAAAAAAAAAAAGATGCACTGGGAAAATACTTGTGTCAGTAAGGGAGCAACTCACCTCACCTCCATGTACTCATCCCTGCCCCCCAGACCAAAGAATCACAGAGATTAGGAAGAACTGGTCAAAACAGACCTGGAGTGCTCTTCCTTCTTAATCACTTGCTCCCTCTTGAAACCGCAGTGTGTCATCAACGTCCAAATGAAGGCACCATTTGTAAGCATGCCAGTGGGTAGCTGTTTGCAACCCATGTTTTTGTTATTGTAGCCCAGTGTTTAGAGATTATAAATCCCACATCAACCCAAACAGTTTTTAAATTTTATTGAAGTATAGTTTGTGTACAATGTTGTGTTAGTTGCAGGTGTACCGCAAAGTGACTCAGATATGTGTGTGTGTATATATATACGTATGTATGTGCACACATTCTTTTTCAGATTCTTTGCCCATATAGGTTATTACAGAATATTGAGTAGAGTTCCTTGTGCTACACAGTAGGCCTTTGTTGTTCATGTATGTTATATATAGTAGTGAGTATGTGTTAATCCCAGGCTCCTAATTTATCTACCCCTCCACCTTTCCTCTTTGATAACCATAGATTTGTTTTTGAAATAAGTGAGTCTGTTTCTGTTTTGTAAATAAGTTCATTTGTATCACTTTTTAAAGTTAGATTCCATGTATAAGTAATATCATATGAAATTTGTCTTTCCCTATGTGACTGACTTCACTTAGTCTGATCATCTCTTGGTCCATCCATGTGGTGCAAATAGCATTGTTTTTTCTTTTTATGGCTGAGTAATATTCCATTGTATATATGTGCCACATCTTTATCCATTCCTCTGTTGCTGGGCATTTAGGTTGTTTTCATGTCTTGGCTGTTGTAAATAGTGCTATGAGCATAGCAGTGCATGTATCTTTTGAATTAGAGTTTTCTCTGGACACATGCCCAGGAGTGGGATCGCTGGATCGTGTGGTAGTTCTCTTTTTAGTTTTTTAAGTACTCTCCATACTGTTCTTCACAGTGGCTGTATCAATTTACATTCCCACCAACAGTGCAGGAGACTTCCCTTCCCTCCACACCCTCGCCAGCATTTACTATTTGGGGACTTTTTGATGATGGCCATTCTGACTGGTATGAGGTGATATCTCATTGTAGTTTTGATTGCCTTTCTCTGATAATTAGTGATGCTGAGCATTTTCTCATGTGGTTTTTGGCCATCTGTATGTCTTCTTTGAAGAAATGTCCATTTTTCTGATTGGCTTGTTTTTTTGACATAGAGTTGCATGAGCTGTTTGTTATTTTGGTCAACCTAAACATTTCTTATGCTAAGAAAACTTTTTTTTCCTTTGATCATCCAACTCTAAGCTTATTTAAGGGAGTAGTTTAAAACAAATTTTTCTTGCTTCTTCAAAACCTCAAACTCTTCACAATGTTCTTTTTGATATCTGAAAAATCATCCATTTTGTTACTATCCATTCTGCGGCAGAATCATTTCTCTAGTCTTTTGCCAAAATGTTTATTTACAAGAGAAAACTATCTTCAGGTCACTCACTATGTTATTTGCCCAGTCCTTTCCATTCTGCTTTGATTGATTCTCTGTAAAATAAACAGCCATGTCTCTTTTGAAAATTGATCTTAACGTCTTAACACACATTGCTTAAAGCATGGCCAAAATCCACCCTTACATGAAAAGAAAAGTCATAGAAAAATGAGAGAATCACATCTAATTAGTGTTCAGCATTATAAAATGCTGTGTTGTAAAATACATGTGTATCCATGTGAACTGCTTGTATATAATAATAAAGCAGCTTTTATTATGAGTTTATTGTTTTTGAAAAAGTCCAGACCCTACATGGCAGTACAGAAGAGGAGTTAGTCAATTATCCTTATGCACCAGCTATATCCAAAGAACAATGCAACCTAAATGTGGATGTGTGTAGTTTGTTTTTTTTTACTGTTCTTATATGTGTGTGTTTGTGTTAGTCTCTCAGTCATATCTGACTCTTTGCAACCCCATGGACTGCAGCCCACCAGGCTCCTCTGTCCATGGAATTCTCCAGGCAAGAATACTGGAGTGGGTAGCTATTCTCTTCTCTAGGGGATCTTCCCAACCCAGGGATCAAACCCGGGTCTCCTGCATTGCAGGCAGATTCTTTACCATCTGAGCCACCAGGGAATATGTGTGTATTAATAATGCACCATTAGATAATTTGACCTTAGTTTGACAGCAGCTATATGTCATTCTAAGGAAATCAAAACTCTAGTACTAACCAACTTGGTTAGTAACAGTCAATTTAAGAAAGGACACTGTGTCATTTAGTTACCAAGAGCATGGCTTCTGGAATCAAATTACCTTGGCTTGATTCCTGGCTCCCTAGCCTAATTCTTATGGTCTAAGAACAAACTAAACTTTTAGGGTCTCAGTTTCTCTCTTCAAAATAGTGCGTGCATGCATGCTAAGTCACTTTAGTCATATCCGACTCTTTGCAACACTATGGACTATAGCCTGCCAGGCTCTTCTGTCCATGGGATTCTCCAGGCAACTAGAGTGGGTTGTCATGCTCTTTTCCAGGGGATCTTCCCAGCCCAGGGATTGAACCTGTGTCTCTTATGTCTCCTGCATTGGCAGGTGGGTTCTTTACCACTAGTGACACCTGGAAAGCCCATAATAGTGTCTGAGTCTTAATACTGTTTTGGCTATTATATGAAATAATCCATAATAATAAAAAAATCCATGTGTAGGGCTTAACTCCAGCCCAGAATGTGTTAAATGCTCTATAACCATGCACTCATAGGAGAAGTAATAGTGACAATGGCTTCTTTACCAAAATTCAATGATGGTTCCCATTGGAAAGCAGCTTCTTTAGTCATTGAAAATATGCTTTAATCATTAGAAGTTCACATTTTACAGAGCATATTCAAGAATATAGGTGTGAGCACAAGAAGGCCATTCCAATACTTTTTCCTTCAGTAATAACATAAGCAGAAGAGGTATGATTTGGAAAAAAAATTAACTTAGTATAAGATTTTTGACATTCTGGTGGTGAATTCTAAAAATAATAGTAAACACAGGCCCAATATATGTGGAGCACTGATCTTAGTAATTGACATGTATTCACTCATTTCAACCTTATGAATGCCCTCTTTTTATCCTAGCTTTTTTTTTAAAGTCAACTTGTCATTTATTTATTTATTTGGCTGTGTCGGATCTTAGTTGCAGCACACAGAATCTTTCATTGTGGTACATGGATTCTCTAGTTGTGGCATGTTGGCTTAGTTGCTCCATAGCATGTAGGAATCTTAGTTCCCCGACCAGGGATTGAACCCGTGCCCCTTGCTTTGCAAGGTTGATTCTTAACCCCTGGACCACCAGGGAAGTCCCTATCCCAGCTTGAAAAATGCAGAGACTGAGGCAAAGAGAAGTGGGCTCGAGGTCCTAGGACTAGAAAGTGTAAGGAATTGGGAGTCATACCCAGGAACCTGGGTTCCAGGTCTGTGTGCCTCAAGGCAGCATGGTGTGTCCGTGACTCATGGCTACTCCTCTGGGGTAGATGCCTCCCCTGGGCCCTCCCCATCAGACACTCCTGGCTCAGCTTTTCTGCTGTCCTACCCCCTTCCCAATGCCTGCATCTCATGGTGCAGTGTATTCCTCACCCATGACTAAGCCTCTCCACCCAAGACTATGTCTAAGATGTGAATGAGAGGGGAGTTTATGCTGCCAGGTGATAGGAGAACATCTGCTGAGCTCAGCACAGGGAAATGAATTGTCAGAGTCATGCTCCTCCTGGGAAATATGTTCTCACATCATTGTGATCTTCTCCAAGTAAAGTGAGGATCTAGGTAGGTTGAAGTTTTTGACAAAGTGGATATTTAGAGAAATCTCAGATCTCTCCCAAGAGAAATTGTCAGTTTCACTTACATAAGACTGACCTGTGCATGTGAAAACCCTGGAAGTCCCTGTTTTTATGTCTGAGATCCCCAAATGTGCCAGACCCTCCTGCCACAGCTTCCTGCCACGTTTATATATTCTCAAAAAGAAGATGTGCTAATCAAGAAATTTTCAAGAGAAACAGTCATCAGCTATGTCCAATATGAAACAGCAGCACCTAGACACAGCCGAATCTATCCATTCATAGTCATGCATAGGCAGAGTTTGTTTTGCCCTTGCCCCAGCTCTTTACATACTAAAGAAGTGAAATTGTTGACACCACAAACGTTGTTTGATTGATTTTTTTTTCACTGGGAAAACTCAAAACTTCAAAGCAGAAACCAAAGGCAGATGTTTAGGTTTGCCTGGTGTGGATTGAAACCCTCTCCTCATTATTTATAATATTAAAGGTCGTTAGTGTCATGTTACTGATTGCATGAAGGAAATTTTCAGGGAATGGGTATTTCCTGTTAATTTTTCACTCTGGATCCTGGGAAAGGAATCTGAGTCCTGTAGACAGAGTTGCACAGTGGGGCCTCCAGAGGAAGATGTATATATGCACATTACTTAAAATCAGAACTTATGCAGCTTCTGGCAAATCAACTGAAACGGGCTATCTGAAGGTCAAGTAAATGAGTAATGATGCATTATTTGTATTAGTCCTAGAGAAGGAAATGGCAACCCACTCCAGTATTCTAGCCTGGAGGATTCCATGGACAGAAGTGCCTGGCGGGCTACAGTCCATGTGGTTGCAGAGAGTCAGACACAACTGAGTGACTAACACACACAAGAAAAATATTCTAATAAAATCCCAATCCAATGCCTTTTTGTAATATTCTTTTTGAACACTGAAATTGGTGCCTACTCCCTTATTTCATTTCCCTCTGAACTCTATCCAGGTTGTAGAATCAAGTGAATTGGTTCAGATGGTATTAGACCCTTTCTGCTTAGTCTCAGACTAGCACATGCCTGGATGTTTTATAAAAAGACAATATATTTGATTTTAAAGGTCAGAGTTTTTAATCTTTTTAAATTCTTTTTTTTTTTCCAGCCGCACCAAGTGGCTTATGGAATCTAAGTTCCCCAATCAGGGATTGTGCTATACAGTAGGGTCCTTATTGATAATTTTACATATAGCAGTAGTGTGTATCTGTTAATCCAAAACTCCTATTTTATCTCTCCCTCCCTTTTCCCTTTAGTAATCATAAATTTGCTTTCTATGTCTGTCAGTCTATTACAAAGACGCATTTTTTTCCATTTATTTTTATTAGTTGGAGGCTAATTAGTTTACAATATTGTAGTGGTTTTTGTCATACATTGACATGAATCAGCCATGGATTTACATTTTAAAAAAGAATTTAATTTAGTGGTGAGAAATATGAAATGAATGTAAAACTGAATATAGATGCCTCTCTATAAATAATAAGTAAAATCATTTAGCTTTTGATACTAGTTGGTTGAGGTGAAGAAATTCAAAGATACATATACACTGAATCAAAAATCACCATTTTCGTATGTCACAAATGGCTCATTATTGGCAATGTACATATGGTTCAACATAATGCTAGCTGTAATTTTTTTTTAACATCACATTTAAACAAATTGCAGGGCTCCCTGGGCAACAGCAGCTTTGACAAATACCAATGTGAAAGCAGAAATATTAGAGGATTCTGGAAAATCCATCACATTGTGATCTATAACCCAGCTTGGTAGGAGCAGGTATTTCATCATCATAGTTTATGAAGCAAAATGAAAGTTTGTCTTCGAATGATTAAGGTAGTTAAGATCCTGCTGTAACCATTGAAACCACTTAAAACAGATGCAAATGCATTTCTTTCTAAAATATCAGATGATTGAGCCTTATATGTGTTGATTCTGGAAGCATTCATTGACTGCACTTTGACATTTTTTAAGTGCTCCATTTTTGTGAGAGATCTAATTATTGGTCAATGTGGAACTTCTCTTTTACTATTGGTTTTAGTTATCCCCGAAAATTCTGTGAAAGAATTCCTCAAAGCACCCGGTACCATCAAGGACAGAATTAAGAAGTTGCTTGCTCACAAGAATAGCATGAGAAAGAAGGTAAAAATGAAAACCATTGAAGGATCCAGAGGGACTCCCACCCCAAAGGTTGACTTGGAGTCCTTCAGTTCTGAAGACAATGTTTCCAGAGTTGGGAACCCTCATGGAGAAAAAAAGAGGAATGAACACAGAAAGAAAGAAAGACTGGAGGATGAGAAAAGAGATGAGAACCATGTGGAGCAGGAGCAAAGCCTTCGTGGAGATGTGTTTTGTGAGTATCAAGTATGACTTTTGTTAATTTATGCACCTTATGAAAAGTGAATTGTAGTTTTCCCTGGCAAATGATAGGAAAGAGGAAGATAGTTTCATGCCATAACTAAGATGGTGAAGTAAAGTGTGACAGTTAGTCGCTCAGTCGTGTCCAGCTCTTTACGACCCCATGGACTGTAGTCCGCCAGGCTCCTCTGCCCATGGAATTCTCCAGGCAAGCATACTGGAATGAGTAGCCAATCTCTACTCTAGGGAATCTTCCCAATCCAGGGATCGAACCCTGGTGTCCCACATCGCAGGCAGATTCTTTACCATCTGAGTCACCAGGGAAGCCTAAGTAAGATGGGGTCAGCTTTAAATCCTAAGAAGCAAGGTTCTCTGTACAGTCTGGAAACTAACATCTTCTGCAGATACAAAATCACATTTGCTGCTGTGGGATGCACAGAAGGTCAGTCCTTTCCACTTACCTGGGGGGTGTCCTACTTGATGCAGCCCCTCATTCTGCTCCTGACCAAGGAAGCCTGCTTGTCCTTCCAGCTCAGTCATCTGGCTGCCCAGCTTTGCATGCAATGCACCCCTAAACCCCAGAGAGCCCCCCTGCAGCCCAGGTAGATCTGCTGATCTCTACCTTTTTCCTTCTTGAAGGCACTTTTTACAGGCACACTCAGTGAAAGGAGAATGTCAGAGTTGTGTGGTTATAATTTAAAAAGGTAAAATAGACAGAGGAACATTCTATATAGGGCTTAAGCTTCAGTTTTCTACATGAGCCGGAGAATCACCATTGGCACCGGTGACCATGCAGAGCCATCATCAGCCTCGGCTCCTGCAGGGGGATTTCCATGTTGACCCAGTCTATGACTTTCCCTTTCATTCTCACCAGGCATCTGTTGCTCCCTCTCTATTTTGCCTTATCTGTGCTTGCCTCATTGTTGTTGTTGTGCAGTCACTCAGTCATGTCTAACTCTTTGCGACCCCATGGACTGCAGCACACCAGGCTTCCCTGTCCTTCACCATCTCCCGGAGCTTGCTCAAGCTCATGTCCATTGACTCAGTGATACCATCCAACCATTTCACTCTCTGTTGTCCCCTTCTCCTCCTGCCTTCAATCTTTCCCAGCATCAAAGTCTTTTCTAAGGAGTCAGTTCTTCCCATCAGGTGGCCAAAGTATTGGAGCTTCAGCTTCAGCATCAATCCTTCCAATGACTATTCAGGATTGATTTCCTTTAGGATTGACTGGTTTGATCTCCTTGCAGACCAAGGGACTCTCAAGAATCTTCTCCAGCACCACAGCTTGAAAGCATCAGTTCTTCAGTGCTCAGCCTTCTTTATGGTCCAACAGTCACATCCATACATAACTACTGGAAAAACCATAGTTTTGACTATACAGATCTTTGTCAGCAAAGTCATATCTCTGCTTTTTAATATGCTGTGTTTGGGTTAGTTAGGTGATGCCTAATGAGGTCCACCTTTTGAAAAGGGGCACCTTTTGAAAAAGATGTTCTAGATGAGGAAACTGGCACCAATATGAATGTTTTGGAAATGTTAGGGAAACACTGCTGTAACGTACTCTGTAAGTAGAACACAGCTGTCCCTTGGTATCCCTGGGGGATTGGTCCCAGGAACCCCCGCAGACACAAATTTCCATGGATACTCAAGTTTTATATAAAATGGTGCAGTATTCATATATAACCTAAACACATCCTCCCCTATACTTTAAGTAGTCTCTAGATTACTTAAAAGACCTAATACAATGTAAATGCTATGTAAATGGTTTCCTGGCATGCAAGGCAAATTCACGTTTTGCTCTTTGGAACTTTCTGGATTTTTTAAATATATATTTTCAACCTGTCGTTGGTTGAATCTGTGGATGTGGAGCCTGTGGTTATGAGTGGCCAGCTGTGTATGATAAGCCATATATGATAAACCCTCTTTGTTCATTGATTCATACCTTCTTAGTATGTGGGGCTTTAGGGATTTTTTTTTTACTGATCAAGTGTTCATTGTTAGCCCCTAAGGTGAATGAAGCGGGTGAAGTTGATCTGGTTCTGGTCCAAAGAAAAACTATATCATCCCACCTGAAACACAAAGGTGAGTAACATATTAGAAATGAGTATATTTTAGGAGTAATAGCACTCATAAAGAATATTGAAGAATGGAAGCAAGCATTATCTGGCATCTTTTAATTTTAGATGTTAGAAATAAAATATCTTTTTTGGAATAGGGGAAAATACTGGTTAAGAAGAAAGGAAAGTGAGAGAAGAGGCCATGTGTTTGTACTGGCTTAAGATATATGTAGATGGACAGCCTGGATTCCAATCTAGTTTAGGAGTCAGGTCTAGTTCCAGCCTTCAGTGTTTGGAGGACTTGGTCAAATCACTTATGACTCTCAGTTTTACTTTCTTGAAAATGGGCATGATTGTAGAATTTTTGTGGCAGCCACATCAAATGATGTAATGTACATGAAAATGCTTTGCAAATCCTTAATGCATCAACAACCAGTTGCTGCCCCTTATCACTTTAGCTTTTCCCCTTTCTTTGCCCTTCCTGTATTCCTTAGTATAAACTGCAAAAGCCCCCCATTCCAAGCCAGAGTCTGGTATTCGTTACAAATCAGAAACATCTCAGTCTTTCCTCTTTTTCCCAGTGGTAATTTCTGACACCTACATCAGAGGTCAAGACTTTTTCTATAAAGGGCCAGAGGGTGAATATTTCAGGCTTTGTGAACCATACACCGTCTGTTGCATCTGTCAGCTCTATCACTGCAGCTCAAAAGCAACCACAGACAATAAGTAAATGAATAGGCATGGTGTGTTTCAATAAAACTTTATTTGCAAGAACAAGCAGTGGGCCAGGATGTTAGTTTGCTGACCCCAATCTACATAAAAGTAACTGGAGGCACTGGGTCAAAGGTTGTGCTAGCTGACCCTGTACTCCATGCAGTTGTTAGGATTTGTTAAGTGAACATTTGTTAGATCGAGCCCCTGGGTGCCAGATGCTTCAACAAAAGACCACAAAAGAAATTGAAATAGACAAATTTATTACTCCAGGTCTGGGGGGATAACATGGCAAGGCCTCCAGGGGCCCCAGAGGGAAGTCCAAGCAGAATGTGGGGCATGCGCCTCTATGAGGGTCCATGTGTGTGTAGTGCTTTGGGCTTGTTGGGCTAAGGTTGCATTGATGGATTCCAACAAAAACAGGGTGTTAGTAAGCTTCAGGGGGATCTTATCTAAGGCAGACACAAGGCCCTGGGAAGCAGGGGAGGGTGTCAATCACAGGGGACATTAAGAAAGTCATATGAGGAACTCACTTTTATTAGTGACTCCATGGGCTCTTATCTAGGGCTTGCACTTGCGTGAGGGCTAGTGCCAGTTTAAGGCCCTCGCAGACTGCAGGGCCAAGCAAAATGGATGCCAAGACAGCCATACTTAGCTAAACTTTTTTTTTTAAATTGAAATATATTTGATTGACAATGTTGTGTTAGTTTCTGCTGCACAGCAGAGTGATCCAGTTATACATTCATATGCACATATTTATTTTTATATTCTTTCCCTTATGGTTTGTCATAGGATATTGAATATAGTTCCCTGAGCTATGCAGTAGGACCTTGTTGTTTATCCATCCTATATATAATAGTTTGCATCTTTTAGTCCCAAATTCCCTAAACTCTTGACAGCAATTGCAAACATGGCCACGCCTTCCAAAGCTCCCAATGTTAAAACATTTCCTAATCCGCTTAATGATGCTGAAATGCACCCTTTTTCTTAGCAGATTTAAATATCTCAGTTGACTGCACCTTTGACCACGGCATCTGTGACTGGAAACAGGACGTAGAAGATGATTTCGACTGGAATCCTGCAGACCGAGATAATGGTATGTAGTCTTCTCTGATCCATGTCCTGTGATCCGGCCCCGGAATTAAAGTTATCCAGTGATTCAAGGGTAATTGTTCTCATTGCTTGTGAAGTCAGGGTTGTTGGTCACGTTTGGAAGCTTTTAGACCTTCCCAAGTCTTCCCTGATAAATGATTGACTTAGTCTGTTTCCCACCCACCTACCCTGTAAAGGATTCTCCAGCAAACCTCTTCCATATTCACTCCCCTGCTGCTGAGACACAGATGTAGCACTTTGTATAAGGTTTAAGAGTATTTGGGAAAAGGTAGAAGGAAGTTGTTTCCTTTCCCCAGTTTACCAGCTATGGTGCTCTGTGGTTTTCTTTTGAGCTTAGGAGGAGGGGGAAATGAATCTCGAAAGAAAATATTAATATGACCTTTCCCTAAACCTGGAGTTTTAGGAGTGTCACCCCTCAGAGCACTGAAATAATAACAAGCAACAGATCAGCATTCTGAACTCCTGGACTGGACTCGCCCACCTATCGTTGGAGGGTTTCTTTCTTTCCAGTTAACCTTGAATTTTTCTCTGCCGAAGCTTTGAGTTGCCTACTTTTCACTGTCTACTATTGATGGGCTCTAACTTCCTTTGAGGCAGAGCATTTGGTCGGCAGATCCCATTTGGAGCATTTATTGAATTTTGGTCATTTAAGGCTGAGTGTAATTAGAAATAACTGTTATACCTTCAGGAAATCTGGTTCTTTACCAATCAAAGTGTTTATTTGGGGAGGTATATGCCCAGCCCTCAGGTAAAAGATCCTTCTAGATCCTTCCTTGACACTGATTCCTCCCTGAGAGCCTTCCTTGCAAGCCCTTACATGCAATCAGGAAACCTGGGTATCTCCTAACAAAAATTCCTTTTAGAACGTGGGATTAAGGTAGAGGATAGAAGTTCCCTACTATTTACAAACCCCTGATTTGCAAATAACTCTGAGGTTCACTCAACACGGGATGAATCAACATTTTTAGAAGGATGAAATCTCAAGGACAGATCAAAGTGGGCTTGAACTGGAGTGAAAGGGAAACCTACCACGGTGGGTCACAAAAGACTGTAGCTAGTAGAACTGCTAGATAAAATGTAGGATGCCTCAATTTCTGATAATCAGCACATGCTTTTTAGTACATCTCAGACATGTTGTTTATGTGAAATGCAAACTTCACAGGGCATTCTGTACTTTTATTCTCTGAATCTGGCAAACTTACTAACTGGGGGAAGAAGACCAGACAGTCTCTGGGTCCAGTGAAAACTAAAGCAATGTCAACCTGGGCCCTGAGAATGTCTCTAGGAGTTGGACTACCAGAAAACTCCACCACCCACCATGTCTTTCTCCTGGCTACTAGAGGAATATTTTCTTTCTGTCAACTTCTTCGAACCCCACCCTATGAGAGTTTTTGTTCAAGTCCATCAAAGCCACAACCAGAAGGCTGCAGATGAGCAAACATCTACTACACTGGTTACAAAATTCTTGGGAAAAGGATCTGAGAAACAGAAGGTGATCTGTGTTCCTGCCATCTTCAAACAGAACTTGGAGTGATACGTTACACATGGTGGCTGAGCTCCATGATACCATTAGTACAAATTCATGTATCCTGTGAATTAAATACCATACTGTGGACCCACCTAACCAGCTAGCCATCATACATACAACTCAGTGGAGAAATGCATTCCAGGGTCAAACAACCAAGGTGGAAAGTTCTGGAACACAAGTTTTCTGTTAGCTGAAAATTATCTACAGTGCTCAAAGACCATTAAATTAGATCCTTACCCCATATTTACTACTACCAAGCTTTGTGAATGTGAACAGATTCCTCAGTTTCTCTAACTCTGTTTTCCTCTCTACAGAGCAAAGAATTTCAGCCCTAGGATACTAAAATTCATGTTAGCATGAAAATTTTGTTCCTAAATATTTGAAATGAAAAGAACTTGAGCTTTCCCTATAGGAGCCTAGTGTTCATTTTTTAACAGCTATTTTATTCACTGTAGCCAAACCCTTTGCAATGGCCTCATTAACTGTGGGTTTTTCTTCTCTTCCAGCTGTTGGCTACTATATGGCTGTTTCGGCCCTGACAGGTCAGAAGAAGGACATCGGCCGTTTGAAACTTCTCCTCCCCAACCTGCAACCCCACAGCAACTTCTGTTTGCTCTTTCATTACCGGCTGGCTGGAAACAAAGTAGGGAAGCTTAGAGTGTTTGCAAAAAATAGTAACAGCGCCCTGGCCTGGGAGAAAACCAGGAGCACCGATGAACGCTGGAAGATGGGGAAAATTCAGCTGTATCATGGAACTGATACTCCCAAAAGTGTAAGTGGAAAATTGTATTAAATGAGATATTTACATTCTTTTTCAGTGACTTAACAAACAAAGCAAAACACTTACTGAAGTACCTAGGCCTTGGGGCTACAAAGATAAATAAGACTTTCCCCTCCACTTAAATAAAGAGCTTATATTCTGGAGTGAAATAGGCAAGGTATTTAACAGCACAACTAATGATAATACTTGTCAGATGCAGGCATGTCATATTCTGTGGAAATGAACTGCTCATGTGTCAGGCTCCTCGCACCAACTTCCTTCCAAACCAGGCTCTAAATTCCTTATGACAGAAAAGCACATCCTGCTCATTGATTTTGTGCCCAGCACTTATCACAATGAATGGAAACTAGAAGGTCATTTTCCAAAATATTTATTTTCTTCAAGTATAGTTAATTTATAATGTTGTGTTCATTTCTGCTGTACAGCAAGGTGACTCAGTTCTACCTCTATATGGAGTAAGTCCCCTGTATAGTAAGTCCCCTGCATATGAATGAGTTCTGTTCCTAGAACGCATTTGTAAATCCAGCAAATTTAGCCTAGGTACCTACCTAACACAATTGGCTATATAGTATTGTACTGTAATAGGTTTATAATACTTTTCACACAAATAATACATAACAAACACAAAAAATAAAGAAAACATTTTAAATCTTATAGTACAGTACCTCGAAAAGCACAGTAGTGCAGAATAACAGCTGGCACACAGGGGCTGGCATCGAGTGGACAGGCAAGAAGAGTTACCGATGGAGGAGGGAGAGGAGGTGGGAGATGGTAGAGCTGAAGGATCGTCAGCAATAGGAGACGGAGGGCGAGCTGTAATGTTACTCAGGCCTGACATGAATGGAACATACATTTGCATCTCTGAAAGCTAGAAACTTGAAGGCTCATCTGTAGGGGACTTAACTGTAATTCTTCTTCCTAATCTTTTCCATCATGGTTTATCACAAGGTATTGAATATAGTTCCCCGTGCTCTACAGTAGGACCTGCTGTTCATCCATTCTCTAACAGTTTGCATCTGCTAACCCTAAATTCCCAATCCATCCCTCCCCCACCCCACCTTGGTAACCGCAAGTCTGTTCTCTCTGTCTGTGAATCTGTTTCTGTTTTGTAGATAGGTTCACTTGTCTCATATTTTATTTTATTTATTTTTTGGCCCCAATGTGCCACATGCAGGATCTTAGGTCCCTGACTGGGGATCAAACCCATGCCCCCTGCATTGGGAGTGCAGAGTCTTAACCACTGGACTGCCAGGGAAGTCCACATTTATGTCACATTTTAGATTCCACATATGACTGATATCATATGGTGTTGGTCTTTCTCTGTCTGACTTACTTCACTTAATGTGATATTCTCTAGGTCCATCCATGTTAGTTCCTGGACCAGGGATGGAACCTGGGCCCTGGCAGTGCAAGCTCCAAGTCCTAACCAAAAGACCATCAGGGAATTCCCAGTTACTATCTCATATATGATAGTGTATATATGTTAATCCCAATCTCCCAATTTATCCCTCCCTACCCCGTCCCCTTTGGTAATCATGTTTGTTTTCTATGTCTGTGGCTCTGTTTTGTAAATAAGTTCATATGTACTATTTTTTTCCACTATTTTTTTTAGATTCCACATATAAATCATATCACATTTGTCTTTCTCTGTCTTACTTCATTCAGTAGGACCAACTAGATCCATCCATATTGTTGCAAATGGCATTATTTCATTCTTTTTTATGGCTGAGTAATATTCCATTATACCACACCTTCTTTTCCATTCATCTGTTGATGGACATCTAGGTTGCTTCCATATCTTGGCTATTGTAAACAGCTCTGCAATGAACATTGGGATGTATATGTCTTTTCAAATTACAGTTTTCTTGGCACCCAGGAGTGGGTAGCTCTGTGTTTAGTCTTTTAAGGAACTACCATACAGATCTCCAGAGTGGCTGTACCAATTTGCATTCCCACCAGTGGAGTAGGAGGGTTCACGATGATAATTAAATTTCTTCTAGCCTGGGTTTTGAAAAGAAAATCGTATTATTCCTTTAGTTTTGCTTTTTTTTTTCCTTCTAAATGGGAAGGAATTCCAAAATTTCCTCTTAAACTTTACTGTTCTCAGCTTTTCAGGGCTTTCCAGATTCTTTTAGGTGTTGCAGGAGCCCTGTTTTCTCTGATTGTAGTTCACTCAGTGTAGATACCAGGCATCTGGAAAATAAATTACCATGTATTCAATGTCAAAGCCTGTTTCTATGGAATAGGGACATATGAGTTGAGTTCAGTTTAATAGCAATTAAATAGTGGGACTTTATCATTGCTTTAAATATTTTCAAGTAATATTTTATTCCCTCTCCATTATTAGATCATTTTTGAAGCTGAACGTGGCAAGGGCAAGACTGGAGAAATTGCAGTGGACGGTGTCTTGCTGGTTTCAGGCTTATGTCCAGATGGCCTTTTATCTGTGGATGGTTGAATGTTACTGTTATCTTTTATATCTTTATATTTGACTTTTTATGTCAGTTCTCTGTTTTTTTATAATATATCATAGATTCCCCCCCACCATTTTAGAAATACAGACTGAAAAATTGTGGTGTACAAACAGACTCATTATTGTAAGATGCCTTTCTTGTATACAATATACTGATATTTGCTTTAAATATAGTACCATTGTACTTCTCATTCATTGTATCTTCTCATTCATTTCTGAGTCTATAAAATTTGGATGTATCAGTTCAGCCCTCCCCACCCCAGTACATTTGATGTGTCTACATGACTTGATGAACCATTTTATGTGATGTTTCTAGAATTATAAAAAAAAAAAAGGCAGCACAGAGAAATGTTTAACTGTTTGACTTTTATGGCACTTCTTAGAAACTATAACATCACAGATAGACTTTACCTAAGTGGCTTAGCCAGATCTTTTACAACCAAGTTTGTATATTTAAGTCCTTTGTAATAATAATATAATAATATCCAATAACCACCTTGTGTCATGGTTAAAGTTTTTCTAAGTAATAAAATGTGTTGTTGATTGTATGCTTAATTATGTGTATGGTTATTTGCTTTGCTAGAAAATGTGTTTTATATTTATATTTTTTCTGTGAAAATACTTATATTATTTTTGACTTATATTCTTAAAAATTCTTAAAATTACTTGCTATTATGGAAACACACAACTGCTTTCTTAGGCCTCTTAACTATGATGCCAATTAACTTAAATTGTTGAACTGAAGGTCTCAGAGAATTATCTAAATCAAATGATGCTAGTAACCAGGTTCCAAAAAAGACTAATGCCTCCTTGTCTATTTCTCTTTTCTTCTGAATTCAAGAACTGCTTTGTGTGGTAATGAATCCTGAGTGTACATTCATGTGGATGAAAGTATATTCTGTTTTAAGATTCTAGGTTGGAAGGCAGTTCGGGACAGCTCCCAAACAGAAGATTCCCCAGATATTTGCCTGTTAGCCCTGGAAGCAACGAAGGCATTGACCTGTAAAAGGAAGGAAAGCAAGAATGTGTCCACCTACTAATCCTTAAAATTTGTAGCCTTTTTCTTAGTTTTTTTATATTGAAACTCATAGTAATCCTTCTTCTTTGTTGAAGAAGGATTATTTAAAAGAAAAAAAAAGACAAGAAGAAGGATTCAGTCAGTTCAGTTCAGTTCAGTCGCTCAGTCGTGTCCGACTCTTTGCGACCCCATGAATCGCAGCACGCCAGGCCTCCCTGTCCATCACCAGCTCCCAGAGTTCACTCAAACTCATGCCCATCGAGTCAGTGATGCCATCCAGCCATCTCATCCTCTGTCGTCCCCTTCTCCTCCTGCCCCCAATCCCTCCCAGCATCAGGGTCTTTTCCAATAAGTCAACTCTTCACATGAGGTGGCCAAAGTATTGGAGTTTCAGCTTCAGCATCAGTCCTTCCAATGAACATCCAGGACTGATCTCCTTTAGGATGGACTGGTTGGATCTGAAGAAGGATTACAAGGGTTTAAATCGAACTTTTAAGATGGTGGGAAAAAATACATTGTTTTCGTTTAGTGTGAAGTTCTTTGCCCATAGAAAGTTGACACAGGACTGTGGCTGTATCTGTTAGGATAACTACTAGTTATAGAAACCCCCAAAACAGTGTTTCTAGTGAGACCAGATGAAGAACTGCCTGGCTCAGTGAAATCAGCCCACAGAATGGTAAAAGATAATATAAAATGGTTGTGTTAAGATGTGAAAATGAAAATGTGGGGTGGTTTGTTACACGGCAAAAGTTGACTGACACAAGTGATTTCTATTATATGACTGTGCTAGAACCTGAAGAAGACCTCCCCCACCGTGTCTCCTCAGTGACCAAGGAAATTTGAGAGCATAGTTATGGCTTAGAGTAAAGGAAGATAGAGAGGAGAATGTGCAGTGAAGGCCAGTCAGTGCCCCAGTAACCCATGTTATAGGAAGAGATGTTAAACTGAAATGAAATAGGGAGGCCTGCAACTATGTTACATATAGGGAGAAAATCAATATGAAGCTGATTTAAATTGAATTTAGTAATATTGCATGTTTCTCTAGTATCTGTAGCAGAGACTTCTAGTTGCCTGCCCAATATTCTTTCTCACCTTTTTCCTTACCAGTATAACCATGTATAAATATATATGGGAGGACTGCAGTGTGTTCAACTAAAAGGCTGTGTTTCCCAGCCTCTCCTTCAGATCGGGGAGCTCACTGAAGTCATTGGTGAGGCTTCCAGGAAGGATCATTAAAGAAGGCTCTCAGTTGGCAGTTCCTTTTTCCATTTTGCTTCCTCCTTCCTGCCTGCAATGTGATTGTGAAGGCAGGAGCTCTGGGAGCTGCCTTGTGACCATGAGGGCAAGGGCCACAAACTATGGTGGAGTACACAGCTGGAGGAAAGCTGGGTTCCTGATGACATGGTGGCATGTCTACCCTGTCCCACACTGGTCACTGCTTGACGTTACATGAGACAAAAATAAGTCCTCTCTTGGCCTATCAGATAGGATTTCAAACAAAACATAATCCAGTGTCAGGTGACCATTCTTCCTGAGCCCCAGAGGGCTGCCCTGGGGCTATGTCCACTGCAAGACCACAGTCTTTGGGGCTAACTTCTTGGACCTTAAATACCAATATCTTGTTTCGAATTCCAGTCCACAGCCTATAGTTATGGATCTCTAGCCTGCAGCAGCACGGAATCCCATTGGATTCCTTTGGCGAACCCAAGGTCAAATAATTCAGCCACGACTCCCATACCTGTGGACCCTGGCCACCACCCAACATGGAACTCCCCTTGTCATTCATCCTCTCCCACTCTCTCCTCCCGTCGCTGTCAGGGGCTCCCTCCTCTAGACACTAACTCCCACCATTTCTGCCCCTTCCCCATCACGCCTGCTCCTCTCCTAAGCAAGGAGGAATACTGAACAACCCCTTCTGCTCGGGCACTTGATGCCTCCTGAAGACTGCACTGATCTCTAGCGTGGCCTGATGTCGCCTGTATTTTTGGTGCTCTTCTTTTTTCCTTAGGCACAGAATACTTGTGGGATGACTCTGGAATACTTTTACCTGAAGATGTTTTCAGATGTCAAGAATTGTTGCCCTCCTTGCAAAGCTAATAAGTTGACCTGTCGCAGTTTTCTTAGGTATCAGTAGAAAAGAAAAGCCTCCTGGGTCAAAGAGAGACTTTATTTCTTATGGGACAACAGGTAGCATGGGCCTCAGGGTCACCCCACTGCCCCTTACCCCCCACCCCGAGTCTCCCAGGGGGCGGGGCAACAAAGAGGCGGGTCCAGAGGGATGCCAGATACAGGGTGAGCTTGTGTCCCAGCTGAAGAGTCCTGAGTTAAGAAAAGCCCCAGTCTTATAAGGAAAGCCCCTAGCCCACCTGCCCAAACTTTGCCCTAGAAGGAGACTGGGTTTTTTGCCTTTGTCAGGAAACAAATCTGCTCTGGAGAAATAAGATACTATCTCTATTCTCCCAGACTGTGTGCCCTACCACCATCCTTGATAAGACAGCACAGAACAAAAGCTGCCAACGCCTTTGTACAGAAAACGGGCAGAAACACACGAGACCCATGGAGAATGGCCTCCTGACAGCAGCCCCTTAGGACTTTTCAGGAGTCAGTTGGGTGAGGGGATGGCAGTGAGAAAAGCTGGGCAGCAGTGTGGGCTCCTGAGAAGTTTAGAACTTGGCAACTAACATTCTCACCTTTGATACTACTGCTTTCTGGAACTTACTTTTCCAGGACTGATGTTTAAATCTTTTTCCAATCAGACCAGAAGAAATCAGGTGAATTAGTTTCTGCAAAATAAACAGACATAAAGTAAAATCATTTTATGTTCTGAGAAAGAACTATCAATTTTTTTATTTTTTGTAATTTTACTTGTATTTTACATTGGGGTAGAGTTGATTTACAATATTGTATTCCATATGTACAGCACAGTGGTTTAGTTAAAACATGTCCATATATCCATTCTTTTTCAGATTTTTTTCCCATATAGGTTATTACAGAATATTGAGTAGAATTCCTGGCACTATACAGTAGGTCCTTGTTGATTATCTATTTTATATAAATGTGTATATGTTAACCCCAAACTCCTCATTTATCCCTCCCCTTCACCTTTCCCCTTTGGTAACCATAAGTTTGTTTTCAAAGTCTGTGATACTGTTTCTGTCTTGTAGATAAGTTCATTCGTATCATCTTTTTAGATTCCACATGTAAGTGATATCATATGATATTTGTCTCTCTCTGTCTGACTCACTTCACTTAGTATGATAATCTAGGTTCATCCATGTTGCTGCAAATGGCATCCAAAAATTTTAGAATATGTTATAATTTGATACTTTTTCTCCAGTAATGGTTGTTTTTAAGTCAAATATGCTTGCCTTTTAGAACATTTAAAGTGCTGTAGAAATCTGACAGGGCCAAGTAGATAATGACTATTTAGCATCATTTCAAGTAAATGCAGTTCTTTTGGTCGGTGAAGTGCTATCAGACAGATAGACCAAATGCCTGATAGTTGCTCCCCAAGCAGGAATGAGGGCTAGGGGTAGTCTAGACACATGTGTCTATTTTCAAACTGCCTTTTATAGAGGAATGCCCCTAACCACTTTTGCCTGTAGATATTTTTAAAACTCCTTTAACAGGCCTGAGGCCCTTTGAGAAGGTTTAGACCAGGTCAGATCTAAAAGGCCACTGTAAATGAGTTCAACCTTTTTCTTTTTCCTCTTCAAGTCAGTGAAACAGTGACTGCAAATGCCAGATCGCTGTGTTCAGTCTTCACTCAAAGCCTTATCCTGCTGCTACATGGAGGCAGCTTCATTCTGTGTGGCCAGGGAATGGCAAAGCAGTTAGCAATTTGGGATTTCTGTAAATGTGTACAGATAGGGGTTCTTTCTTCCTGTGGAAAATGGAGTTGTAGATTGGAGTAGTTATTTATGACCTCTGGGGAACTCTTACATATTTAAATATCCTAGCGTGCTTCATAAAAATTCCATCCTTAGCACACATGTGAAAAAACTCTGTAGAACAGTTTGCAAATTGACTTTTATCTGAGAGGCAGTTGTGAGGCGGTGAGAGCCCCTCCTGGAGCTGAGGAGGGCTCCCCAAAGTGGGTTTAGAATGGAAAGGTTACATCTGCCTATTTTTGACCAAAACTTGTCCCGTGTATATCTCTAATCGGTTTGGGAATGTTATAGAAATTGTTTTCCATTTCTAGGTTGTGGTTTTGTTTGTTGTTATGGTTTCTCCCACCCTGTGGCCACTTTCTAGACCATGATGGGTGGTGGATTCAGTGCAATTAGGTAAGAACTAATTACTATCTCCTTCTCAGTAATTTCTTTGAGAGCCTATATATGTATTTCACTGGCAATGTTGCTCAAAACACATTTGGAAGTGCCTTTTTTTTGGGTACAAAAATCATACAGAAGACTTGATCTGTCAATTTATGGTCATGCGTCATTTATGACCCAAAACAGCACATATTACCTACCCAGGACTCCACTCCTAGGTATATACTCGATAGAAACGCATCACGCACTCAAATATCCATCATGTCCCTTTTGAGTAGAATGGATAAATAAACTGTATATTTATTCAGGGATATATTAGCAAGAAATGAGAACAAACAAACTAATGCTACTTACAGGAACACTGATGAATTTCTGAAATATGGCATTGATCAAAAGAAGCCTGGGAATTCCCTGGTGGTCCAGTGGTTGGACTCCATGCTCTCATTGCCAAGGGCCTGAGTTCAGTCCCTGGTTGGGAAACTATGATCCCACAAGCCACACAGCACACCCGAAAAGTAAAAACAAAACAAAACAACAACAACAAAAAAAACAGTACATACTGTATGGTTCCATATATATGTTCCCACACACACACACATTTATATAAGTTTTGAGATCAGAGGCAATGAATCTGTGGTGGCAAAGTTGGCATTGTGTTTACCCTTGGAGAGGGTGCTAGGAAGGAACACAGGGGGACTTCGGGGGGTGGTCATTGTTTCACTTAAGTGAAAGTGTTACCCCTCATTAAGATGAACCTCATCAGTGTGACTTGGTGCCTGCTGACTTGGGACATGAATTCATCTCTCAATACGGGCAGGTTGTGACTGCAGTTCCACAGACTCATGCATAATCCAGCCACTAATGACTTTGACTTTGGGGATGTTCCCTAGCCTGCCATCCAGGATACCTAGGGACCCTGGCCTGGGGACAAATGGCTTTGGAACCCACCCCCGGCTCTTTTTGGCCATGCTACGCAGCATATGAGATCAGCTCCCTGATCAGGGATGGAACCTGGGTCCCCTGCATTGGAAGCACGGAGTCTTAACCACTGGGCCACCAGGGAAATCCCAGCATTGGAATCTTGAGGAGTGGGTTCAACAGGCCCAGGGGTTCAGGCCTGAGGTTCTCTTCCCCGCTGTTCGGGTGCCTGGAACCCCCATCTCCCCAACATCTGTTGGTCTTTCTCAGCAGTGATAAAAGTTTCCGCATCCCCCTTTGCGCTCCCTGTCACTGTCCTTTTAAAATAGTTTTCCTCCTGAATTTGAGCTGGAGTCCCACAGCTCCCCCACTGAAAGCGACGGTTGGCACTTGCCTGTTTTGGTTTCCAGCTCCTCTCTCAAAGTTCCAGCAGTGCCCTCTCGTGGCAGCTTCCGTGCACGTGTGTGGCTGGCAAACAGCAAAAAGGGCTGTCTTCAGCATCTCTTGCTTCCTCTTCATTCCATCTCTTCTCTCCCTAGTGTCTTGTGAACCCATGCTTCTTTCTGGGTACCCAGAACCTTCCAGTCACTCACCCCTGAGATCTTGAAGAATCCAAGCTTGCAGGCCTCTTAGTCTCTCCCTGTTCGCCCTGTCAACATTGACTTGTCCTGTGTCCCATTCTGCTGATCTCTGACAAATGAAAAGGAAACTACCCTTATAAAAAAAAAAAAAAAACAACTCAGGCTTAAGGAATAAAGAGCTGGAACTGTAACCTTACTAAGTAATTGTTGTTGTTGTTTAGTCAGTGAGTCGTGTCCGACTCTTTTGCGATCCCGTGGACTGTAGCCCGCTAGGCTCCTCTGTTCATGGGATTTCTGAGGCAGGAATACTAGAGTAGGTTGCCATTTCCTTCTCCAGGAGGTCTTCCTGACCCAGGGATCGAACCTACGGGTCCTGCATTGGCAGGCAGATTCTTTACCACCGAGCCACCAAGGAAGCCCAAATAATACTTACTCTTTTATAATAGTAGCTTCCACTGCCTTAATACCAAGGAACAGGTAAGAAGGCACTTTCAGCACTGTGCAAGATCAGGGATTCTCCTCTGATAAGTCAGATCACACAGCTGCATTAAGATGGAGGCTGAGTCAGTGTTTGCTGGTAGCCAGCAACAGAAAACAGACCTCTGCTAACCTACAGCAAAGGGAAGTTACAGTAAGGAAAGACGAGTGTGTAGGAAGATGGAAAGCCCAGCAACCCAGCCTTGGAAATGAGCTCCGGGGCTAGAAGTAGATAGGAAAAAGCCATTGTTGATCAGGAAGCCACCATCTGCTGGAATAATCTCTCACCAAGTTACTCTCCACATTGCTCCACAAAAGTCACTTTCCAGGGAGGGGTGTGCGATCAGGCCGCCTTGGATCATGTAACTGTCCCCTGGCTAGGGCAGAGCAGGGCACCTGATGGGCTGTTCAGAAGGTGGGGTGAAAGCTGGATTGAAAAACCTGTCCGAGTCCACCACATGAACTCCGTCACATAAAAGCTGGTATTGAGTACATGTAATTGTCCCAGCCAACATAGCAAGCTAAGTAATTTACTCTTGTCATGACTAAGGAGTTGAACACCATCGTCTTCAGCAGCTAGAAACCTAGGTGGTGGTTCAGTCAGGTTTGAAATGAATAATAACATAAATACTATTATATGCACCAAATGATGTAGCAACTAGAATGTGGTAGGTTGTTTTGGGGGGAAAGTGAGGCTGAAATGGAAAAACTGCTTCTCTTGGGCACCATAAATCAGAATGGTACACTTCTGGGCAAATGCATCTCCCACTGAAGACTCAGAAGACCTGGGATGAGCATGGTTCTCCTTCATATTGTTGTTCCTGATGAATGGTCGCTTCTGGCAGCATGCCCTGGTTATGTGGGGAAAGGGGGTCTGTGGATTCTGTGTACAGTGGTGAATCTGGGACAATAAGCCTTCAGGCTGTGGCGTACAAGCACGAAAGACCAAAGTAGCAGCATACATCGATGGATTTTCATTCACTGCTTACATCTTGGTCTTCCCTGGTGGTTCAGATGGTAAAGAATCTGCCTGCAATGCAGGAGACCTGGGTTTGATCCCTGGGTTCGAAGATCCCCTGAAGGAGGGCATGGCAACCTACTCCAGTATTCTTGCCTGGAGAATCCCCATGGACAGAGGAGCCTGGTGGGCTACAGTCACAAAGAGTTGGACACATGCTGCTCCTCTGATGAAATGCTCTTACAAAACAACATCCTTGTAAAAGAAAACCCTGAGAACCAAATGCAGTGGGGGCTCTCATGGAATAGTCCACATCACAGGTAGACGTGTTCCTCATGGTAACTCTGACAGAGTGACGTCCCAGGGGTTGGGCTTCAGCTCAAACTTGTTAACAGCAATGCAGGAGTCAGCTGAATAGACAGGCAGAGGTATTTGAGTTGGTATCCTTTCATCCCATCTCTTTTTGTACTTTTTCTCTATCTTTCTGATTACATGGATTGTGAAGCTCCCCCCAACAGTGACCAAGTAGTATCAATGTTGTTTTGCTGACTCTTGAATGATATGTACCACCAAGTAATGGAAGCCAGGCTTGTGGATCCTTCATTCTCTCCTACTCTGTTGCCACAAATCTACGGTAAAAGAACTTCCCTTCCAGAGAAAGGGCAGAATGGACAGAAGGTGTGGGAGGGGAGAACAAGAGGTATGGAAATGACTTGCGGGTCACCTCAGGGGCAAGAGAACATTAAACGGGAATTTCCTGACTTTGACTTCACCTAGATCTGAGCTCAGTGTCTAAGTGCCCTCTGGGCACTCTTCTAGAGAGACAGTCTACATGGGGCTAAGTGGGGAGCCAAACACTATATCTGCCAACCATGGTTTGTCACCCCTTTTCAGCTGATGCACCAGAGAAGGCAAAATTGGAAGATGGTTGTTAGAATTCTAGAAACTTCCTCCGGCCTTTCCAGCAAATGGAGGGGAACTTGAGAGAACCACTCAAGAGAGACTGACAGATGCTCCTGAACTGAATTGAAAGGGCACAAGGTGCTTGACTCCCTGGAAAAACCCTACAAGTGAGGAGCTAGCAGGGGCTGCTTAAGTCGACCTCTGATGGCAGAGGGAGCAGCCTCTGCTTCCAGGGCTTGTGGTGGGGTGGGGAGTGGGGCAGAGCTGCTAGGACTTTCCCAAGGGCTAAGTGCATAGCAAGCAAGTAGCTGGGTTGTTCTGGAAGGACCTCACCTAGGAGGCCTGTCTGCAGGTGGCCTGACTCAACAGAAGGCTGGGTGCAACATGCCACTAAATGCAGGAGCTGGTGGTCAACCACTGTACCATCTGAACCAGAGAATGGGTGAGTAGGGGCCCCCCAGCAAGGGGGTGGGGGTCTCCAAAAAATATCCCCAAAGTGAGCACACAAAAGAGGCAGTCTTTGTATATCAGCATCCGGAGTGCTCCGATACCAGGTAACACCATCATTAATTAGTTTCCTGTGGCTGCCATAAAAAACTGGGTGGCTTCAAACAACAGAAATCTATTCTCTCAGTTCTGGAGCTACAAGTTCAATCTCAAAGTTTTGGCAGGACCATGCCCCTCCAAAAACCTCTGGGGAGGATCCTTCCTTGCTTCTTGTGGCTTCTGGTGGCTCTAGGAGTCTCTTGGTTTGTGGTTGCATCACCCTGATGCCCACCTTGATCTTCAATGGCTTCTCCTCTGTCTCTGTGTCTTCTCTTCTGTCTTTTCTAAGGATACTCATCACTGGGGTTAGGGTTCACCCAGGTCATCCGAGATGATCTTATCTCAAGATCTTTAACTTAATTATATCTATAAAGAGCCCCCCCCCCTTTAAAAAAAATAAGGTGACATTCATAGGTTCCAGTGTTAGAAAGAGAATATATCTTTCTTGGGGAGGCAGAGCACCATTCAATCCACAATTCTAATCAGATAAAACTTTTTACCCCTCTTTCTTCCTGTCCTTATCCCAGAGAGACCAAAAAATAGCACAGGAAGCCAAGAAAGGGTACAAGAAGGATAGTGAAGGAATAGATCCATGTGTCCTTTGCTGGTCCACAGAATTACAGATCACACCTGAACTGAGGGAGCATTGGTGCTTTGAATTGGTTAAGTAATGAAGGTCTGATTAGAATGGACTTTTTAACAACTTCAGATTGTTTCTTTATACTGAAAGTGACTAGAAAAATCTATGGGGAGGTAAGGGGAAGGGGAATTGGATGGAGGTAGTCAAAAGACACAAACCTCCAGTTACAAGTTAGCAGTAGGGCTATAATGTACAACATGATAAAGATAATTGACAAGCACTGTATGTTGAATATGAAAGTTGGTCAGAGTAAATCCTGGGAGCTTTCATCACAAGGAAAACAACTTTTTTCTTTTATATTTATATGAGATGATGGATGTTCGCTAAACATACTGTGGTCATCATTTCATGATGTATATAAGTCAAATCATTATGCTGTACATTTTAAACTTATACAGTGAAAGTGAAAGTTGCTCAGTCCTGTCCAACTCTTTGTGACTGCATGGACTATACAGTCCATGAAATTCTCCAGGCCAGAACACTGCAGTGGGTAGCCTTTCCCTTCTCCAGGGGATCTTCCCAACCCAGGGATCAAACCCAGGTCTCCCACACTGCAGGCAGATTCCTTACCAGCTGAGCCACATGGGAAGCCCAAACTTATACAGTGCTGCACATCAATTATATGTCAATAAAACTGGAAGGAAAAGAAAAGCTGTGGGATTGCTCAAGCCTCAAGCTCCAGCCCTAGAGGAGCCAAGATGCAGGAAGAGAGCCAACAGAGTGTGTTTCAAGGCAATGGTGAGAAAAAATTTAAAGTTTCTTCTTACTTACACCCTACAGAGCCGGGGCTGTTCAATAAATTAGATTAATAGGTGTCTCATTTTGTTCTTGGAGAAGGAAATGGCAACCCACTCCAGTATTCTTGCCTGGAGAATCCCAGGGACAGAGGAGCCTGGTGAGCTGCTGTCTATGGGGTTGCACAGGGTCGGACACGACCCAAGCGTCTTAGCAGCAGCAGCAGCAGCAGCATTTTGTTCTTGTGCTGGAAACAATTTCATAGCAATAGCTTTTTGAAACTAGTCTCTTAGATTTCATCTAGGATAAATCTGCAGTGTTTCAGGTTTTTAAGAGGAAGTCGCTGCTCCTGCGTTACTGATTATAGCGTTAGTCCTGGTCCTATCCTCCCTCCTTCTAGGTAAGGTTTATCACGTGGCTCAATCATACAGTCACCTGCTTCCTTGAATCTTCCCCCAAGTTACCCTAGAGTAAGGGATCAGCAAAGAAGGCTGCCACTTTCTCTAGTCCTACCATCAGGGTGTCTTTACGGGACCCTGGCAGGGAAAGAATGTGTACAGGTGGGACACGCAGCATGCACCAGGCTCCTTAATGAATGTCTTCTGCTTTCATATCAACTGATGCATGCGAGGGGTGCAATAAGTACTTGTTGAATTAATTACCGCGTTAAGTAAATTCGTTTTCGTCCTAAGTGTTGTCAACATTTAGCCGAGCACTGTCTTGATGGGAAACAGAAAGGGTAGTTCAACAAACTTCGATGCTCAAAAGCAACAGTAGGGCTGTTTGTTTATTTCTTTTTATTTTTTTCCAATTCGTGGCCGGCTGCAGATTGCCGGCCCCAGACCGGGACCCGAATTTGGGAGCTGACGGGGTGGGGGGCGGGGGTGGGGCCGGCCTCTTGCCGGCCGATCGCTCTGCGCAGACACCACTTTCCTAGCACGCATGCGTTGGGGGCCTTGTTCTCCAGTCCGCTGGATGGATTGGTTGAGCTTTCGCGGTCCCGCCCTGGGACCGGAAGTCCTCTCTGGAACCCGAGGACACCGAGGACTTCCGGGTTTCGCCCGTGCTTCTGGGTGAGCGGTGTTCAGGTTTCGCCAATGTCTTTTTGGCTGCAGACAGGCGACCCACTGTTCCCAGTGGAAGCCCACCCCGCTCGGGGAGGCTGTCGGTGTTGCCGGGGCCGGTAGACCCGGACGTGCTTTCGCCTTCCCCTCTGCTTCAGCCGAGCGTGGGTAGATCCCTCAGGGCCGCCGCTCCCTGCGCGCTGGGTGCCAGGCTGCCACCCTTGGAAGTCTTGCAGCAGACTTTGCTTGTCACTCCACCCCACCCACTGGAACCCGAACCCGGGCCAGAGTGGGCCCTTGTGTCAGTCCTTTCCCCTTGTCCCTTCCGCTCACTGCACATTTGCTATTGGTCATCATAAAGCAGAACGGCGCTAGAGCAGTATTGTGCCACTTCAGAAACCGCGATGCTCCTGACAGCATAATTTCTCGCCATAGATGAAGGGGCTGCCTGTATAGCCAAAGAGGTATACCTGGGTTGTGGCTAGAAATTTAAAATTTCTCTTTAGATCTTAGGTCTAAACTGAGCTAGGTTATTGCTGATTTGTTACCAGCTTTTGGAGATTTCTCTTTGATCTGTTGTTAGCTTTTAGAGCAGATGTGTGTACTTTCTGCATATACCTGTAACATCAGTTAATATTAACAAGGTTTTGTATGCATTCCTTCAACAGATATTTCGGGCACTGTATAAACTCTGTTTTTGATATGTATTGAGTAGCTAGGGGTATAGGTGTGTACCTCAGCATTATCGGTTCTAGCATATACTCTAGAATTGTCCAGTATGGTAGCCACTAGGTCCATAAGGCTGAGTACCTGAAATGTGCCTAGTCGGAACTGAGATGTGCATTAAGTGTAAAATGGCAAATGTTGGAGAATTAGTATGAAAAAGAATGCAAACTATCTCAATTTGTTTATATCAATCAACGTGTTGAAATGGCAGTGTTTGGGATACACTGGGTTAAATAAGATGTTTTACTAATTTCACCTGTTTATATTTTTTCTGTGGCCACTAGAGATTTTTAAATCCTTTGTCTGGCTTGCTGTTATACTGCTGTTGGACAGCACTGCCTGCAACCAAATCCAGCATTTCTGTCTTTGGAAAAAGAGATTTATTGTAGCAAAGCCATATCCATTCATTTATATATTGTCTGTGGCTGGTGTGTCTGACTCTTTGGGACCCCATGGACTGTAGCCCACCAGGCTCTTCTGTCCGTGGAATTCTCTAGGCAAGAATACTGGAGTGGGTTGCCATTTCCTTCTCTGGGGGATCTTCCCGACCTAGGCAACCCAGGTCTCCCGCATTGCAGGCAGATTCTTTACAGTCTGAACCACCCAGTAACACAATACTTACTGTCTGTGGCTGCTGTTCCTGCTACAAAAGCAGTGAAGCTGAGTAGTCCATACAGAAGCTGGATGGACTACAAAGCCTCAAGTATTTACCATCTGGCCTTTTATAGAAAAAGTTTGCTGAACCTCTGCTCTAGAACAATGTCAGGTATGGTAGATACATGTAAACCTCTTCATTGTATATATAATGAATATATATTATTCCTCTTCATTGCTATATAATCCTCAGTTGGGCTTAGTGTGTGACATAGTTCCAAGGACTTTGTAAGGACTGTCCCTTTTAATTCTCATATTAATCCTATGATGTTGCATTCTCCCTCCACCACGAACATACTCAACATACTTCTGGGAACTGTGCCTTCTAGTCCTTCCTTATCCCCAAATGACTTGACTCCTGGGGTCCAGCTGATTAGCCCACAGGAGGCACTGTGCTTCTGGTTTTTTTTTTTAAACTAGAATATTTTAAAATGATTTTCTGAACTAAAATTGAGATAAGGTTGGTTTCCCATGGAAGAAGCTGAGGGGCTTAGGCGCAATGGGTACAAGCAAGCCAGTCTGTGGTGCAAAGGATGATGCTCACAAGCAGAGAGGAGAGAATTTGTTGAGTAATAGTGAGCCCTGGCCAGGTGTTGCCAAATGTGTATCAGTGAATGAAACAAACATCATTCTTCTGTGGTCTTGTAGGGAAAACAGACAAGAAAAAAATTATTTAGTGTGATTCAATTCAGTTCAGTCGCTCAGTCATGTCCGACTCTTTGTGACCCCATGGACTACAGCACACGAGGTTTCCCTGTCCATCACCAACTCCCAGAGCTTGCTCAAACTCATGTCCATCAAGTCGGTGATGCCATCCAACCATCTCATCCTCTGTCATCCCCTTCTCTTGCCTTCAGTCTTTCCCAGCATCAGGGTCTTTTCCAATGAGTCAATTCTTTGCATCAGGTGGCCAAAATATTGACACTTCGGCTTCAGCATCAGTCCTTCCAATGAATATTCAGGATTGATTTCCTTTAGGATTGACTGGTTTGATTTCATTGCAGTCCAAGGGACTCTCAAGAATCTTCTCCATGCCATAGTTCAAAAGCATCAGTTCTTCAGCGCTCAGCTTTCTTTATGGTCCAACTCTCACATCCATCCATGACTACTGGAAAAACCATAGCTTTGACTAGATGGACCTTTGTTGGCAAAGTGATGTCTCTGCTTTTTAATATGCTGTCTATGTTTGTCATAGCTTTTCTTCCAAGGAGCACGCGTCTTTTAATTTCATGACTGCAGTCACCATCTGCAGTGATTTTGGAGCACAAGGAAAAAAAATCTGTTACTGTTTCCATTGCTTACCCACCTATTTGCCATGAAGTGATGGGACCAGATGCCATGATCTTCGTTTTTTGAATGTTGAGTTTTAAGTCAGCTTTTTCACTCTCCTCTTTAGTGTGATATGCACCGTGGGGAAAAAAGGTACAAATATTTGATGTTCTTAACAGGTTTCCTCATCTGTAAGATGGCGGTAAACCCTGTACCTGTGAGGATGGAGCTGAGCGTCTATAGCACGCAGACTTACTCCACGTGCACTGCTTTCCGCTGTTAGGAGGTAAGTGCAGGAATGAATGCAGGGGGTTGGGTACACAGTGACGCTGAAAACATTGCAGTCACCGGTTGGAGTTTGTAGAGAAGGTTTTCAGGTGAGTTGTGCACAGCAGGTTTTTTTTTTTTTTTTAAACATTTCACAATTTAATGAGGCTCCCTCCAGCAGAATGTGAAGTCGGGGAGGTGGTGTGTGTTTAGCCCAGGAGCAGGTCGGGAACTGCCTTTGGGTGGAGGCCCACGAGCCGGGTCGGTCCTGCTGCGGGAGAGGGGTTGTGCCTGTGTGTTCGGGGCCGTGGTGATGGCTCTGGTTTAGATCATAGTCACCTGGAGAGCTGCAATGTGCCCAGGCCTGCCCGCAGAGATTCATATTCATTCTGTCTGGGGTGAGGCCCTGGCATTGTTTTTCTTTTGGCTGTGTAAGTTCTCCAGATGACACAGCTTGGCAGGCAGGAGTGAGAACCACTTTTGGTGAGAGACACACAGGCTCGGGGACCTAGTGGAGCAAAGGCATTGAGCTGGGGGATGCAAGTGCCTGCCAGTGATTCAGTGAGATCACGAAAGAGGCTGGAAAGGGGCTTTTCATTACTGGCCAGGGACCTTGGGCTCCATCCTGAGAGCAGAGGGGAATCTCTGAAGGGCCTTAAGCGAGAAAAGGAGGGGACCTTTTGCTGAAATCTCTACTAGAAGATGATCCCTCTAACAAAATGTCATGAGTAGAGTGAAAGCAGTGAAGAACTGGAGCCAGCCAGATAGCAGCAGTACAGGTTTGTGTATCCCTCCTACGTGTGCCCCTTAGCAGCGGTGTCTGTCCTTGTATTTGCCAGTTTCTTGTCTGTATTCTGCTGGGCTGTCAGCTCCTTTATGGCAGAGAGTATCTCGTTAGGTTTAGCATCTATCATGTACGAGATACATAACAGATATTTATTCAGTGAACTGTGTAGAACTCTAAACTGGACACACAGCCTACTCATCTTTTTATGGCAGTTGTCAAAATTTTATATCCCAGTTGCTTACATACTACAGCCTCCTAAGGCAATAAATTGCTTTCTATCCACATGACTTTCCCACAGGGAGAATAGAAAGTTTGACGTCATTGAAATGCTGCAGAAAATATGGAAGAGAGGCACACAGTTCTTGAGGTACTAGCCTACTGTGTTCCCCATTTGCCTGGCCAAGTAATAAAGCCACTTTCTCCTCCAAAAAAAATATATATGGCAGTTTCTCAAAAAATTAAAAATAGAATGCCTATATGATCCAGCAACCCCACTTTTGGGTAAATACCTGACAGAACTGAAAGCAGAAAGATATCTATGCATTCATGTTCATGGCAGCATTATTGACAAGAGCCCAAAGGTGGAAGCAATTAAAGTGTCCATCAGCGGATGGATGGATAAACACAATGTGGTCTACCCATCCAGTGGAATCTTATCTAGCCTTGAAAGGAGGGAAATTCTGACAGATACTCTGATGTGGATGAACCTTGAGAGCATTATGCTGTGTGAAATAAGCCTGACACAAAAAAGCAGATACTGTATGATTCCACTTATATGAGGTATCTAAAGTAGTCAAACTCAGACGGTAGAATGATGGTTACTAGGGAATGCAGGGGAGAAAGAAGTGAAGAGCTGTTGAATAGGTGCAAAGTTTGTTTTGCAAGACAACTAGCATTCCAAAAGCTGGTTGCACAACAGTGTCAATGTACTTAATGAACCATCCATGTCAAAATGGTTAAGATGATAAATTATATGTGCATTTTACCACAATTCAAAATTTTAAAATGTAGAGGAACAGTAAATAAAAGGGTTATGAAATGAAGAGCAGAGTGCTTATATATATGAAACCTTTAACTTCAGTAGATTTCCATGAGTAAAGAAAAAGTTTCAACAAACAGTGCTTCCATCTCCCTGAAGCCCTGAAGCTACAATTAACTTCGCCTTTAGAGTCTCCTTAAAGCTCTGACCTTTCATTGAGAAATTCGACCTGAGTTAAAGATTGCCTAACCTCCTTGGGGGAACTCTAGACCAGTGTCTTATTAACCCCCTTGCTGACATCCAGCCCAGTTTAATCCTGCTTTCTCAGGTAACGATGCGTAGAGAATGAGTATAGAACGTGAGGAGACTGAGTCCTTGCTAGGAAATGTTCCCACACGTGGGGGAGGGTTCAAGTGCCCTGAGCTCCTTGTGACCGGACCGTCGTGACTCCCTTGCTTGACTTCCTCCAGGTCCCGAGATCTCAAGCAGACAGTGCTGAGAGCAGTAGTCAGCAAGTGAGAGTGTGTATTTTTAATTTTTCTGTGCTGTCTTGCCTGTTCTTTGTTGACTGAGCCTTTGATTCTTAGGAAGACCCTTTTTACTGTTGCAGTGGATTTTAATGAAATAATGACATTTACAGCAACATGGATGGACCTAGAGATTATCATACTAAGTGAATAAGTCAGAGAAAAACAAATACTATATGGTATCACTTATCTATGGAATCTGAAATAAGACACAAGTGAACCTCTCTATGAAACAGAAACAGGCTCACAGACATAGAGAACAGACTGGGGTTGCCAAGAGGACAGGGTGAGGGAGGGAAGGATTGGGAGTTTGGGATTAGCAGAAGCAAACTGGCTATATACAAATGGATAAACAATGAGGTCTTACTGTAGAGCACAGGGAACTATATTCAACATCCTGTGATAAACCACCATGGAGAAGAATATGAAAAAGAATATTTATATATAACTGAATCACTTTGTTATACAGCAGAAATTAACATAACATTGTAAATCAACTACAATAAAATTTTAAAAGGAACAGTATATAAGTAAATGGGTAGGATTGTGTTCCAATAAAACTTTATGTACAGAAAAATTAATCAATACATAAATCTTCATTCTGATCATTCAAAAAAAGAAATGGATTCAAAAAGGAAAAACAATGATCTTGAAGTACCAGTTCTCAATAATTAGAGAATACCACTTACAATCCAGAATCAGTGGCCCATTGCATTCTTGTTAACTGACTAAAAAAGAATAATAACTAAAAAAGACCACCAGGTGGTAAAAATACAAGACCCAGAACCTTGATCATGTGCACTATGCAATGGGGAAAAACCAGTGGGAACCTCAGAGTTGTAGCTGTGGGTGATCACCTGTTCATATTTGGGGATCAGGTTTGAGGGGAGACGGAACGGTTTCCAGTGCAGCAGTGGGCTTCTGAGGAAGGTGAGAGCTGATAAGAATGCAGAGTCACAGATGAGGTGAGGCGCTTCCCTTCTGGTGTCCTGATTCCAAAGGGCAGTAGGACTGGGGTGATCCATGTACCATGTCATTTTTCAGTAGGCAAATCTCTGGAACATATAGGGTTTATCATGAAATTGTAATAGACCCATAACTTTTCTGATTAGGAAAACAGTGCATATGTATACATCAATAGAAAATGAAAAAAAGAGTAAAAGAACAAACAAAAATGACTTGAGATCTTGCCATTCAGAAAATAACACTGGCAGAAATCTTTTGTATCTATTTTCAGCCTTTTCTCTTCACATGTGATTTTTAAATAAAATTTGGATCAGACTTTATCCCATGGACTGAGGATCCTGGTAGGCTATAGTCCATGGGGTCGCAGAGTCGGACACGACTGAGCGACTTCACTTCACTTAGATCCCACAAGCTGTGCAGCATGACCAGAAAAAATATTAAAGATACAAATAAATAGACTTTAGATGTTGTTTTATTTTTATTAATTTTTAGCTTTTTTTTTTTTTTGGTCGCACTGCACAGCTTATGGGATCTTGGTCCCCTGGACAGGGATTGAACCCGGGCTCTCAGCAGTGAGACTACTGAGTCCTAACCACTGGCCTGCCAAGGCATTCCCTCGATGTTGTTTTTAAATAACAGTTTTGTTCAGATACACTTTTTGTACCATAAGTTCACCTAATTTAAGTGTACAGTTTAGTGGGGTTTTTTTAATCATATTCACAGCTGTGCAACAGTTACCACAGTCAATTTGAGAGAAGAATCTGTACCTCCCCCAAGAAAAGCTGTGTACCCATTAATAGCCACTGCCTCTTCATTCCACCCCACTGGTTCCCTGATTCCCTCCGTCCCAGCCCTCGTCCACCGTAAATTTACATTCTGTTTCTAGATTTGTGTATTCTGGACATCTCATGTAAATGAAACCATACAATCTGTGTCTTAAATTTAGCATAAAGCTTTGAAGGCTCATCCATGTTGTCTGTATCAGAATTTCATTTTAGTGTCAACATCCCATTGTATGGATATATTATGGTTTGTTTCTCGATTCTTCAGTTGATAAACATTTGGATTGTTTCCACTTTTTGTCTGTTACGAGCAATGCTGCTAGGAATGCTCGTGTGCAAGCCTAGCCATTTGGAACCTCATCGTTTCTTCTAAGTTTGCAGAAAATTCTTACAAAAACAGCCTCCACATCTCTCATTTCCTTAAAGTAAATTTTTAGAAATAGAATTGCTGACTAAAAGGACCTTAAACTTTACAGCACTTGTCAGATGGTGTCTAGGAAGACTGCATTAACTATCTCTATAATCACTTCAGTGTTGTGAGCCTGTGTGTCTTTGGTGATTGTTATTTAATATCACGTGCTATAAAACAAGAGTCCATGGAGTCTTGAAAAGATGATATCCCTGCCATCAAAATGCTTATGTTCACATTTAGACCAAACAGGGAGATACAGATCCAAGGGTATTTTGTACGCAAGGTTGTGTGCATTAGGTGGAGAGAAAAAGAGACAGGTTATAGATAAAGTGAACTTTTGCCTTCTCAGGATGAGGTTCACACAGACATAACCAGCTTTTTACACCTAAAAGTGGGGGGAAAAAAGTTAATGGAACAGAATTCCGGCCTAGGGACCCATTAGTCCAAAGTCCTAAATCCTCTGGATTGCAGAGTCAGAACCTTGACCCCGATGTTCAGAAGACTTAGACGTCAGCACCATGTGGCCTGGTGACTGTTGGGGCCCATCTGACCTGTGTCCAGCTGCCTCCCAGCCTGTGGTGTTTCATCATTTCTGTAGATTCCTTGGGACTTCTGAACAGCATCTGATTTTGGCTCTGTTTTTTATGCTTTTATATTCAGAAAAGTCCTATGTCAAGACTATAAAATCAGGGAATTCCCTGGCAGTCCAGCAGTTAGAACTCCACACTTCCACTCCAGGGAACCCGGTTTCAGCCCCTGATCGGAGAACTAAGATCCCACAAGCCACAGTCAGTTCAGTCTCTCAGTCATGTCTGACTCTTTGTGACCCCATGGACTGCAGCACGCCAGCCCTCCCTGTCCAATCACCAACTCCCAGAGTTTATTCAAACTCATGCCCATTGAGTCGGTGATGCCATCCAGCCATCTCATCCTCTGCTGTCCCCTTCTCCTCCCGCCTTCAATCTTTCCCAGCATCAGGGTCTTTTCCATTGAGTCGGTTCTTTGCATCAGGTGGCCAAAGTATTGGAGTTTCAGCTTCAACATCAGTCCTTCCAATGAATATTCAGGATTGATTTCCTTTAGGATGGACTGGTTGGATCTCCTTGCAGTCCAAGGGACTCTCAAGCGTCTTCTCCAACACCACAGTTCAAAAGCATCAATTCTTTAGCACTCAGCTTTCTTTATAGTCCAACTCTCACATCTATACATGACCACTGGAAAAACCATAGCTTTGACTAGATGGACCTTTGTTGGCAAAGTAATGTCTCTGCTTTTTAATATGCTGTCTAGGTTGGTCATAACTTTTCTTCCAAGGAGCAAGCATCTTTTAATTTCATGGCTGCAGTCACCATCTGCAGTGATTTTGGAACCACAAAAAATAAAGTCTGCCACTGTTTCCACTGTTGCCCCATCTATTTGCCATGAAGTGATGGGACCAGATGCCATGATCTTAGTTTTCTGAATGTTAAACTTTAAGCCAACTTTTTCACTCTCCTCTTTCACTTTCATCAAGAGGCTCTTTAGTTCTTCTTCACTTTCTGCCATAAGGGTGGTATCATCTGCATATCTGAGGTTATTGATATTTCTCCCAGCAATCTTGATTCCAGCTTGTGCTTCATCTAGCCCAGCATTTCTCATGATGTACTCTGCATATAAGTTAAATAAGCAGGGTGACAATATACAGCCTTAACGTACTCCTTTTCCTGTTTGGAACCAGTCTGTTGTTCCATGTCCAGTTTTAACTGTTGCTTCCTGACCTGCATACAGATTTCTCAAGAGGCAGGTCAGGTGGTCTGGTATGCCCATCTCTTTCAGAATTTTCCAGAGCTTATTGTAATCTACACAGTCAAAGGTTTTGGCATAGTCAATAAAGCAGAAATAGATGTTTTTCTGGAACTCTCTTGCTTTTTCAATGATCCAGCCAATGTTGGCACTTTGATTTCTGTTTCTGCTGCCTTTTCTAAAACCAGCTTGAACATCTGGAAGTTCACGGTTCACGTATTGTTGAAGCCTGGCTTGGAGAATTTTGAGCATTACTTTGCTAGCGTGTGAGATGAGTGCAATTGTATGGTAGTTGGAGCATTCTTTGTGCTTTGTGGGGGATAGTTTGACCACCCCCCACTCCGGGACAATTACATCTGGATCTGTGGAATGCCTGGAGGAGGAAATGGCAACCCACTGCAGTATTCTCGCCTGGAGAATCCCATGGACAGAGGAGCCTGGCGGGCTACAGTCTGTGGGGTCACAAAGAGTCGGACGTGACTGAGTGACTAACACTTTGACTTTTACTATGGGGATGCAGCCCCAGCATCAACATTTCTGTTTTCTTTCCTCAAGTTACTTGAAGATGCGGTCAGAGTTCCAAAGGCTTGCACTTGATCCTTTTGTCACCTTTAAGAAAAGAGTGTTATTTTGTACACTTCACAGTTGAGGAAACGTCCACAGACGTCCTGTGGCTCACCTCCGCAGCACAACCATAAATAGTCACATATGAACTGCGGCTAGATTTTCTTCCTTCTAATTCCCTGTCTGAGACGACTTCCATATTGACTCCTGAGAAATACAGCCCTGGAGATGTGGGACTAAATGAATAGTGCCTTCAAGTTCTCACATCGGGGGACGTGAGCTTTGTTGTTTTCCATTCTCTTTTCTCTTTCCACTTTACAGGTCTCCCTTGAGCCCTGAAAGTTCCCCTATTAATTCCAGTTAGAATTTTGTTTCCAGCCCTCTTGCTCCGTCATAGGAGTGACACATTGTTTTTCCTCCACACAATTTCTCCAGGGTACATAAACTCTTTAGGACATTTGGTTACTGATGTTAGGGAGTCCTCATGTTCTCAAGGGCATGTGTTTAGATCTGTAGGGAAGTAAAAAAAAAAACCAAAAACCCTAGACTCTATAGCTGGGACCCTGCAAGTTAGAAATGCTGAAAGACAGATAGATGGACAAGAGAGAAGTCAAGTTTATTTACACATACAGCACCTATACCTGCAGGAGAAACTCAGTGATGAGTAACTCAAAGGGATGTTTAGAACTTGGGCTTAGACAACATTTTAAGAAAGAACAGTCCATTTGTAGAGAAAGACCAAGAAAGTGAAGTCGCTCAGTTGTGTCCGACTCTTTGCGACCCCATGGACTGTAGCCTGCCAGGCTCCTCCATTGTTCATGGGATTTTCCAAGCAAGAGTACTGGAGTGGGTTGCCATTTCCTTCTCCAAGGGATCTTCCTGGCCCAGGGATCAAACTCCGGTCTCCCGCATTGTAGGCAGATGCTTTACCGTCTGAGCCATGAGAGCAGAGACAACAACTTTCAGTGAAATTCCAACTAATACCAAGGAAAATGGCTGTAGGCTTTTAGGGGCAGCAGGCTGTGGGAAGGTCCTTTAGCTAGGGAACTGATGGACGATATGGGTCGTCTAGCAGGGTTGGGGAGACGCCTCTCTGTGCTATGCTGCCTCCAGTGATCGGGTGGTTATCCCCTGGTAGGGAATTCACAAGGGGAATTTAGGTTCTGCTTTCAGGCAGTTGGGGGAGGGCAGACAGCTCAGCCGTGTTTCCTCTTTTTCATATGCTTTCAGTTGCAGTGATCCTTCTGCCCTTGTATTTTGAGGGTGGCATGCTCCAAACCCCTTCAAGTCTGAAGCGCCAATTCTGATTTTGTAAAAACTGGCATTAACCTCTCAGAGGAAGTCCGTTACCTCGGTCTTTGAATCTCCCAATGTTTGTCTCCTCGATGAAAAGGGAATCACTTCCGTGAGGCTTTTGTAAGCAGTGTCAAACCAACCTGTATAATGTTCAAATACAACAGTCCTTCTGTGTGATTACAGCTGATTTTTTTTAGAAGTTCATAGAATTTTACTTTTTATCATTTTCACTATAGTTTGTAAGTTACCTCCAAACCTACACATTTTCACCATTCTTCTCTCTTTACTCTCCTAAGTCCCTTTGGCAGAGCTCTGAAGTCTTCACGGACTATACAGTTTACCTGCCTCATGACAGAATTCCCCGAAATGTGCAGAACACACAAAGCAAATATATTTGTGTTTTCAAACGGTTTTAAAGAAAGCAGCTTGAGGCCCTCTGGGAGGAATTCTGTTTTGATTATCTTTCTCCGGGAGGCTTCCCAGCACTGCCCATTGTGATGTAACAGTCTTTTAAAGAAGAACTCTGCACAGCCAACTAGAACTTGAAGTTTCACCAAGTGTGGTTTCATGTGACTTGCTTGGAGCGGTCTTAAAAACTATTCAGTGGTTAGAAAAAAGCACAGCACATGAAACCCGCGTGTGATTAGTTCATGTCAGGGTTTGTCTTTTGGTTTGGGGCTTTTGGGGTGTGTTTTAGCGGGTAGGATTTTTTTGTTTTTTATTTTGGTGTTTTTTATTTGTACCAGGATTTTGCAAACTGAATGTGCAGATGAATAGAGGCACTTGAAATGGAAATTCCTTTATTCTCCAAGATCTAAAAATCTGAGTTGTCTTCCTCATTTTGTATCAACTTTGTCAGTGAGTTGCAACTATAGATAGAAAAATAGTGATTTTTTTTTCTTTTAGTCAGTGAGAGAGCATTACATTTTCTAAGTTTATGGCCTTCCCTGGTGACTCAGACGGTAATGAATCTGCCTGCAATGTGGGAGTCCTAGGTTTGATCCCTGGGTAGGGAAGATCCCCTGGAGAAGGGAATGGCAACCCACTCCAGTATTCTTGCCTAGAGAATCCCATGGATAGAGGAGCCTGGCGGGCTACAGTCCATGGGGTCACAAAGAGTCGGACACAACAGGGCAACTGACATATGTACATGTATGCATGTCTTCTTCATTTTATATCAACTTTGTCAGTGACTGTTGCAACTATAGATAGGAAAATAGTAATCGTTTTTTGTTTTCTTTTAGTCAATGAGACAGCATTACATTTTCTAAGTATAGATAAGAGTTCTTTTACATCCTATGCTTATCTCCTGAAAAGAAAGGGGTTCTCTTTTAAGGCACTCATGGGGTAAAGGAGCTCTCGTTTCCGTTAAAATCATTTTTACAAGGACAGCAAATCCAAAGGCCCCAGGATGGGAGGGTGTCTGACACAGACAAGGCACAGTAGGAAGAAGGGGATGAAGGAGCCTGAGACATCAGGCTCGTGAGGGCCCTGGTGAGTCATGACAAGGACTTTGAAATTTTTGCCAAGCTTGATAGGAAGCCATGATAGCTGAGGGTGGGTAGTGATGCAATTTGAATGACCTCAGGAAGCATCTCTCTGGCGGCTGTGTAAAGGCAGATGAGGAGGGAAGCAAGGACAGAGGCAGGGGCACCAGTGTCATTTAACTTGTTTCTAGCAAGAGTGCACAAAGACTGCGCTCCTTGCATCCTTATAGTTGATGGAGCCCTCAGTGATGGGGTTGAGGACACGCTACCCCATTTGGCCCTTTGGCATAGTGAATATTTTAAGCTGAAGGAATTTGAGAAATGGCAGGTGCAGGAAGGCCTCTGCCCTTCCCCTGAGGCAGGTCATAAGACCCTCAGGTTAGAGGTGCTCCTCACCCCTATACCGGAGGAGAGGAGCATTCCTTTCTCTGCAGATGGAACGATGCTGGAGGGAATCTGAAGGAACTGTCCTTGTTGGGTTTCCCCCGGTTGAAATTTCCTACAACTCTCCACCCTTCATCAGACCTAGAAACACTCAGGGGTAACTGTTTCTTTGAGTCTTCATTTCCTTATGAAGCCTCCCAGATTGGATAAAATTTATATTACAGAAATGTGTGTGTTTTTTCCCTTTAATTTTTCTTGGAGTATAGTCAATTTACAGTGTTGTGTTAGTTTCAGGTATACAGCAAAGTGGATCGATTATACATACACATATATCTACTCTGTTTTTAGATTCTTTTCCCATATAGGTTGTTACAGACAACTGAGTAGAGTTCCCTGTGGTACACAGTAGGTCCTTGTTGGTTATCTATTTCATATACTGTGGTGTGTGTATGTCCATTCCAACATCCCAATTTATCCTCCCCCCACATCCCATAACCACCTGGTAACCATAAGTTTGTTTTCTCCATCTGCAACTCAGTTTCTGTTTTGTAGATAAGTTAATTTGTACCTTTAAAAAAATATATTCCACATAAAAGCAATATCCTGTATTTTTCTTTCCCTGTCTGACTAACTTCACTTAGTCTGACACTCTCTAGGTCCATCCATGTTGCTGCAAATGGCATGATTTCATTCTTTTTATGACTAATACTCCTTTGTATATGTGTAGCACATATTCTTTATCCATTCCTCTGTTGATGTATATTTCGGTTGTTTCCATGTCTCGGCTATTGTAAACAGTGCTGTGAGCACAGTGGTTCATGTATCTTTTCAAATTATGGTTTTTTCTGGATATATGCCCACGATTGCTGGATCATATGCTAGCTCTGTGTTTTAGTTTTTTAAGGACCCTCCACACTCTTTTCCATAGTGGCTGTCTGTACCAGTTTATATTCCCAGTAACAGTGTGGGAGGCTTCCCTTTTCTCCACATTCTCTCCAGCATTTATTGTTTGTACATTTTTTTTAATGATGACCATTGATACCTCATTGTAGTTCTGATTTACATTTTTGTAATAATTAGTGATATTGAGCATCTTTTCATGTGCCTCTTGGCTATCTGTATGTCTTCTCTGGAGAAACGTCTATGTAGATCTTCTGCCCATTTTTTGATTGAGTTATTATTTTTGATATTGAGCTGCATGAACTGTTTGTATATTTTGGAGATTAAGCCCTTGTTGGTTGCTTCATTTGCAAATATCTTCTCCCATTCTGAGAGTTGTCTTTTCGTTTTATTTGTGGTTTCCTTTGCTGTGCAAAAGCTTTTACATCCCATGTGTTTATCTTTTGTTTTTATTTTCGTTATTCTAGAAGATGGATCAAAAACAATCTTTCTGCTATTTATGGCAAAGTGTGTTCTGCCTATGTTTTCCTCTAATAAGAGTTTTTATAGTATCCAGCCTTATATTTAGGTCTTTAATCCATTTTGAGTTTATTTTTGTGTGTGGTGTTAGGGGGTGTTCTAATTTCATTCGTTTACATGTATCTGTCCAGTTTTCCCAACCGTGTGTACTTTCTTTTTATTAATCTGGCTTTTGTTTCAGAGGCCCAGCCAAGAACTAGATGGTTAGGAGAGAAAACGATTTTTTCCTTTCCTACATTGGCAGTTTTGGAAATGGATGTTTCATAAAACACCACAACCCTGAATTCCCAACCCATGACCTATAATAAAAAAAATAACAAACAGCACAGAAATTCAGCACATGTATAGCTTGGCTCCTGCTTGCCCTGGTTCGGGGAACACCCGCACAGGACATAAACATCAGTGTTACACTTGACTGTAGCAGGGTGTCTTCATGGGATTTCACACATCGCTCTCCTTTTGTCCATGCTGCTTTTTTTTTTTTTTTAGATTAAAAATTGGATACAATTGCAGCTCTGTCTCTTCCCTGAGCACTTCCTGTGATGAGAGGTTCCTTTCATTCCCGATTACCATTTCTAAACACCAGTCAGGAAGCCTGCAGCCAGCAGGGCTCCACTGCCTTTGCAAGGACTGGGCCTTCATCTTTTAGGTCAGATTTGCTTTGTTATTTATAACTTCCCAGTAAATGGTAGATATTTTCCTAAAATATTTTTTCATCCCTCAGAGGTTATTTACTGTAAATACCTTGATTGTAAAAGGTGCCTTCTTGCTTTCAGAAGAACCCACAATCTGACAACTTCATATAGTCCCATTTCCATTATTGATAACTTCCTATTGTCCCATTGATGAAAACGCCTATAGTCCCATTTACAGTATGATAACTTCATATAGTCTCATTTACATTATTATTTAAAATTAGGTTTCCAGAGATGTTTCACTTTCACCCTTATGGTGAAAAGTGAAGAGGAACTAAAAAGCCTCTTGATGAAAGTGAAAGAGGAGAGTGAAAAAGCTGGCTTAAAGCTCAACATTCAGAAAACTAAGATCATGGCATCTTGTCCCATCACTTCATGGGAAATAGATGGGGAAAACAGTGGAAACAGTGGCAGACTTTATTTTTTTGGGCTCCAAAATCACTGCAGATGGTGACTGCAGCCATGAAATTAAAAGATGCTTGCTCCTTGGAAGGAAAGTTATGACCAACCTAGACAGCATATTAAAAAGCAGAGACATTACTTTGCCAACAAAGGTCCATCTAGTCAAGGCTATGGTTTTTCCAGTGGTCATGTATGGATGTGAGAGTTGGACTGTGAAGAAAGCTGAGCACTGAAAAATTGGTGCTTTTGAACTGTGGTGTTGAAGAAGACTCTTGAGAGTCCCTTGGACTGCAAGGAGATCCAACCAGTCCATCCTAAAGGAGATCAGTCCTGGGTGTTCGTTGGAAGGACTGATGTTGAAGCTGAAACTCCAATACTTTGGCTACCTCATGCGAAGAGTTGACTCATTGGAAAAGACCCTGATGCTGGGAGGGATTGGGGGCAGGAAGAGAAGGGGATGACAGAGGATGAGATGGCTGGATGGCATCACCGACTCGATGGACATGAGTTTGAGTAAACTCTGGGAGTTGGTGATGGACAGGGAGGCCTGGCGTGCTGTGATTCATGGAGTTGCAAAGAGTCAGACACGACTGAGCGACTGAACTGAACTGAACTTCCAGAGATGTTACTAAGCTTTACTAGAAATGCTATAAAGTAATGATTGCACATTGCTTTATACTCTTCCAGGTGCTGGGGGGGAAGAGATGAGCTAGACGTCATCCTAGGTCTCAGGGCCCACAACGTGCAGGTGGTGTAGCCAGAGTCATTTTATATTTCAAGAACTGTAAGAGAGGCACAGGTGCAAAGGAGCCAGTGAGTCAGGGAAGGCTTTAAGAGGCTATGACCCCTAGGGCAAATCTTGAGAGGAATAAGCCAGGCAGAGGAAGCAAGGATGATGTTCTATCACTAGACCTGCTAGATCCTGACACTATATATAGCATCTCATTTAAGCCTCACAACTAGCCAGCCAGCAACTTAGAGATGAGAAAACTGAGGCTGAGAGACGTTGAATTACTTGCCTAGGGTACACAGAGACAAAGCCAGGGCTATTCATATAAAACAGGTGGGTTTTTTTAATTTTATTTTTGCATATCAGTTTGCTTCCAGAAACGTCCAGGCATGCAAGGTACAGCTGTTTTTCAATTGTGGTTTGTTTTCCCAATGACAGGAGTGTGTGGTTTGCAGCTGTCACCTCAGCACAGTGCTGTGTGTCCCTCTATGGAGCGACCACCCAGGAATGCCTGGCAGTGGTTGCTGGTGCTCCTGACACAGGAGAACCTTCTTGAACCTTCTTGTGATACCCAGGTGCCTTAATCTGGTTTCCTGAAAAGTAAGTGATTTTTAAAATACTTAAACTTTTCAAAATGAATTTTTATTGAAGTATCGTTGCTTTCGAATATTGTGTCAGTTTCTGCTGTACAGCAGGGTCATTTATACGCATACATATTTGGCATCACTGACTCAATGGACATGAGTCTGAGCAAGCTCCAGGTGATGGTGAAGGACAGGGAAGCCTCGTGTGCTGCAGTCCACGGGGTTACAAAGAGTTGGACACAACTGAGCAACAAATATATATACATATATATATATATACATGTATATATATATATATATATATATATATGTTTCCCCTCTTTTTTGGATTTCCTTCCCCTTTAGGTCACCACAGAGCAGTGAGTAGAGTACCCTGTGCTAAATAGTAGGTTCTCATTAGTTATGTATAAAATACTTACATTTTAGTAATAACATACAAAAACATGTAGTTTTAGGTGGCTCAGACAATAGAGCATCTGCCAGCAATGCGGGAGATGTGGGTTTGATCCCTAAGTTGGGAAGATCCCCTGGAGAAGGGAATGACAACCCACTCCAGTGTTCTTGCCTGGAGAATCCCAGGGACAGAGGAGCCTGGTGGGCTAGAGTCCATGGGGTTGCAAAGAGTCGGACACGACTGAGTGACTAACACTTTAAAGGGACATGTATGTGTCTTTTATGAGTTTGAAGGCTATATAAATGCAGTTGCAAATACCATTTCCTATGAAATATAGTGGCCTTTACATTTTCATTCTCTTTCTTTATGACCTAGGGAAACTATTAATATATGACACAGATAATCAGTTATGACAAGAGAGGCAAGCTGTTTTACATCCTTTGTTAAATTACTACAGATGTACATGCTAGACATTGAAAATAAATAGAATTAAAATACATTTGTCTTACATAGTCTTGCTTTCTTTTAAAATGCAAACAAGGTACAAATAGGAGTAGGTTCTAAGTAGTCATTAATCTTTTTCATATGATGACGTGTATTTAAAAAAAAATCTAAAACAGCCATGGAAAAGTTACAGCTCTAATTAATAAGCAAATAAAAACAGGGCCTGTTCCAAAACTTCAAATTTTTTGGAATATATTCAGTATATAAATAAAGAGAGCTCCCAGAGGTTGCTTTTAAATAATCAAAATAGGATCATAATTTGGCTACTTTCACCTTTGTGGGTGGAAACAAAAACTTCAGACATTTCCAAGGGTTCCTGGGATGGTGTGAGTCAGGCCAAGTGACATTTGCCCATGTCCAACAGGAAAGAGCTCCTAGTGGATCATGTGTTGGCAATCTCTGAGTCCACCAGGCCATGTAATCTGGTCTTTAGTGTCTTCTTAGACTGAGGACTTCCATCTCTGTAGAGTGTTTTCATGCAGCAGATGGACTTTTAACCTTCCCCTGTGCCCAGCTTTGTGAAATCTCACAAATGACTGAGCAGAAAGTTTCTAAACATCATAGTGGATTTTGATATCATTTTTACATGAGCCAGTGACTCAAGGACTTGGGGGTTTCTTTGGAGGGGTGACGAAAATGTTCAAAAATTGATTGTGGTGATGGTTGCCCAACTCCGCCAATATGCTGAACACCATTGGATTGTACCCTTTATTTCATTTATGTTTGTTTTTTGGTCATGCCGTGTGGCATGTGGGATCTTAGTTCCCTGACCAGTGATCGAACCCCCACCCCTTGAGTTGGAAGCGCAGAGACTTAACCACTGGACCACTAGGGAAGTCCCCTGAATTATACCCTTTAAATGGGTGAATTCTATGGTCTGTGAATTATACCTCAATAAAAGTATTATTTTAAAAAGTCAAATGAGGGTAGAGTGAGGAAGGAAAGCAAAGATAGAATCTCTATCGGATATTTATCTCAGTGAGTCATTCTGAACCTTTAGGATCCCGATTACTCACACATATCATGGAGAAATACTGGCAGTCTTCCTCAAAGGGGCCTTCCGGAAGGCACCCCACCAGCTCACTGACAGATAAAGAGGAGCCTTCCAGCAGGCAACCCTGGCCTGTCTCCAGGCCGTGTGCTGGCCCTGGCCTCTGCATTTCTGCATAGAAGGCCCCTCCTTCTTTCAGCCGCACAACAAACAGAGCTAAAGTTTCCCTCCATGATCACTGCCCCTTCCGTTTCTTCCCCATTTCTCAAGCCACACATTTGAGCTACACCATCGATGACATCAAGCCTCTGGAACACAGAAAATCATACAGAATCAACCCAGAGCGGGCTGACATTGATGTCTGTGGTTAGATCTGCACTCAGAAAAGAAGCTGCAGATAAAGTTCGCCCTATACTCCTGCTCCTCACAGCGCGGCCAGGGGGTCGGCAGCGCTAGCATCACCTGGGATCCAGTTCAGAAATGGGGGCCCCATCCCGGACCTAATGAATCCAAGTCTGTCTTTCTACAAAACTCTGAGTGGTTCCTATGTATGTTATGACTTGCGAGATGCTGACTCGTCCACAGGAACTGGGCCTATGAACTCTGTCTTCCTACATATACTTTTGGATGAAATGCCTGAGTTCCTAACCAGCACTGTGCTCTCCCCACCTGTCTTGATTACCGGCCGCCTGCACCCTCCATGTTGCTAAACTGAAGGGATAAGTCTCAGCCCGGAACCCTAGCAGCAGCAGTTGACACGCTAGCTTCCATCATGAGGACACCTTTTCCCAGGTGACTTGCGGTAGGCTGTGCTTTCTTTGGCTTTCCCTCTTACTGGTCACTCTGTTTCAATATTATTTGCTGCTTCCTTGTTATTTTCCCAACTTCTTAATTTTGGAGGGTTTAGAATTCAGTCCTTGGACACCTCGGATATCTGCACATATTCCTTTGTTGATTTATCTAGTTCCATGGCTTTCTGTACCATTTATGCTGATGACTTCCCTTCCTTATCTTCAGGCTTGCATCTCTCCTGTGCACTCCAGGCCCAGAAGTCTAACAGCCTACTTGAAAAGTCTGCTTGGATGTCTAATAAGCATCTCACCCTTAACATGTTTAAAATCAAGGCTCTCTCCAATACTGCTTGTCCACTTAATGGCAACTCTGCACTTGCATGCTGCTGCTGCTGCTGCTAAGTCGCTTCAGTCGTGTCCAACTCTGTGCGACCCCACAGACGGCAGCCCATCAGGCTCCTCCATCCCTGGGATTCTCCAGGCAAGAATACTGGAGTGGGTTGCCATTTCCTTCTCCAACGCATGCATGCATGCTAAGTCGCTTCAGTCATGTCCGACTCTGTATGACCCCATGGACAGCCGCCCACCAGGCTCCTCTGTCCACGGAATTCTCTAGGCGAGAATACTGGAGTGGGTTGCCATTTCCTTCTCCACCCACCTTCGCATAACTTGAGCTAAAAAACTTTGAAGGCATGAGTGATACCTCTATTTCTCTCACATCAAACTTCCAAGCAATCAACAAATCCTATTGGCTCTATTCCAAATATATATCCAGAAGCCCAACTTAAAAATGGGCAAAAGATTTGAATAGATACTTCACCAAAGAAGATGAAATTAGATACAGGGATGGCCAATGAGCATATGAAAAGACACCCCAAATCCTTAGTCTTTAGAGAAATGCAAATCAAAACACGCACGAGATACCACTTCATACCCACTAGGGTGGCTATAATAAAAACTTGGAGGGACTTCCCTGGTGGTCCAGTGGTTAAGACTTCGCCTTCCACTACAGGGGGTGCAGGTTCAATCCCTGGTCGGGGAACTAAGATCCCACATGCCTTGTGAAAACGAAAACATAAACCAGAACCAATATTGTAGCAAGTTCAATAAAGACTTTAAAAAAAAAAAAAAAACTTGGAAAATAACAAGTGTTGGAGAGGATGTGGAGAAATTGGAACCCTCGTACAGTGCTGGTAGGCATGTAAAATGGTGCAGTCACTTTGGAAAATAGTTCGGCCGCTTGTTAACAAGTTACGCAGCTACTTCCCTTATGGTTCAGTGGCTAAGACTCTGCGCTCCCAATGCAGGGGGCTCGAATTATATCCCTGGTCAGGGAACTAGATCCCACATGCCACAACTAAGAGTTTGCATGCTGCAGCGAAGACCCAGCGCAGCCAAATAAATAAAAATAAATATTGAAAAAAAAAAGTTACATAAAAAACCCAGCACTTCCTCCCCTTGGTACATATCCAAGAGAAATGAAAACAGACATACACACGAAGACTTGTATGTGCATATTCTTAGCAGTATAATTCGTAATAGTCAAAAAAATGGAAGCAATCCAAATGTCCATCAATTGGCAAATGGATAAACAAAATAAAGTCTTTTCAGTCAAAGAAATACTGTTCAGTAACACACAGGACTGAAGTAGTTATACGTGCTTTAGCAATGCTTCCCTGGTAGCTCAGTTGGTAAAGAATCTGCCTCAATGCAGGAGACCTGGGTTTGATCCCTCGGTTAGGAAGATCCCCTGGAGAAGGAAATGGCAACCCACTCCAGTATTCTTGCCTGGAGAATCCTATGGACAGAGGAACCTGGAGGGCTAGAGTCCATGGGGTCTCAAGAGTCAAACAGGACTTAGCAACTAAACCACCATTGTGGAAACATTAGCTAAGTGAAAGAAGCCAGTCATAAAAGACCACACTTCCTATGAGTCCCTTTACAGGAAATGTCCAGAACAGGCAAACCCAGAGACAGAAAGTAAATGAGTCTGGGGTTGGGGGTAGGACTGGGAAGTGACTGCCTTTGTGCACGAGGGATCCAGGGTGATGGAGCCGCTCTGCAATTGGATTGTGATGGCTATACAAAGTCTAACAGTCATTCAACTGTGTGCTTAAAATAGTGACTTTTATTGTATGTAAATTGTACTTCAGTAAAGCTGGTACAAGTATCCAGAATCTGACTGCATCAAGATCTCTGCCACCATCCTGTATCTCAGCCAGCATCATCCCCGACCTGGGTGACCACAACACCTTGCTAAATGGTTGCCTGACTTCCACTCTTGTCCCTTGGGTGTATTTCCAACACAACAGCCAGAGGGATTCTGGGAAATATGCACATCAAATCATGTCACCCCTCTATTCAAAACTCTCTGTTAGTTTCTGTGTCTATGAGAAAAGCGAAGTTCTTACAGTGGTCTTTCTTTAAAGCTTTACCTGTCTGGCCCCTCTGCTACTTTTCCTAGACTTTCTCCTGCCTTCCCAACTCACTACCACTTCCCTCCTCACTATGTCCTGCACTCAGTCACGCTGGCCTCCTGCTAGTCCTTGACTGTGCCAGGCATATGCCTGCCCCAGGACCTTTGCATGGGTGGTTGCTTCTGCCTGGAATGCTCTTGCTGCAGATTCCTAACAACTTAACTTACCTTTCTCAAGCCATACCTCAAATGTCATCTTGGGCAATGAAGCTTCTCTGGCTGTTTATTACATTTTCTAGCACCCTGTTTTGTTTTGTTTTTTCATGGAGCTTATTTGCTACTTAAATTCAATGCCTTGCTTATATAGTTTATTGTCTGCTTCCTCCCTCCCCCAACTAAATTGTGAAATCCATGGGGTCAGGGATATTTGCCTTTTTGGTTCACAGCCCCTAGGACAGTTCCTGGCCCATAGAAAACCTTCAATAAATATTTGTGGAAGTTCTATACTTAAGAAAACCAGAAGAGCCAGGAATGTGACCTGTAGATACATACATACATTTATATGAAGGATTAAAAGCAAGTTTAGAAGGAGTGATTGTAATTTGCAACAGGCAAAACAGTTTCAGAGTAGAGAGAATGGAGAACTGGAAAAGAGAGAACATGCTTTTTTTTTTCCATAATATTTTCGAGCTTTTCTTCCCCATGTAGTGTCTTTGAGTGGGCATCAGATACACCTTCAAGTATTATGTCACATGCTCAAACTAGCATACAGATGGTTGTCCAGTTGTCTTATAACTTTCCCTTTCTTTTACATTTTCCATTTTCATGTTCAATAGCATTATCACCAGGAATAAATAAGGAAAAGGAAATCAAAAATAAAATTCTACTTGTTCACTGTTTTACTTGCCAGAAGACCCTACAAATATTTGATAAGGAATAGAATTAAAAGAGCTGCTTGGTGATTTTCTTGTTTTGACCTAATTATTTATGCATTACAGACTGTACCTGACTATAGATCAGTACTTCTAAAAGTGGGTCTTTTATATACCCTATTTGCAACTTAAGAGTTTTTTTTTAAGCTTTTGTGCATTTGTTTTTTGTTCCAATTCAGTGGTTTTTAGTGTATTTACAAAGTTGTATCCCCATCACCATTACCCAATTTCAGAACATTTTCATCCCCAAAAAGAAACCTCATACCCATTAGCAGTCCCTCCTCATGCCCCTGTGCCTCCAGCCCCTGGCAACTATCCATCCATCTTCCATCTCTGTGGTCTTGCCTGTCCTGGGCATTTCCTATAAATGAAATCATGCAATATGTGGTCTGTTGTGTCTGGCTTCTTTCACATGTGTGCTTTTTTGAAAACTCAAGAAGTAAGCCGTCTTTTACTAACCAAAAGAACTCTACTGACCTTTATTTAAAGTGCAGCTTTAACTGAATTTACGTAAATAATTTAATATTTACATCTGTCACAATTACACTTCTTCAAACTTTTGTGTCAGCAATTATTTTTGGTTAACCACATGCCAAATTTGACATTTTGAAAGCAAAAAAACCCTTTTATCTATAAGATAAAGGTCATAATTTTTTTTTCTTTAAGAAAAAGGAAATTTGGATATTTCCCCCTAGTTTCTCAATTTCATTGGCAAAGATGAGTTTAATCAAATGTCATCAGTATAACCATTGTAAGGACTAAAGGTAGGAATTCTTAGCAACATATTAGATCAATCTTTCGTCCTCTGCATGTCTCTGTCTAAAACACACATACCCTGTGGTGTAAAATTATTATGCATTTGAATTGTATGGCTTGTTGTAAAGTAGTGCCTTCCTCATAGAATTTTATAGTATCTCTAGGCTGGAGGATTTCACGCTTAGCTAATCCTATGAATTGTTCTCTATCCTATCTCTATTTTATCATTGCCTTATATTATTTGTGGACATATTTTTTCCCCCTGAATTGTCCATCAAGTTCCCTGTGCACATCTTAGTTGTATTTATCTCTCTCAAAGCCCCGAGGCTAACTCTGCTTAATGAGACTTTGTAAAATAGGTTTTCACTTAAGAGTGGAATTTCAGTATGAGTTCCTATGTGTTTGTATTCTTCATGTTCGACCCCTCACTTTGGAAGCCCGCATCCAACTTTAATAAACTAGACCAAATGTTACTGTTGTTTAGGTTTCAAAGCCAACCTCCAGAAAAAGAATTTCTTCAAAATAAATGTATTTCATTGCTGTTATACACTGTAAAACTTATCAAATTTATAAAACAAAGCCCTGAGTGGTAAGAGCTCTGTTTGATTGTGTTACTGTTCAAATATTTGGTGACCCTCCCAGTGAGCCAGTTGTAGAACACACCACTCAGGTCAGATTTGCCACGTGACATGCAGTGCTCCTCCCTTTAGAAGGAATGTGCATCCCAGTGGGTGATGCGCATGGGTGGAAACGATGAATGTCACTTCTGGGTGGGAGCTCTAAGAGCTAGCAGGGATATTAGTTTGATCTTTTTGCTTTCAACCACTGAGACCTGCAATATATCAGACAGAGGCCGCGCCGCTAGCTCAGGTTCATCAGTTTGGGTCCAGCAGGATGACATGGGGCAGAGCCCCAGCTGACCCATAATGGACGTGAAGGTGAGGAATACATCTTCGTTTTTGTAAGCCATGGAGATTTGGGGAGCGGTCATTTTTTTTTTACCACTGCCGTGGCTAAGCCTAAGCAAGGCCAATCCAAAAATATCAAGAGAGGTATAATTCCATTTAGCTGCATTTATATGATGAATCACAGTAAGTTGGCACTAGATAATCTGTAAGATACATTCTCACTCTGTACCATTCAGAGTTCCTAGTTGCAAATAAAGACATCAACTTAGAAAAGGAATTTCTTGAGGAGATACTGGGTAGCTCTTAGAGGCAAGGATGGAGCATGGAGTTTGGACACTGGGGCCTTCCCAGGTGGTGCAGTGGTAAAGAATCCTCCTGCCAATGCAGGAGACACAGGAGACGCAGGTTTGATCCCTGGGTCAGGAAGATCCCCTGGAGGAAGAAATGGCAAACCACTCTAGTGCTCTTGCCTGGAGAATCCCATGGACAGAGGAGCCTGGTGGGCAACAGTCCATAGGGTTGCACACACACGCAGAAGGAAAACAGGAATCCAGATCGTGAATGACTTAATTAAGATGCCGTCTTTGTGAGGTACTAGATCCTGCCACTGGTATCATCACCACTGGCATTATCTCTAGTCACTGGATACCAGGGGCCACGACTTCCATTCAAGAATGAACTCTGAACTGTTCCAGCATCTCTGTGTTGCTTGCCCGAGACTCAGACCTTCAAAGAGAGTATGTGATTGGCCACAGTATCACATTGGCGGCTAGGATTTCAACATATGCATCTTGAGGGGATACAAACTTTCAGTCTACAGTAAGACGACTTGTTAAACTTTTTGGTAAATTTTCTATTGTGCCCTTTGGATTTTGTCAGCATATCATCTGTGTTTAATATTGTTTTGTGTCTCCCTTTGCAGTCCCTTTGTTCTTTCTTTTACTACTGTGTGCTAGAACCTCCAGTTCAATATTAAAGAGACATACTTACTTTTTTCCTGCTTTAAAGCTCATACTTAACAGATTTTAACCATTAAGAATGAATGCTATTCAGTATAGGTTTTCAATAGATATTCTTCATGAGGTTAAGAAACTTGCCTTTTATTCCTGGTTTGCTAAGATTATCACAAATGGCTGTTAATTGAATGTACTATTTTCTTCATCTATTGAATTGATTGTTTTTTCCTTCATTTAAACTGTTAATGTTGAACCACCCTTGCATTCCTGTTCAGCTCAGTTCAGTTGCTCAGTCGTGTCCGACTCTTTGTGACCCCATGGACACCAGGCTTCCATGAGCATACATTCCTGAGATACATTCAAATTGTCATGACATATTCAATTCTATTGTTGTTGCTGCTGTTTTAACTTTATTTATTTAGTTATTTTTCACTGTGCTGGGTCTTCGTTGCTGCACTTGGGCTTTCTCCAGTTGTGGTGAGCAGAGGCTATTCTCTAGTAGCGGTGTGAGGGCTTCTCATTGTGGTGGCTTCCCATGTTGCGGAGCACAGGCTCTAGGGCTCGTGGGTTTCAGTAGTTGTGGCGTGTGAGCTTAGTTGCTCCATGGCATGTGTGATCTTCCTGGACCAGGAATCAAACCAGTGTCCCTTGCATTGCAGGGCAGACTCTTAATCAGTGGACCACTATGGAAGCCCCTGTTGTTTTGGTTTCTCTTGATTATGAGTCACTCTTTGCTGCTTCTTGGCATGGCTAATTTTTTTTGTTGCTGTGTGCTGGGCATTGTGCATAAATGCAAAATAAATGCTCTAGTTAATATCTTCCACCACTGAGAGTTCCCTCTGTCCTCCAATAGGCAGATGGGCTGAGGGATTTATCACTTTAATCCAATCAGGGATTGAGTTTAGGCTGAGTCTAACTACAGCTGTGGCCAGAAGCCTGAACCAGCTTGGGTTATGTATGCCCATGTGGATGACAGTGACATGAGAGGAAAGAAATTGCTTATGTGAGCATGATAGTGGTCTCAGCTCTTATACTGAAAAGGTCAAGAAAGCTGCTGATGTGCATTGGGTGCTCAGACGTATGGCAGTGGGGAGGTAGGAGGACCACACTTTCGTGTTACTGTCCTGAGTTCTAGGAGCAGCTCAACATTTTGGATGTGTCCGTGAATTTGGAAGGACTTCTATCTGAAGGAATGAGTTGCTAAGATAACTGGATTTTTGTCTGGCTCTTACCAGTGTTCAGTTCAGTTCAGTCGCTCAGTCGTGTCCGACTCTTTGCGACCCCATGAATCACAGCACGCCAGGCCTCCCTGTCCATCACCAACTCCCAGAGTTTACCCAAACCCATGTCCATCGAGTCGGTGATGCCATCCAGCCATCTCATCCTCCATCGTTCCCTTCTCCTCCTGCCCCCAACCCCTCCCAGCATCAGGGTCTTTTCCAATGAGTCAACTCCTTGCATGAGGTGGCCGAAGTATTGGAGTTTCAGCTTCAACATCAGTCCTTCCAATGAACACCCAGGACTGATCTCCTTTAGGATGGACCGGTTGGATCTTCTTGCAGTCCAAGGAACTCTCAAGAGTCTTCTCCAACACCACAGTTAAAAAGCATCAGTTCTTCGGCACTCAGCTTTCTTCACCGTCCATCTGTCACATCCATACATGACCACTGGGAAAACTATAGCCTTGACTAGATGGACCTTTGTTGGCAAAGTAATATCTCTGCTTTTAAATATGCTATCTAGGTTGGTCATAACTTTCCTTCCAAGGAGTAAGTGTCTTTTAATTTCATGGCTGCAATCACCATCTGCAGTGATTTTACCAGTGTAGCCTAAGGCAAATATTACATTTGACATCACAGCAAGTATTTATACAGGTGCCTAATATTGCTTCAGTAAAAAATTTTCACCTATTGTTGTTGTTGTTCGGTCACACAGCCATGTCTGACTCTTTGCAACCTATTTTCACCTATTTCTACCTATTACTCAAAGCATATTATAATGTGGGATTCAAAATTTCAGTAAAAAATTACCCAAAATTCTATTCTCATAGCAATTCAACTGTTTTGATTTTCCTACTTCCTTACCACTCTTCTTCTTTTTTTAAATAAACACTCATATGTACAAAGATCCACACAAACACACACAAGCATATTTTTACATACCATGGTATGCCTGGGATTTTCCTTCTGCTGCCCTTAAAGGTGAAGTTCAGTTTATGACTCACATTCATCAGGAAATCAGCAAAGGGATCAAATTCCCCACCTCATTCCTGAAGGTTAATGCCTGTTTCATTCTGCCCTCTGTAATTACCTGGGTTATGCTATGTTTACAGTGTGGTAAAGAAAGAGCAGCCCTATTCAACACATACTTGTTATTTTTAAGATAGCACATTAGGTCTAGTTATGACTAGAGAAACAAGTATAATTTCAGCTTTTCCACCAATTCTGAAGATTTTGTAATAGTTTGCATCTTTATCATTTTCTTGGCTGCAGCAATGTGCTAGGTTCTTGGTGAACTGCTGTCCCCTCAACTTGCACCAGCCCTGCCCACTGCCACATGCTCATCTTTGGGGGTCAGTATGAATCACCTCCTCACTCATACCTTCTCTGGTCCCATCACCCTGTATTCCCACCAGCTGCACCTCGTTTATTTCCTTCAAGGCCCTTCATCCAATTTATAACTGTATATCCGTGTACTTACTTACTGTCTCCTCCATTCTTCTGAGCTCTCTTAGGAAACAGACTGAATCTATGTCATTCAGCAAGGTAAAGTCATATGATATAATATAAACACAGCTGGAGGATAGAAGCAAAAATGTGGGAGAGTGTCTGGGGACACCCCTGAATTCCTCCAGTGTCTTGTCTACCCGCTGTAGCCTTAGTACTTGAGGGGCCACATATCTGATTATGTTTGTTGTTGAGTCACTAAGTCGTGTCTGAAGCTTTTGTGACCCCATGGACTGTAGCCTGCCAGGCTCCTCTGTCCATGGGATTTCCCAGGCAAGGATCCTGAAGTGGGTTGTCGTTTCTTTCTCCAGGGGATCTTCCCCACCCAGGGATGGAACCCGGGTCTCTTGCATCTCCTGCGTTGACAGGCAGATTCTTTGCCACTGAGCCACCAGGGTCTGATTATTCAGATTTGTCTTTTAATGGTCAAATTGCCTACCATTGAGTTCTGTGTTTTTCCTTATATGTGAAAGGTATAATCAATTTAATTTTTTTTGGCTCCGCCTTGAGGCATGTGGGATCTTAGTTCCCTGACCAGGGATCCAGCCCACACACCCCTTGCAGTGGCAGCACAGGGTCTTAACCACTGGACCTCCAGGGAAGTCCACAGTCAATTTAATTATGATCAATATTTCTTATTGATTATAATAAATATAATATTTATTGATTATAATAAATATTATAATATTTATTACGTGTAGCTTTTCATCAGAGATGCCAGAGGTGATCTCTTTCAGACTCCAGCTTTAAATGGAGTATTAACTCCTAGCACTCATAGTAATAAGTAGGTGTTACTTAAGGAAAGGCATGATTAATGCCCAGCAACCTTGACCTCTTTTTCCGCCTTGAGTGATGCACTAGATGTTTACAGAATATAAAGGCAAAAACCCTAATTAGATGAATGGAGCCAAACTAGGTCAGTTCTTCAATGTTTTTCATTAATAAACAAGTTCATGAAGCAAGAGCAATAAATAGAGACCATATTTATCTAACTTGTGTCAGCTTGCCAACTAGACACATCCACAGGAAAAATCCCCAAACTTGCCCTTCAGGGAAGAATCTTTCCACTCAGCCTACTCTCGCATTGTCATATCAATTAGGTAAAGAAGTGGATGGTGGAAGAGACCAGAATATACAAGTATTCTTATGTGTCAGTTGGCTAGCGTCCAAGTAAGAGTTATTTCAGAAAAGGTACCTTTCCATATTCTTTCTTTGGGGCTTCCCTCATAGCTCAGTCGGTGAAGAATCTGCTTGCAATGCAGGAGACCTGGGTTTGATTCCTGGATCAGGAAGATCCCCTGGAGAAGGAAATGGCAACCCACTCCAGTACTCTTGCTTAGGGAATCCCATGGACGGAGGGGCCTGGCAGGCTACAGTCCATGGTGTCGCAAGAGTTGGACACGACTGAGTGACTCAACCACCACAACCATGTTCTTTCTTCAGGTGCTGACTATGGTTGCAATCAGATATGCTTATATGGCTCACTCACATTTTGAAACAGCCTGAGAATCACTTGTAGGACCTTCTTAGGACCCTTTCTTGAAAATTCTTAGATTTCTCAAGGCTTTCTTTAAGTCAAGATACAATAATTTCATAAGTGCACCTGTAAATAGCTGGTTGGTATTAGCGATTATGATGATAAACCCTTACTGCATCACTCCTTGTCTATGATTATGACATAGATCTAGAATTTCTCAGAGAGCATTTCCTTAGTGACCCATGGGTTCCTTGTTGCAATTTAGTCCACTGGATCTAACACTACCTATTTTGGTGTTCTTTTGAAAGATTAACTCTGAAGTTCTTACATGTTTTGTTGTGCAGTTTTAACTATGTGTTTTAAAATAAGATAATGAATCTCTTCATCCTCCCTATTATCAGTAGATTTGTGTTTTATAAACCTTTACTCATATTTCCTTAGGGAAATACCCTGCATGGATATGACATTTTTCTATGAAAGAAAAATTCATTTAAGCTTAAACTAGAATTCAGTCACATGCCTCACTTTCACAAGGATTCTAAAATTGCCTTTTATGCTTGTGACAAACTCTCTCAAAGGGAACCATTCTAGTACTGAATAATTACGTTAGATTCATTACCCAAAAATGACTTAGTAAAGAGCCAGACGTTAATGATTGTGGGCCCAGGAAGCAATAAAGGTGAGATCCTTTTCTTGGAAAATAAACTAAATCTGCCCTACAAAATATATTTATAGAGGGACTGAAAATCCCTCTCTGGTCTCTAGTATCGACCTGCACTTAACTCCGTATTTCAAGTGAGGAATTAAGAGTTTCAATACCGCCTTTTCCCACTGCTTCTTTATACCTTTTCCCACTACTGCGTTATATTTAGAGAGGCGAGAGGCAGTAAAAATTTTAACAAGAGCAAGGAAATTTTAAAAAATTAATAAAAAAATCCTGTTATTTCACAATATCACAGCTGTTTTCATTTTTCAATCTATTCACTTCTCTATTTGCATATTCATTTCGCCGTGTAGTCACAGCATCGTGTGACAGTGCTTTTGCGGTCTGTTTATTCCCACTTTACGTCAGCTTTTAAAGGTAACTAGTATCCGTGCTCTCTTTTCCCGGGAACGCAACCGGAGGACTAGAGAAATAGCCCACCAGAAGAAAAACCCGTGATTCAGCTAGAGGCAAGGAATGGGTGAGGGCGGGCCGGAGGCGACCTCGAGGCCCAGCGCCCGGGGCCCCCCAACCAGGCCCCGCCCCGACTTCCCAGGGCTCCTGCCGACCAGGCCCCGCCCCACCTTCCCAGGGCTCCCGCCACCCCGGGCCCCGCCCCGCCGACTAGGTCCCGCCCGCTTTCCCCGGGCCCCGCCCCGGCCCGTCGCCATGTTGTTCCCTCCGTGCAGGACGGGGGCAACCGCAGACTGACCCGCGCCGTGCCGCCCACGTCTCCTGCCCGCTGGCTCCTCAACCCTCTCCACTTTTTTCCCCCTGCCCCCGGACGGACCGGCCCGGAGCTCCCGAACTTATTCCGTGTGGCCGTGAGGTGAGCGGGGCGCCGACTCCCCTCGGGGCTGGGCGGGGGCTGGGGCCGGCTGCGCGGGCGTCCGGGTCTGAGCGGAGCCCGCCGACGGCGAGTGCGGCCTGGGCTCGGGCACTGGGGCGGGGGGCGCGCGCGGCCAGTGCGGGTCACTTTTCCACCCTCCCCTCCCTCGGGAGAAGGGACAACTTGTAGCCCCTTGCCTCCTACTGTGTCTGACGCAGGTGGAAAGATGGGGTCCCACACCTACACACCCGGGGAGAGAGATACACGCCCCAAGACAGACACCCAGAAGTCCTGGAGACGCACACGGGGAAAGAGATCCTTTAGCAGCTGGGGACACACATACCCAAACACCCAGGGAGAGGGACACAGCCACACCAACCCCTGCGGGGAGAGAGGGCATATGCTACCCAGAGGGAAACACAAACACGGACAAATCCACCCAGGCACCCCAAAGCAACCCACTCTGACGTGACTCACAGAGAGAAAGAGGCGCGCACGGTTTGATACTAGCGACTTCTGACCTGCTTCCAGGTGACCTGACCCAGGTGAACGTTTGCTGAGGTGTTAGTACCACTCCCGAGACGAGGGGGGCAATATAAAACTAATCCTAGGGGCTGGAGGCGGTTTGGGTCGTTGTCGGATGCGGATTCTGGCCAAGGTTTCCGAATCGTGTTCCTCTCGTTCTTCCAACTTGGTTTTTTAAAGAGACAAGATGAAAATTTTGTGTCGATTTAATTTTATTTAAGTCAGAGACTATCAGTTGGGTTTTGGGCTGTTGTTGTTGTTGTTGTTTTTCAAATGATGATACATCCCGTGACCAGGGTTCTTTTGAGGAATGACTTCGGGTGGTTTCCAAATCGTCACGTGAACACGCTCTTTATGTAGGATTTCGGTGGCCTGATAAAAATAGATTTTGGTTGCTTTTTAAAAAATTAATGAAAAATTATTTTTCGTGCTTGTCTTTCTCTGCCATCATCATTGTAGTGGAAAATTCCTAAATGGCCTGTAATCTCAGAAACTTTTCACTGGAACAAAACTCAAGACATGAAGGAAGCTCAGTACTGTTCTGCTAGGGACTTTTAAGAAGATTGTTTTTCGTTTCTCTTTTAGAACCTTGGGTTGAAGTTGCCTTCACTACTTGTCTCAAACTCTGCATCTGGTGTGGCCGTCTGGTGCCTTCAGTTTTTTATGTGTGGGTATTGTATTAATAGTAAATTCCTCTAGTTTATACTAAAAAGCTTCTGGCTTGCTGACTTATTTACTTTGGAGAGTTTTATGAGTTGGAGAGATTTTTGGTTTGTCATTTGGAAGGTTAGAATAGGCTGAGGAAAACTAAGTAGAACCCTGTTGGCCTTGACTCCTGGCCGAATTCTTGGAGACGAAGGAAATACTTCAGTGCTGTTTGCTCTTGTCCAAGCTCTCCTCTTTCCATTTCTTTCTTCCTCAGCCGCTTCTTCCATCTAGACTGTGGTTCTCTGGAGGACTGAAGATAAAAGCCAGGATTCCGAGTAGGCCCCTGTGAATTTAGAACCTCTGCAGCCTTTTTTGTTTCACACATGTGAGAGAGTGCTGCAGGCGTCTATAAAGACCAGGGGTGCTGCTCAACATCCTACAATGCCCAGGACAGCTCCCCATGGAGAGTTGCCCAGCCCAGAATGTTGCTTGTGCCGGGGTTGAGAAATCCCGCTTGACGTCAGTCCATGTAACTCCAGAGCTCATGGTCAGTGCTTCTGTTAAGTCCTTCAGATGTGCTGTGGGTTCCTGTTTAGGAAACCTCCCGGACTTGGGAACTTGAAGAGATCTCCCTTGACTAAGAGACATATTCATCCATTTGAAAGAATAAGAGTGACCAAAAAATTTCTGATAACAGAAATCCCCGCCCCCCTTTCTATTTCGTCGGCAAAAGTGTTGAAAGGAACTCGAGGGGCATTTAGGGCCTTTAAAGCAGACTTAGGAAATTTGGTTTCAGTATTATTCCAATTGTCAGCAAACATTTTCTGAGTAGCTCTTCAGTTGCTGATAAAAAGGTGCTAGTGATACCAAGGGCAGTGGGGAGTCCCCCCCTCCCCGAAGCATACAGTCTGGACACAGTCATGAGATCTGGTTCTAACTTTGTCCTCCCACAAAGTTCATTACCCAACCTACTCAAGGTCGTGGGCCAGGTGGTGTTAAACAAAACATTTGCACACCAGCACATAGGTACCAGTTTCATGGTATTTACTGTGTGTGGTGAAATGGGGAAAGGTTGATGTGTTTCTCTTTTTCTTTTTGTTTTCAATTTTATTGGAGGAGGTCATGGCAGCTCACTCTAGTATTCTTGCCTGGAGAATTCCATGGACAGAGGAGCCTGGTGGGCTACAGTCCATGGGGTTGCAAAGAGTCAGACAGGACTGAGCAACTACCCCATAGTTGGTTTACAGTGTGTAGTTTCCAGTGTGTGGCATGGGGACTCAGTTATACATATATACATACTCATTCTTTTTCAGATTCATTTCCCATGTAGGTTATTACAGAATATTGAGTAGAATCCTCTGTGCTACTCAGTTGGACCTTGTTGATTATCTGTTTTATATATAGTAGTGTGTGTATGTTAATCCCAAGCTCTGGTTGATGTGGTTTTGATAGCTTTGTAAGTTGAACACTTGTGAATATTTACAAGAAACAAATCGGGAAGCCATTCTTGTTGAGCATAAAATTCTTCCTTAAATTAGCTTCAGTGGACAATAGTTCTGCATGGATTTTATCAATGAATTCAAGAAATAAGCGATAAAAATTTTTAATTGATTTTTGCATTTTTTTTCTGACTTTTTCCGGCATGTTTTCATCATGCCTAAAACTAGCCCCTTCAGTCCATGTACTGCTTCATTCTGGTGGCAGATGTAACTCCTAGGTGAACTTTGTGAGTGAGAGGAGTCCCAAAGGCCCTGGAAGTTCCCTGGTGGCATAGTGATTAGGACTTGGGGCTTTCACTGTCGTGGCCTGGGTTCAGTTCCTGGTTGGGGAAACTGAGATCCTGAAAGCTCTGCAGCGCGGCCAGGGGAAAAAAAAAAAAAGATTGGCTCTGTTTAGGAATTGCTGTGAGAGTGTTATTCATTCGGTCAACATGGCATCTTTTGTGAGGAGCTTTGCTTTTTGCCTCGTGCTGATGGACACTGAGTGTGTTCATTGCCAATGAAGAGATTTCTCTGCCTTGTATCAGGAGTTGTCTGCCGTGGGGTAGAGGGGATGCTGAATTACACACCTAAACATGATGGCTATCAAGTGCAGTCTACCAGAGGGATGTGTGCTCTGTTACTACCAGAGGGGCTTTATCCTGGGGAGGATCAAGAGAAATTGGTGCAGGAGGCCCACCCACTGGCCTCTGGGGAGTCTTGCTCTATGTACACTTGGTTTGCTGCTCTGGCCACATTAGGTCACATTTCTTTCTTTGTAAAATGGAGAGCTGGTTGTACTTTGTAATGCCTGTGTGGATCTATGACACCAAGTAAAGACGTCAAATTATTGGCTTCCAAATACAGATATACCTCGGAGATGTTTTGGATTTGGTTTCAGACCAGAGGTTTTGGTTTTCCACTGCTTATGAAAGTTATAAGACGTTAATACCATACCTGTGTATCACGCCTTAAAAAACCAACATACACAGTTTAATTAAAAAATAGTTCGTGGCTGAAAATTGTTAGCCATTGTCGGCGCCTTCAGTGAGTTGTAATCTTTTTGCACTGCTGGTATCACTGATCACAGATCACTGTAACAAATATAATAATGATGAACAAGTTTAAAATAACCCAAGAATTATGAAAATGTGACGCAGAGACAAGCAGTGAGCAAATACTGTTGGAAAATGGCGTTCATCAACTTGCTTCATGCAGAGTTTGCCAGAAACCTTCAGTTTGTAAAGAGCCCCTAATAACTGAAGCGCAGTAAAAGGAGGGCTGCCTGGAGTTCTGCCTCAGGCAAGCTGGTGAAGCAACAGAAGGAAACCAGCCAAATGGAAAAGTGTGTGTGTGAGAAACAGGTCTCACTTGAAAGGTAGCTCAGTAATAACTTTGTTAATCAAAACCAAGGAAAAGAAAATAGAGCCCGTGACTAAGTAGATCATCAACAGAACTTGTATTAAGAATTTTTTTTTGAGGGGGGTGGTGAACTCACCAAAGGCCCCAGGGCGTTTGGAGAGCTGGGATGCAGATGAAAGGTCAAGGTTCCTGTGGGAGGAGAGCTCGGGGACCCAGGTGTGGAGGTGGAGGAGGGGCCCGGCTGCCCTGGGTTGGAGAGGCGAGGCTGGAGCTTGCCAGGAAGCCTGGGGGTGCCTGTGCTCTGGAGAGAACTTCCCTAGCGTGACTCTTGGCATGGCACGTGTTGTGAAGTTGAGCTCTGGGTGTTTGCACATCCTGGGTTCTTCCATTACCTTCTGTTAATTTTTGACCATGCCGGGTGCAGAGTAGGGCTTGCTGGTGCTTATCACGAACATAGAGAGGATGACGAGCGGTGAGCGAATGTAGGTGAGGTCGCAGCTAGATCAGCACAGGCTGGGGAGAGCCAGCCCTGTGTCTGGGAAGAGGAACAGGGCGAGACTCACCACACTGGCTGCCCTCAACCTGCTCGTTTGAGTGCAGGGACTCAGAACACAGGCCCCACTGTGTCCACGGCCTGATGCCTTCCTAGTGTCTGCTATTGTTAGAGGGGGATGGAGAAACAGTATGGAACAGCTTGCTACATTCCTCCCGTGGCCCCATTCATTATCTGGGAGTGAAGGATCACAGAGCACGGCAGCCAGTGAACCGACTGCTGGGTCAGTGTGGGCTGAACCGTTTTCATCCCAGGTTCTTGTGAACCGAGTTAGGTTTTGGGGGAACAGAGGCTTGGGTCGTTTCCAGAAGGTTCACTCTTGTGAGAGGGGCTGTATTTGTCAGTGTTGGAGAAGTCTGAAAAGCGCCTTACAGATTTCTCTTCCTGGCACTTGCTCTGTGGCAGCATATCACAGATAACGGAGGGTTTGACTGATTTAACAGGTTCGCAAATATCAGAACTCGCTGGAGTGCGACATGTGGCTAGGCGACCGCTCTCGTGGGCGCAGTCTCGTGCTGGGGTGTGTAATCAGAGCAGTGACTAGGTGGACACACCTGAACATACATCTGTGGTTTCGATGGAAGTCGGAACAGAAGAGCTGCTGGAAGGCCACGCGTTGGTGAATACAAAGCATTTCCAAAATGAGTTCCAGTTCTCTTCAGTAAAATTTCAGAAATGTTTGGGAACAAACAGCTGCTACCCTCATACCATGTTCCGCATTAATATTTGTGCAGCACTTGATTTTTATCATGCTAGCCCCAGGGAACACCGCCTCCCAAAGATCCGATGTCATAGAAAGGAATGTGGTGTGACCTACCGCGAACTCGTGAACTCCCTTTTGAGTGCCGGTCGTGCGGCATCCTGCGGACCGCCAGCACCTCTGTGATGCCCTCTGAAGTGTCAAAAACCTGCCCTGCCCACTTCCTGCACGCTTGGTGTCCCCTCCCTCCTCATCTGGAGAGTTCCATCCCCAACTCCTGCTGCGAACAGTTTATTAGGAAGTAGGTCTGCTGGTAGGGAGAGGGGCCCCTGGGTGCTGAGGGGGTGTCATGGGGTCTCCCCTTGTGCTTTCTGCCCAGCCAGCTGAGAAGCGCCCCAGGCCTTGGGGGCCGATTCCCCCTTGACAACTGTTTCTCCCCAGGTAGGTTTCCTGGCTCTTCGGTTTGTCACTGCTGGACCATTTGCTTTCCATCTTTCTGGTTTTGTTGCTGCCTCTCACCTACAGTTGTTTTCTTGCTGTCTTTTTTGGCTTTGTATTTTTTTTTAACTTTTTTTATCTTTTGATGGGGGTGGAGGTCACACATGTTTGACCTGCCCTGTTCAGTTATACCAGGGGGAAGTTATTCAATCTTTATGAACTTGGTTCATTGAGCTATAAAGCACGGGTGGTAGCATCTTGAGTTGCAGGTGACTTCAAGGTGCTCTGCGCCAGGTACCTGGTAGACACTCAGGGAACAGCGGCGGCTGATGTTATTGTAGTCATAGCATTTGTTGTTTGAGCAAACAAGACAGTGGCAGTAGGTAGGGACTGAACTGGACACGTTTCTTTTGTGGGTGAAGTGGGTGAGACAGAAGAGATTTTGAAAATGGGGAGAATAATTAGCTTGGTTTTTAGATCTGTTGAATTTGAACTGCCAGCTGAATACATCAGATGACTGTATTATAAAAGGAGTTGGAATTCTTCTCTGGCGCCCAAGGGGCAGAAGGGTGGAGGTGGACTTTAGGAATCACTAGGTGGTGTATCCCAGGAAGATATGGTTTGGGAAGAGGTAAAGGCATCATGGACACAACGGACATGAGTGAGCAAACTCTGGGAGAGAGGGAAGGACAGGGAAGCCTGGCAGGCTGCAGTCCTTGGGTCACAGAGAGTCGGACATGCCTTAGTGACTGAACGACAGCAAGGGCACCAGCCTGGTGCTAGATATGCTCTAAGAGAGCCAAATGGCTCTGAGGGAGCGATTGGGGTTGCAGAAAGCCAATGGGGTGAGGGGCGGAGAAGGCAGGGTAGCTTTATGGACGATGAAGTAGGAAGTGTTTTCAAGGTCATTGCCAGGCCGTTAGACCTAAGAGAGACGGTACTGGTGACTGAGTCCCGGCTAAGATTTGAAGGTCCCACTGATGTCTGTAGTTAGAGGTGTGGTAGTTGCAAGACCCTTTCCCATTTGGGCCTCCATTATCTTACCTGTTTTTAAAAAAAAAAAATGCCCTCAGAAGGGTACTCCTGAGATTTGATGTCAGGTAATATGTTCAGACAAATTGCTCCATCTTAGAATTCACTATCCACTGGGTGGGCCTCTGGTGAAGACACTGGTCAGCCATGAGGGTGTGTTTGTAGAAGTGTACACAGGGCAGTCCTCAGAGGGGCACGTTTTTCTTCAATCGCGTCAGGGCTGTGTGCGCCTTAGGGGTTTTAGATGAGGACTGAGAAGCCCTTGGACTGGCCTTGGGAAGTCTCCTGTGACTTCTGCTGATGCTCAGGGGGAACAGAGCGGTTGGGAACCTCCATTCAGTGAGCAGGTGCAGAGTTGATCAGGCACAGAGTGAAATGTGTCATGATGGCGGAGTAAGTCTGGGCTCGGGGAGGTTTTTGTAAGCCAAGTCAGCTTCAGTACCTTAGTCGGGCAAACTGCAGCATCAGCAATGGAGACATGCGATGAAGTGAACTTTGCAGAAAGCTCCCTGCAGCGCTCTGACGTTTCTTCTCGTTTTGACCTGGTGACGGTTTCCCAGCAGAATGGCAGTCTCTAATCTCGTTCAGTCCTATATGCCGGATATACAGCTGTTCTCTTGAAACAGATCTTCTTGGGAAATTCCACCCTCTTACTTAATTTCTCTAACAGCCCAGAAGTTCTACCTTGCTGTGGCCTCCTGCCTTGTGGGCGGGGTTGCTATACCGACTCTTCCCTGAGCGTACATGGAAGTTTCTCCAGCCTTCACCCCTTTCTGCTTCAAATTAAAGATAGTAGGTTTCTTATCTAACTTGAAGAGACGAGTCAGAACCAGGGTTCCCTTAAGTTACAGCAGAGCGTTGCAGATCATGTTCAGTTTGTGTTTTGTTGCTCTTAATATATTTGTCTAACATGCACATTCACATTCATTTCTTTCACAATGCGGTCTTTTTCCTGAAATACCCTGCTCTACTTCCTAGTGTAGTATTCCTATTTTGTGACTTTTATCCATTTCTTCGCATTTTAATTCTGTCCCCCAAAGTGCAGCCGTAAAACTATCCCCACTCTTTTCTGTCAAGCATTTCAAGTGCCTTTTTTAGGTGCCTTCATTACAGGTAAATTTATGCTTGTTCCTTTTGAGGACTTCATTAAATAAAACAAAGAACAAAATGTTTTCCTCACTTAAAGGATTAGCAGTTTTCTGTGAATAAGTCTCTTGATTGAACTGTCACAGTTCATGGTCCAAGTGTAATATTAATGAAGTCTCATGGGTAAGGGAGAGAACCTCGAAATAGTAATGGCAAGTAAAGGTAAAAGTCTTGAGGGTCTTATGAACTACACAGATTAATCACATGAAATATACAAATGTTGCAGATGCGTATTGATCATTTCTTTTTAAAAAAAATATTTTTAATTGATCATTTCTTGAGGTGCATACTCCATTAAGAATCTGATGAAACCTTTTTGACTCTTTCGAGAGCAAGGCTCAAGCACACAGTTCCATCCATTCACTCACCCTTGTCTCACATATGCTTCTAGAAGGTTTTCCCGTTGCAGCTTTTTCATGGACTCTCAGTTAAGCACACTCCATACCTGTACTTTCCAATGCAGTACTCACGTAGCAACTTAAATGTAACCGAATTGAAATGAGATTAACACTTCACTTCCTCAGTTGGACCAGCCACATTTCAAGTGCTCAGTAGCTGTATGTGGTTTGTGACTACTATATTGAATGTAAGAACATTTCCTTCATCACAGAAAGTTGTGTTGGAGCACACTGCTCTCTACTTTCAGGATAATTTAAGAAAATTTAGTTCCTTAACCAAATCTATTTTTTTCTCCTCTCTTCTCCCTACCCACTCACTCCACCACTGTTAATGATTAGTTAGTATATCTGACTACAAAGGTACCTTGTTTTAAGCAAAACACAGTTTATATTTCTTAAAAGTTCAATTAGATGCCTGATCTTCATAAAAGAGCACTTATGGAATGACTTCTTTAAGTAGGATGAGCTGTTCTGACTTCGTGATATAGCGTGGTTTGATTTGTAGAGTTTTTTCCTTCTCCAGCTGTCTCTGAGGTAATGCTCAGTGGTCACCTAGATAACGTGTTTTCATCTGGCAAGTTGTGCCTCCCAGGTTGGTCTGTGCCTGTGCTATTTGCTTAATTCGTTTTGTTATGCCCCACTTCTTGCTGTAGAGATAGTGCCCGTTATTATACTTAATGACCTCCTTGCCATGCCTTGTTCAGCAGGACAACCAGGAAGACCGGAAATCAAAGAGGGGAGCTAAAAGGCTGTTAAGCGAGACACACCTGCATTAAGAGATAAGGAAATAAATACAGCTTAGGTGAAAATAGAAACAATGGAGGGATGAACCATGCTTTTGTGGCCTTGGTTAGTTTCTTTGAGCCTCAGTTTCTTAAGCCGTGATATGAAATAAAGTGGTGTGCCTCTAACTGGGACATTTAAGAGTGAGTGCAAAAGAAACATGTGATTTTGAAAAGAAGAAAAAAAAAGATTTGTTCCTAAATTTAAACCAGGAGTGATCAATTCAGTTTAAATTTTTGGAAATGAAAGTTAGTCAAGGGGTTTCAGATTTGAAAACCTGAAAATTTGAGGAAGCTGTTTATAAACCTAGCATCCCTTCTGCCCTAGCATCCCTTCGGCAGCTTGTTAACAGGAATGTGGGTCTTCAGCGTTTCCTGTTGCATTCCAGAGTATTTATTTTAAAGTGGTTTTCTCATTTGAGTTTCAAGTAAGAATCAAATTTTTTTTTGTCCTCTCCCACATATTTTAATAGACCTCAAAAACAGAATGGGGGAAGAACTGATTGGATAGAGAAACAAAAAACTGTAAGTACGGGAAGTACAAATAGAAAAATAAGAATAGAACAGCAAGAATGAAGGAGGAAGTAGTTTACTCGTTGTTCTCAATTTAGCATCCATTTGGTACCTCAGTGTGTGGAAAGTTTTGTTCTAGATGTTGCAGACCCAAAAAAGGACCAGTGAATGGGTGGCATTAGGTGTTGTGTGTCCGTCCCAGGGAGTTGACACTGTAATTAGGAAACTATAAATGAATGAGAGCTGTAATAGAAGTGGAATGATTATGAAAATGAAGAGAAAGATTAGGTTGTGAGGGATGTGGCAAAAGTGGGCCTTTAGGTAACTAGGATTTTCATAGCTGTCAAGATGTGGGGAGGGAACTCCTAGTGCAAGATAAGGGCCTGAGCAAAGGCTGGACAGTAAATGCCTGATAGGTTTGGGGGTGGTGACCTGGAGGGTTATAAATGGGACAAGACAAGTATGTGAGGTTGGAGAGCTGTTTGAATGCTGTGCTCAAAATCCTATATAATAAAAGTAATAAAGAAAGAAATGGGTTTTGTTATGTGTACGAATGGAGGCAGTTAGGTCCATGACCAATAAAAAGGGTCTACCTTTAATCCATACAAACATTTCTGTTTGAGATATATATTCTCCATGCTTGAAGGTGACTCCCCCTTGGTTTATTGTAATAATCAGCTTTGAAAGCCAGCATGGAGATAGAGACCAGAGAAAAGCCTCCTAATGATACACTGTCGGTAAACAATTGATAGTGCAAGATAAAAGTGTACAATTGAAAAGTTGTTGGAAAATAGTGTTATAAGAAGGAAAGGCAAAAACCACTACAATATTGTAAGGTAATTAGCCTCCAACTAATAAAAATAATTGGGAAAAAAAAAAGAAGGAAAGGGCTGGCGTTCAATGCTCTTTTAGTTTTGAGGTATCTGTTGAAAACATAGTTCATTTTCTTTCCTGCCAGTAACCTACTTAACCAACTTCCCATTCAGATTAGTGTGCACCATATTTAACATTCATTGTTGCCAGCACATGATCTTGTAATCCTAACAGTATTTATTGTGTGTGTAACTGGCTTATTGAAAAGGATACTGCTGAAGGGACAAGGAGATCATTTGTGGTACGTATAAATCTAATTTTAGGGTCTTATTGCTAATTCTCAGGCAGAGTGTGTGTGAGTATCAATAAAAATATGTCTAGATTAGTTAGAATTCACATACAATAATGCTCACCTTTTTAATGTGTACAGTTCAGTTGTTTTTAGTATATAGACACTAAATCATGCAATCATCACCACTAATTCTGGAGTATTTTTGTCATATACCTTCTCCGTACACACACACACACAAAAGAAACCTGTACCTATTAGCAGTCACTCCCCATTCCCTGGAACACAAATTTACTTTCTGTCTCTGTGGATTTGCCTATTTTGAACATTTCATATAAGTGGTATAATGTATGGCCTTTTGTGTGTGGCTTCCTTAAATTATCATAATGTTTTTGAGGTTCATCCATGTAGTTGCATGTATCAGAACTTCATTCTTTTCTGTGACTGATTAATCTTCCATTGTATGGAGAGGCCACATTTTTATTAGTTATTCATCTGTTGATGCACATTGTGCTGTTTCCATGTTTTGGCTATTATGATTAATACTGTGCTATTCATGTACAAGTTTTTGTGTGGATGTATTTTTATTTCTCTTGAGTACATACCTAGGAGAGTACTGCAGTCCATGGGGTCACAAAGAGTCAGACACGACAGCAACTGAACTGATGGTAACTCTGTGTTTACCTTTTTGGGGAACCGCAGATTGTCTTCATTGTCATTGCACTACTTTGCCTTCGCACCTGCAGTGTATGACAGGTTTAGTTTTCACACACCCTCAGCAACACTTGTTATTGTCTGCCTTTTGGGTGTGAAGTGGTATCTCATTATAGTTTTCATTTGCATTTCATTACTGGCTAATGATATTGACCATTTTTGCCCATTTTTAAATTGCTTTCTAAATTACTGTTTTAAGAGTTCCTGGATACAGGTCCTTTATCAGATATGTGATTTGCAAGTATTTTCTCCCATCCTGTGGATTGTCTTTTCACTTTCTTGATAGTGCCGTATGAAGCACAAAAGTTTTCGATTCTGATGAAGTTCATTTGACCTATTTTTTCATCTGTTGCTTGTGTTTTGGGTTTCATGTTGAATTATTTTTGATATAACCTGAGTTACAGAAAAATTTAGGAAGCAGTTGTCCTTAAGGTCTGGTGGATAGCAGTATTTGAAGAAAATTTAAAAGAAAATTATTTCTATTTCAGTTACAGCATTCAGTCAAGCTAGGCTTTAAGTGGAAATGAAGTTTTAAAGAATGCTTCTGAGTTTGCCAACCCCTGCCTAAATTGCAGATTCAAGAGCAAAATAAATGATTGTTGTTGTTTTAAAAAAATACTTTTGATATTTGAAAAAGGAGTATGAGTGTGAAATCAATTCAGGACTTCAAAGACTTGGTGTTGATTGTTCGAGATTTTCTTGCAGACTTTCATGTTAACCTGTGAATTTTTTACATGGTGTCATCATGGCATACACGTTCTTTGGGTTTATTACTTAATGCATTTCTACAGACTCGTGTCTCCAGTCTTCTCAAGGGCTGCAGAGCATCCCCAATTATGCATTTAGGTCATTTCCATTTGCCCCACTGGGAACATTTTTGCAATTTTTTTTCTCTCTTGCTTTCTTTTTTTTTTTTTGAGGGTGAGTGGTTTTAGAATGGTATGGGGATGTATTTTTGGTGTAATCTAGAAAATGGACGACTCAGAAAAATCTGGGCATTTTTATCACAGTATAAGACATTTCCCTTAACTGAATCTTTTTCGAGATCTTGCTTCTTTACAAACGTGAAGTTGCCATGGGAGGCACGCTGATCTCAGTATTGCCTTTGAATACAGAGTTGTCTACGGGGGGTGCCAGGAGCGCGGGGGCAGGGCTTCCCGGGAGCTGAGGTCTAGCCACCTGGCCAGGGGTGAGCAGTAGGAGGGGTTTGGGGTGAGTAGCTTACTGCAGTCTCTACTAGGAGGCCAGCCACCCCAGAGCCCGCTGACACGCTGCTTTTCTGGACTCCGCATCTGCTTAGGGATGCGGGTAGGCTCACTTCAAGGGCGTTGGCAGAAATCCTTTGGTGGCCTGCCCCTGAAGTCCCGTGGCCCCACAGCTCGTTCCTCACTCCACAGCCCCCCGCCCCCACCCCCAGGTGCTCTGCTCCCCGCTCTGGGCTCTCCCTGGCCATGTGGGTGCCTTCGCACCTCGGTCCTGCTTCCTGGTTCCAGTCGTACCCCCCACCCAGTTCCTTCCTCCTCCAGCCGGAGCTGTGCAGTGGTCAGAGCCACTTGTCCGAGTCAGAGGCCCCTGGGGTGGACACTTGCACCCCTTTCCTAGCCGTGTGACCGCCAGGAAGGAATGTCACCTCTCTGAGTCAGGGTCCTCATCCCTAGGGTAGCTGGCGGCGAGTGGATGCAGAGATGCAAAGTCAGTGGCCTGGAGGGCTCAGTCAGTATGAGGGTGGTGGTGGTGGTGTCCTTATTCCCCAAATGTCAAGATTTTGAAGGGTATCGTGTTTTTCATTGATTGAATTTATCAGTTGAGGGCTGCTTTATGTAAGTCCTGCAGAAATGCCCTTTGCTTTTAAAAAAGGGAGGGAGAGGAGTTTGGAACTGTTGGTTTAGATGGAAAGAGGCTAGCACTTTATTATTTTTTTTTCTTCATTTATTTTTATTAGTTGGAGGCTAATTACTTTACAATATTGTAGTGGTTTTTAGCACTTTAGCACAGCCTAGTTGGCCCAGAAAACCTCCACGCTGAATTTGGTGTGTAAGACTAGGATCCTTTGGCTTCCTAATGTCAACCTGCATTGCCCTCTCATTTGCTCTGCCTGTGACTCTTTCAGAAATTTGGCTGAAGTAATGGCCATGAAAGAAACCTGTGTGGTTTCCATGAAACTATCAGTAAAGGCTTCTTCACGTGTTTGTTCTGCAGAAGCTGTCTGCGCTCAGGTCATGAGCCTGGCACAGTGGTGAGCCGCTTTCCCTGGTGTCCATGTCTCAGTGAATCTTGCCCGCAGCCCTCCGGTAGGTCCTGCTGTCGCCGGAGTCCCCAAGCTGCAGGGTGTCCTAGAGCTTGGCCGCGGGTACGGGCTCTTGGCCTTTGGCACAGGGAACCAGTTCTCCTTTCTGCCAGTGGCTTCTGTTAACTCACAAAGTTTGTCCTCTGCTCTGGCTGCCCAGAAAGAAGCTTCAGGATATTCTGTGCTGCCTTAGCCCAAATTTTTCTGTGTCACATTGGGTGCGTCTCCCTTGAGTGGACCTTCTTTTATCCTTGTTGGTATTGTTCAGTTGCTCAGCCGACTTTGCGATCCCGGTGGGCTGCGGCATGCCAGGTTTCCCTGTCATTCACTATCTCCCGGAGGGTGCTCAAGCTTATGTCCATTGAGTCAGTGATGCCTTGATTTTATTCTCTGGAATATGATTATTCTAAATCACTCAAAATTTGGGCAGAATTTGAAGAACGAATGAAATGTTTTATATTTCATCTTAACCAGATTTTATATTTGTCTGAATGGGATACTTAGAAAAGTAGGGTGGATGCAGACATGTGAAAAATTTCTTAAAAAAAACAGTAGTTAAAGTGTAGTATTTGATTCTAGGGCTGCTTTTAGGCTGAGAAAGGTCATGGGAAAGGTCATGGACAGCTTGCAGGTGCAGTTTTCCTTTTTTTTTAAAATTTTTTAATTGAAGGATAATTGCTTTACAGAATTTTGTTGTTTTCTGTCAAACCTCAACATGAATCAGCCATAAACTAACATTTCTTTTACTTTTTAATTCTTGTGTTTACTCTTAAAATTATGAAAACAGACTGAATGTATATTGCTAAGGTGAACTTTCACATTTTTTCTTTGCAGATAATGATGATGTTTGAACTGAACAATTAAGGTAAGATTTATGGCCTGTGTATTATGCTTTTCTTATTTAGATTTCTTTATAGTGTTTAGCTGATTGCTGAAGTCATCTTTTAGCTGAGTCAAGATTATTGCCTTTGGGCAATCCTAAACTGAAGTATAAAAGGCTTCATGTTACATTTTAAGGTAAGTCTTGAAAAGAACATAGCAGGATACCTTTATTCATTCAGCTTATATTAAAGAGGTTTCAAAGGATTTTTCTGTTTTTAGAGAAGAAAAAGAGAAAAATTTAATGTTTGTAAGCTGATTGTGTTATGTTAATGATAACTGCATCAAGCTAACTTTTGTTAGATGTCAGTGGGAAATAAGATAGTTTGTATAATTATCATATGTGTGTCTATATTCAGTGCTGCAGCTAGACTGAGAGAGTTGTGTATGTCTATATTGGTTGTTTGAGCAAATGCCAGCATACTCCCAAATAAGATATCTGGGAGGCCCCAAATTATATATGGGAAATGTAAAAAATGTACCTGTTTCCTGGTGTGTGAGTCTAGCATATCCCAAATCCCACATTATTATGCAAGAAGAAAAGAAATATCAAAGTATCCTGATAAAAGTTATGATTACAAATCTCAAGGAATTTCTAAGACTTAATTTGGTAGATATGTAACCTCTCATCTGGGTGGAGGTTGTTAGATTGCACAGTCTGGTTTATAATGTGATGTAAGGATACTAACAAGTTGATGCTGTGCAGTGGAAGTTTGTGTCTAGCAAGGCAGTTAAAGACTTTAACTAGAGTCCTGGGCTAAATGATAGACTAGAATTGAGCATGTCTTTTACACCGTTACAACACAACATGAAACGTCTGTGTTTATGTATCTTGAAAACCCTGGGAAAGGAACAGTCCTAGAATGAGGGGCTGCTGGGGGAAGTTTACAGTGTTAGGGATGACTGAGCGTTCTGAAGGCCAACAGTTACTTAGGTGCAGTGGGTGGGGTCGCCAGCAGGGGGAGCAGCGCGGGCCAGGGTAAAGGTGAGTTTGTGGGCTGAGCCTGGGATCTGAATTTCACTTCCATTTGACAGTACATTTCTGAATGGCTGATGCCAAGAATGGGGAAGAGGACCAGGTGTCTTGCCTTAGAAGTTGGACTTAGACCTGAGTCTGGAAGACCACTAAAGAATGTTAAGGAGGGGACATTAGCAGATGCTTCCCCAGTAGCTCAGTGGTAAAGAATCTGTCTTGAATCCACCTGAAATGCAGGAGTGGCAGGAGACGCGGGTTTGATCTCTGGGCTGGGAAGATCCCCTGGAGGAGGAAATGGCAACCCACTCCTGTATTCTTGCCTGGAGAATCCTATGGACAGAGGAGCCTGGCAGGATATGGTCCTTGGGGTCGCAAACAGTTGAACAGGACTGAGTGACTAGTACTTTTCACTTTCTCTATGTAAGAATAGTTGGTGTGCATTTTTGGTTTTGCTACTTTTTTTTTCTGGGTTGAAGTCATGTAAGCAAGATCCCAAAGAATTAAACAAAGGAAACGATTTAGTGCACTGTTACTATGTCAGGAAATGAAGGGGTTTGAGATAGTTTCAGTTTCCTTTCCGACAGTAATTTAGCCTGGGCACTGGGCAGAACCATGTGCTAAGGTTGGAAAGTCTCCAGGTAGTATGTTCCCTGATTGCCTCACCAATTTAAATTGTATAGATTATAGTAGTAATTGCTGTAGTAATTTCAAAGAGCCGATAAGAGCAGCAAGTTGCCACATGTTTGTGAGAATAGTGTGTACCAAGTAGTAGGAGATGAAGAATTCTTGCTGGTTATGGGAAGTGTTCAATTACGTTATACTGGGTCATGCTTGTGTATACCAGGAGGCTGCCAGATAATGCTTGTTTACTGCAGTGATTTATTTTTTCTTTTGGGTGATGAGGCTCAGCATGTGGAATCTTATTAGTTCCCCAACCAGGGATCGAACCTGGGCCCCCTGCAGTGAAAACATGGAGTCTTAACCACTGGACCACCAGGGAGGTCCATACTGCAGTGAATCTGCAAATTCATCCTAGTCAATATGGCAATTATTGTTCATGCCTTTACTACTTTCCCATTGAGGGATTCACATTATCTCCTTTCATGTGAAAGTTAATTACCATTTTTGCTGTAGGGCTGTGCTGTCCAGTACAGCTGTTTGCTCTTTAAATGTGACTATTCAAATTAGTTAAGACTATATAAAATTTAAAGTTCATTTCCTTTCTTCCACCAGGCACAAGTTCAGTGCTCAATAGCCACGTGTAGCTAGTGGCTGTCATATCAGACAGTCCACATGGAGGATGTCTCCTTCATTGCAGAAAGTAATGTTAGACGGTACTACTCTAAAGATTGTCTTCTTTTACAAATTTTAATATCTTTAAAGCCATTTTATACTGAAATATTTATAGACTAAATGCTGTAATTTGATTCAGAATAATTTGGGAGAAGGGAAAAGGGGATACTATGGAGGAAATAGGATTTGCTGTAAGTTGATAATTGGCAAAACTAGGTTTAGGGTCTGTGCGGTATCATTATATTATTCTCATTATTCCAAAATTGTGTATGTTTGACATTTTCCATAATAAAGAGTTAAAATAGAAGCCTTAAATATGAACAACGCTCCCACCAGGCTGTAAATGGGTGTCTGAATCTCCATATGCCACCCCACCCCACCCTTACCCTCCTCACTTCCCCAGGCTGGTGCAAGGGGCAGTCTAGTGCTTCCCCAGGGCTTCCCCTTAAAGCATGGGCACCATACCACATTTTGGTTTAAGGTTCATTGCATTCCCTCTCGAAATACAAGTAACAAACAGCCCAGGCTCACATTTGTCCAGAAGTGTTGGAGCTACTCAAATGAATCTTGTGGGTAGAATGTGCTAGGTTATCATATATATTATTATGATAAAAATTCCATTGGTGCTGACATTAATGTCAGCCAATGCAAAAGAGTGTCCCCAGTGAAGAGAACAGAGTCCTTTACTCAAGTGGTTGGCTTTGGTCTGTTCACAGCCACATCAGTAAACTCTGTCTCTTGTTCCCTGCTTGCCAGCTCCTCTGGTGATAGTGTTGGGAAAGAGAAAGAGGGGATTGTCTAGAAACCCCCTGGCCTGAGAGGAAAGCCATCAGTGAACATGGTCACCATGCCACCAGAGGGCGGTTTGCAGTTGCTCTAGAAATGTGCCCACTTCGGTCTCCTGCTGCCTCTCTAACAAATGGTGGCAGGGCTTGTTGTGAGCTGAGAAGACGGTTTGGGGGTTAGACTCGACTTTGAGAGCCAGCCTCAGTCAAGGGTGACTGGAGGAAGGGGAAGAACGAGCCCTCAGCAGTGGTTGTAGGGAGTGACAGCCGGGTGGTGCCTGGCGCGAGGTGCAGAGCTCAGTAGGTGACATCTCTTGCTGTCAGGTATTGCCTGCGTTTTCTTTCCCTTAGCACTGATGTTCAGAGAGGCACATGGAGCTAGGTACAGGTCTAAAGGAATGTAATGGTACTCTTCTGTTTTACAGAGTTCCACAGTCAGAGATCTTGAGATTAATAATGGCAGGAAAATCATCGCTTTTCAAAGTCATTCTCCTTGGAGATGGTGGTGTTGGGAAGAGTTCTCTAATGAACAGATATGTGACTAATAAGTTTGATGCCCAGCTCTTCCATACAATAGGTGTGGAGTTTTTAAATAAAGATTTGGAGGTGGATGGACACTTTGTCACCATGCAGATCTGGGACACGGCTGGTCAAGAGCGCTTCAGAAGCCTGAGGACGCCATTCTACAGAGGTTCTGACTGTTGCCTGCTTACCTTTAGTGTCGATGATTCTCAGAGCTTCCAGAACTTGAGTAACTGGAAGAAAGAATTCATATATTACGCAGATGTGAAAGAGCCCGAAAGCTTTCCTTTTGTGATTCTGGGCAACAAGGTTGACATCAACGAGCGGCAGGTGTCTGCAGAAGAAGCTCAAGCCTGGTGCCGGGACAACGGCGACTATCCCTACTTTGAAACGAGCGCGAAAGATGCCACTAATGTCGCAGCAGCCTTTGAGGAAGCAGTTCGAAGAGTGCTTGCTACCGAGGATAGGTCAGATCCCTTGATTCAGACAGACACAGTCAGTCTGCACCGAAAGCCCAAGCCCAGCTCGTCTTGCTGTGGAAGTTAGAGAGGTAGCCAGTGCAACCTAACCAGCTCACCCACATGCGCAGATCAGCACTGGGCAGAGAAGAGGATAAGCGTGTGCAACGATGCATCACATAGTCAAAAATTCAACTAACCGTATTGCTGCCTCATCAGTGGGTGGGAGAGGCGACACATCCCCTCACGGGAGAATCCATTTACTCAGTAATGGCACCTTACATGTACCCATTGTAACGGTTGTCTAATAATGTTTAATTTAAATATGTATGTTACAGAGCTAATAAATGACCAAGACTTTATAATTAAAACACTTGAGTATTCTAGAAGTTACTGTCTTTTCCCTGGGAATATGGAGAACTACTTTTTCTATGTGTATATTTTTATGTAATTAGCATTCTGTACCTGGTTCAGGGAAAGCATGTCCTAAAGCAATAATGTTAGATATTAAAGATTAAAATTGAATGCATTTGCACTGTGGTGATTTGATTACTACTTCTTTCTCTTTATGTTCATTTTTTCACTCTGCATTATCAGAATTGATCTCACTAGTAATCACTTGTCATTTGTGTGCCACGCGTGAGCCATACCCCCTTCAACATAGAAGCCAGCTTTTATCACGTTTGGAGGAAATCCTACTTCTGGCTGGTACTTTGTGTGAGGGTAAGCGAAGACCTCTTTATCTGGGCATGTATTTATCCAGTGTCACTGAACTGTGTGGTGATTTGGTTGCAAGGAGATCTTTTGTCAATTCTGCCTCAATGACCAGACTTATTGATAGAGGAAATTACGGTCTTTTGTGGGTGTTGCGCCCTTCATGCTGATCCTGCGCTGCAGAGGCACACCGATGCCTGGACTGCATGTGAGTGAGGACAGCACCCTGGGCTGTAGAGCAGTGCGTGATCAAGGGACATGCTTTTGGCGGCGGGGAGGGGGGCGGGTTGGTGGTGGTCCTGTGGCAGGGGACTATGTTTTGGAACAGGCTGACTGAGATACTTCTCTCCCTGGCCTCATAGCTTGGGAGCCACTGACAAAGAATATCATTGCAGTAAGCTAAGATTTTGAAAGTCTTTAACTTCCTAACACAACAGACAGTTTGGCCATAAACAAAACATTTTCACATTTTAAATTTGGGGAGATTAAATCTCTTCATGTTCTCAGGTTGGAGAAGACAGAGCTTTAGTTTTTATTGTTTATAATCAATTTCGCTTCTCCAAACTAGTCCTCCACTCAAAAAATAGGCATCTACTGTTAACAAGTTAGTGTATGTTATATATTGCCTTTATTTTTTTCTCTAGGGGACTTGCTTTGTTATTTTAAACCGAGCGTGCCCATTGTTTCGTGACATGCCCTTTTTGCTTAATCTGTCTGGATGTATTTCCATTATAGTAGACCAACCTCATTTATTTGCTGCATGGATGTCTCACAGTCAAGCTGTTCTTGACTGCTAGCTAGCTAGCAGTAGGATATTAACGTTTCCTACACCTTGGTCACCAATGGATATTAGGAGTAAATTTTTGGTTGTTTATCATTTGAATAGATGATAGAGTCACATGGTTGAAAAGTAGAAGGCATAAGGAACCAATGTCTCCATTTCCTGCTTGTGCAGGCAGCCATGTATCAGTCTCTTGGATATCCATGTAGATTTTTAGTACATAAGGAAAGCATGTTGTGTTAGTTTGCCAGGGCTGCCATAACATGTGGACTGGGTGGTTTAAACAATGGGGATTTCTTTTCTTACAGTTCTGGAGGCTAGAAGTCCACGATCAAGGTGTTGACAGGTTTAGTTTTTCCTGAGTCCTCTCATCATGGCTTGTAGAGGACCTTTCCTCTGCATACAACTCTTTGCCTACCTCCCTAACCCCATCTCTCTGTGTCCAGATTTCCTTCTCTTGGAATAATACTAGTGAGATTGGATTTCCCTGTATTATACAGTAGGACCTTGTTTATTTTACATATAAGGAGCTTATTTTAACTCGAATTACCTTTTAAAAGGCCCTGTCTCCAAATATAGTCACATTCTGAGGGACTGGGGGCTAGGCTTGTTGAATATGAATTTTGGGAAACAATTCAGCCCCTTACACACAACGTGTGTGTAGGTGTTTATAAAATATATGATTTTGATACTTGTATAGATTTAACTAATAGCTTAGTCATTTTCCCAAACTTTGAAGCATCTCTTCAGTAACCTTTTTCCAGTTAAAGATTAGCTGGCATTTCAGAGGTCTAGAGCTGGGCAGCAACAAGTTTTGATCAAAGGACCATATTTTTGTGTGTGTAAAGACAGGCTGATGGAAGGGGGAGTAATCTAGCTTCACAGTGTGACTTAAAAGACCTGGTGAACAGAGGCTCACTGAGCAAAGCCAGTAACTGAAATGGGACAAGAAGGGGAGGAACAAGACCTGACTGAAGAGCTTCGGCCGTCACAGCAACAACTCACTGATGGAAGAGTTCTTCATGCTGCAGCAAAAGGTAGCTGAAAGTCTGATTCTTTTAAGAAAGTAAAAGGCACTCGGATTGGTGTTGCACAAAGATGAGAAATGGAGAAAGAGTTGAGGAGCAAAGCAGGCGACTGCAGTGGCAGGAAGGGTGCAAGCAGCTGCAGAGCCCCAAGGGGGCAGGCAGGAGGGGAGAACTGGGGCACGCTGTCCCTGTCTGGACCAGGGACCCCAGGGTTACAGGTCTGATGGGGGCTTTGTGCTGTCTTTGGATGTAAAGCCTTTGAGACAGGGCAGGGTTAAGGAAAAGGCAAACTGCTGAACTTGGGAGGATGGACAAATGTACATTTGACAGTTGACGTAGCGGTTACAGTGTGCTGCATGGAAGATGGCAAAGTGCATATTTGTTAGTGAATACTTAACTGTTTTTGTCTCCTCCTTTCCTCTTGGGGAAAACCTCCCCAGTTGAAGTTAAAGTATCGAAGGTGGTCCACATGTTAAAACCTGGCGTTTCATGTTTCTGTGAAACCCTGTGTGAGCTTTGACAGTGCTGGCGGCTTGGGGTGGTGGGGCAGGGAAGCAGTAGGTAGGAAGAAGGCTCGGTGTAGCCCATGGATTCTGAGAAATTACCACTGCGGACTGTCAACCAGGAAGTGTTGTCCTGACCATAGAGGGAATAGATGTGGGTGTAGCAGGGCGGAGGAGAGACCCACGGTCCCTGCTTACGTGGAGAATGTGGGCACCACTGAAGCATCCTAGGTAGTGAAAGAGGAGTGAACCAGGCTTGTGCATTTTATTTGGATCACTGGGAGTGCTAGTGTAGATGACAGGCTTAATGCTGACTTGAGTATGCTCGGTGGGCCTGATGCCCAGGGTGCTACTGATGTCCCCAATTTGTCTTGTGTTCTGGAACTTTAAGTGACATCACTTAGCTCTTTTTTGCAAGCTCTTTTGCCTTTTTTTTTTTTTTGCTTTGTTTTCCTAATGATCAGTCCCTGATCTTCCCCTTACATGAGTCCTGGTTCCATCCTTTCAGCTGTCCTACTTCAGCAGGCTTTCCCAGCACAGCCCATCTCTGAGATCCTGCCCACTCCTATGCCCAGCACTGGATCTGCCTTCACGCTCTGACAGAGGCAGGCATATGTGAAAGCCTTAGCCACAGGGATCTGTGCCCACAGGGCCTGTGTTCTCATTCCCATCTCACTGTCAAGAGCCTGGTGGCAAGGCTCTTTGCGGGGCACTGCTGTCCTGTGGGTGGGCGGGGACGGAAACCATCTCCACCCGACAACTTCCTGTTGAAACACAACGCGGCTCAGCTCCTGACTGGGGCTTTGCCTCCCTCTGCCTTATATGCTCCTGGAGGGTAGAGCAAACTATATACGATAAGTACATGTGTGGGTCTCTCCAGTGAACATGGCTGAGTTACTCCTGGATTTCTGAGTTATCTTTTTCTGCTCCCAAAGCTCTGGCACCCAGTTTGAGGAGATCTGAATTCTGTAAAATGAGTTACAATGTATGTTTGCAGACTTTCATTAGGGGAGATAGGACTAAAATGGTCGAGGTGGTGGGGAGAGCAGCACCTAAAAAATCAACATTGGGAATTCCCTGGTGTTGAATGGTGCTTTTGACTGTTGAGGGCCCGGGTTCGATCCCTGGTCAGGGAACTAAGATATCACAAGCTGTACAGCGCAGCTAAAAAAAAAATTGATACTAAGCTTCCATAATCTTGGACAAACATCTTTATTTAGGAAATCAAATAAATAGGGTAAACTGTGGTAGCAGCTTCACACAAAGATACAAGACCAAACTGAGAATTCCTTGCTCAGGTCATTCAGAATGGAACAATATTCTTCAAGTGCTCACAGCACAGAAAATACCTGGTTTTCAATGAACATTTACTTGCTTTTCAATGGACATTTACTGGTTTACAATTAAGATCCCACATTGTTACAGTAAAAAAAAAAGACCACCCCCGCCCACTTGGGTATACAGGTATACAGCCTGAAAAGCCTCGAGTACAAGTGCTAATGTGATACAAGCTTTTCTTTGTTTAGAATTCTAAAACTGCCTTAAGACTTTCTACTAGCACAGCTATCAACAGGTTCACTTAATCCTTAGTTTATTGTCTGAGGGAAAGGAAACAAGAACAGAACCTGTCACAGTGGTCCTGGCCTCCCACTATACAAACCTGGGCTGAGGAGTCTCGAATTGCAGCAGGATCACTGTTTCTAGGCTCTGATAAGGGCAGGCCTGTGGCACTTGGCACTGCAACATGGTCTGCTCTGGCTTCTTGGGCAAAGCTATGTATACTGCCTATGTGTTTTCATAACATCTCTGGATCTATAGATGAGCCCATGTATGTGCTATCAACTTCATTCCCTACTGCAGAAGCTTTTAGTTTTAAATCTGTCTACCAAATCTTGACAATGATATTTGGTTCTGGAGTGCTTCATCAAGATCAACTATCTGAATGAGGAAAGTCAAAAGCTTATTCTCAATTTTTAAAAATAAAGATATTTCAAGATTACGAATAAAGAGCTCTTTATAAATAACAGTGTTCACAAGCAAATATCAATCTGTTCTTAGCTGTAAGAAACTGAATATGCTATTTTTAAATATAGAAGCAATTTCATTAGGTTTAGATAAACAAACTACAAGTAAAACTTTACCATGCTATTTAATCGTTACTTACAATGTACACATTCCTGAGTATACCCCATTGTAGTGACATTGTGTACTTCTGAATTTTTTTGCATTCAGCTTAAAAGGTGTTTCTTCCCAAGAAACTGAACTTTTCTGTCAAATGCGCTGGATCGAATAGGAGAATTGGGTTCATAAAATGGATTCATTGCAAACTAGGAGAGAAGAAAGTACTCAGGTGAGCTTGTCAAAGTAAAAAAGGCTGACAAATCATAGGTCTCTAAAAGGAAAATATTTTAAAGTTTTAAATTAAGTCATCAAAGACATTCAGAAGTCTAAAGACCACATTTTTAAGTTTCAGTGAAGATGTTCCATTATTAAATGTTATTGTCCCACTAAGGAAATTTCTGTCTTGGTGTTTTAGGGTAGTACCTGTGGCAAAACCCATGGCAGCACATATCTAAGCACTACCTGTGTGAGCAAAACCAACTCCTGGGATCCACCCTGTGTGTGAAATACAATTACACTCATGTTCAACTATGAAGATGTTCATTCATGTGGAAGGCCTCTGGCTATATAAAATGCACTAAAAATCTGCCATATGCTCTGATTGAAGGAAAAAGTTACACCACACTACTTTTAAAAGTTTGGTAATTTTTAACAATCAGATTTTTAATACTCTGCTTTAACACAAGGCAAGTGATCCGTTTCTCAGATAATATGATGAGTAAACCATAATATATGTGAGGGAAAATTAGTACTGGATGGAATCACGAGTGAGGAAAGGAGTTACCAACTTTTATACCTTAATCAATTGGTGTTGTCCATCTTTATAAGAGGACTAAATATTCTCTGCTACTTCTGACTAGGAATATTGATTGTTAACTATGCTGATATGCAAAATATCTTGTGCAAATAAAGAAATTTAAATTATTAAGAATATACTGTTAGCACTGCAGTTTAACCACTCACATCTTATTATTATTTCAGTTTTCCTAATTATCGAGAAATGCAAGTGACCCCTTTCTCCTTGAGTGACTTTGATAGTACATGAATCACTTCCTACTGGTTTATGATCTACATTGATTGCACTATAACTTACTTGTTAATAAGTAGATGGGAAACAGTCTGGAATAAAATCATGAAGCAACTTCCCTTATATAGACTACTTCTGTGTCTCTAGTTAGGGTTCCCTCATAAAATGAACTATGTGCATCAAAAGGGAAAGAATGAAACTGATCTAAAAATGACTATGAGTTGTCCTACATGCGTGTTAAGCTGCTGATAAGAGACCTGCCTGATGAGGGGGCTGCGAGGAACAGTCCTGCTGGGGGAAAGCTAGGCAGGGAGGAGAACTGTGCATCTAAGGGGGCTCCCTCTACAGGCCAGTGTCCTGCCAAAGTTGGCATGTCGTTTATAATCAGATTTTACAAGGTACAGAACATACCATACCTTTATGTATAAATCATAGACATCAGTAAAGAAGTTCTTGATTCCATCTTCTTGCCTGACATCATGCAGCATAATAAATCTCATATGTGAAATAATTAAGGTATAATATTTAGAAATGAAAGCTGAAAAGTTGATCAGTTGATACAATATTCTTCGAGTCACATGCAGTGTATTGTGTGATAGAAAAGATAAACACATAAACTGGGTTCAGAGTTAGGTTAGTTTTATCTTGAAGAGAACATAATCTTTTTAAGTTAGAAAGTAACTACAAAATAAAATCACCCTTGATATGGTTCAGATAAACCTTAATTTTATGAGATTGGACTTTAAAATTATCTGTTAAACAAAAGATGTTCCCCCCTCAAAAAAAAAAAGCACCACCAATGGTCATTTTTTACCTAACACTTTGCAGTCCACAGACTCAGAACCTGGCATCCACATCTCAGGCTGGTCTGGTTTGTCACCCCAACCCTTCATTGGAGCTCTAAACAGGTAAGGATATGACCCGCAGTGACGAATGCCGAGACAAACCATTCATTGAATTTGTCCACTGTCTTCAAGTACATGTTGTTCGAGAGCCACATGTTCTCATCTACGAGGTCGAGGGCAGCGTGAGCTATGAACTGGTTCAGATGGCGGTGATCATCCTAGGTGACAGTGAGTGACACCAGATTAACACTTCCATACAGGGAATTCTAGACACAGCTTGCTCATGGGGGGGTGGGGGGAAGCTTTCTGCTATAAAAGGTCTTCAGTGTTTTCACACTATTTTCTAATCTGGTATCTAAAACTCAAATAGAAACAGCCAATTACTTATGAAATGTGTTCAAGAAACTATAAAGATTTTTTAAAATTTGCCAAGGAGGAAGTTATCAGATTGCATGAGCATTTAAGCATGGGGGAAAAAAAAGAGGATACTTCCTTTAAAAAAAAAAAAGAGTAGATCCTGCTTTCAATTTTTCTCCCCTTCCCCTCTCCTCTGCTCAGATCCTGCTTTCAAGAAGTACACATCTTTTGAGGAGGAAGACAGGAAAACACAAGGTAGGCCAGGGAGGTGGCGAGGAAAGCTGTAGGCACCAGCCTCAGGTCGGGGCAGGGCCGGAGCTTGGTGCGCAGGGCAGACAGCCTGGCACTGGCTGCCCTGAGGTGCAGGAAGATCCCAGGGCTGCCAGCCTGGCTCGGCGCCAGCTGTGTGCAGTCACCTGTAGTGACAACGCAAGGTGATCCTGTCAAAGCTGGAGACGTCCTTCTCATGGGCCTAAAAGGCCTAACTGAAGAAGGCGGTGCCCCTTGATTGTGGAGAGAAAATTCACAATCTGGAATGTAGCCTCACGCACATGAGATGCTTACTGTCAAAAGTGCATTTTTCAAAGAACCCCTCTGTTTTAGGTTCCCCCAATTCCTGTGCTGCAGTCCTACCCCTCAGAATGTGGCTGTGTTTGAAAAGAGGGTCGTTGCAGATGTCATCATTTACCATGAGGTCATGCTAGCAGCGAGTGGGTCCCTAATCCAGTGGCTGACGTATTTATAAAGGGGAAATCTGGAGACAGACTCGCATGCAGGGAGAAAGCCACGGGAGACTGCAGTTCTGCCACAAGGCGCAAACTGCCAGCAGCTGGGAGCAAGGCCCGGAACAGGCCTTCCCTAGTACCTTCGGACAGGGCTGGCCCTGCTGACGGCTTCATCTCAGACTTCTGGGCTCGCCAACCGTGAGACAGTCCGGTTCTGCTCTCCTCGGGCAACCAGTGTTTGGTACTATGACTGCAGCCTTGGGAAACGAATGGCACTTCCTGGCTGAGGAGGCTGTGCCTGGGCTGGAGGAAGGTGGTCAGGTGCCCTGGAATCCCTCACGCAAGTAAAGCGCGTTTATACTTCAGCATGTGGACAAGACTAATTTATTTCTCAGAGAAATGGATGTGTTTTGTGTCTGGCTCATGGCAGTCTTTCCCTTTGCACTGATGAGCAAACTAGATAAATCAGAAGAAAACTGTAGGAGTGGTTTACAAAGGTGAGTGGTAGGAGGAGAAAGACCTAAGATCAAGTAATGCAACAGTTTTTATATGCACCGCTTTGCCTACCACAAGGCCAGTGAAATGAGAGAAAAACTGTATCTTAGTAGTCGCATACCACACAAAGCAAGTACTGCTGCAGCGATGCCTCCCATCCAGGTTTCAAACAGCAGTGTGCTCCCGGGAATGTGGGCAAATGATGGAGCAACACCACCTGCTCAGACAATACCTTAGATTTCCATCCTATTTCAGTGGCAAGGTCTGAACAGTTGAAAAGCGTCCTACATTGGACATCATGACTAATTTCAAACATCAGTTCCTGTCTTAAAGGACGTTAAAGTCTACTTTTGGAGGCTGGGAGAAACATAGCACAGTGGTCAGCAATATACTTGGAATATGGCTTTGTACAGCGAGATGGAGGGACCAGCTCTCCTCATCCCAAGACCCTACAGGTCTGTTTACTCTTGAGTGGCACCACGTTCTTGAAGCAAGCTGGTTTTTTTGGAACCACTCTTAACAAGAAAGTTGGGTGCCGTCGCCAGGGAGGAGAGCATGAGGGCCCCACATGGCCAGTGGATGCTGTGGGAAGTTGATGACAACAGCCACCATCCTGGGGGCGTGAGGAGGACATGGGAGTCGAGGTCTCTCTCAACCCTCTAGCTTGTCTGTCCTGCTGAAAAAGGTGATGTGAGGGCACAGAAGGGGCTTTCTTGGCATTTCAGGGCTGGAGCGCCTGCCCCTGCAGACCCAGTATGATCACCGCCTTTGACGGGAGTCTAGGGACTGACAACCAGGGAGAGGAGACGCAGGGCATCCTCTGAGCCTGTGCCAAGTGCTGCTGAACTAGAGCACGAAGACACAGTGCAGAGGGCACTCCCGGCGGGTTCCTCTCAACCTGCGGGACTGCAGAGCAAGCCACCTGTGGTTGTGCTGGGTTCGCAGTGACCTCATTTGTCCAGATCCCTTCCAATTCCACAGTCATATCACACCAGTATCATTACAGCACCACAAGTGCTACGGGCTTTTTTAAGGTTTCATACGCACTTTGGATTCTGCTTTTCCAGCTGGTAAAAACTCCATTTCAAAAACTGGATTATCATGGTGACCAACGATGACAAAGTAGAAGCTTCCAGACATCGTCTTCAATATAGCTCCTAATTAAATGAAAATAATGTGTATTTTTAGTACTCAGTACCAAAAACCAGGAAGTGAAGAACTCCATTTTTAACTTAAACCTAAACTGTAGAGGAAGTGGCCCCTAAAGTGGCATGCTTTCCATGCCAAGATTGATAGATACCAAGTGACAGATACCACGCCAAGATGATACCAAAGTGCTGCAAAACTAGAAGTGGCAATAATCCTCAAGCTCAAGTGAGGGGAAGAGGGTGGAAGCCTGCAATTTTCACAGAGCAAACAATAACATCATTCCATTCCTATAGATAAACAGCTTGTGACTGATACAGTTTATTTATTTATGATATGTTCTGGAGACTCCACTACTGTATTTTCATAGGGAGATTCGAAGACCTCTAACATGAAATCATAAAAACAACATTCTCCTGATCAGAAAGTGTGGACCATTTACGGTAAGCGGGCTTCACCTTGGGCTGGACCAGTCAGCCTGGGTGCTGACACCCGGTGCTGAGTAGGAAACATTGTGTGTACCGCTGCAGAGCACTTACAGCACTGCTACACAGTCATCTACACACCGGGAGGTACCTGTCTGCTCCCCACCGGACGGCTCTGTGCTGTGAGTGCAACTGCACAGAGAGGAGACCGTGATAGGAGTCTTTCAAAAGAGGAAGAAACGGTGCTGTACTCTAGAAAAGACGGAAGCAATCATAATCCAAAAGGAAGACATTCTGAGGCATAAAGAGCTGTTGGAACAAGGGTTCATAGGTTTGCTAAGGGCATAAAGAGAGTAGGGGTGCTGGGGGAGAAATCAATGATTCTGTGACTTTTAGCACAATCACAATCTGGACGGATGGATGGACAGACAGGCGATGGACTCATGTGTGTAATTTTAGCATGGGGTCTGAATCAGACAAAGCTAGGTTCATGTCTAGCTCTAGTGACACAAGCACAGGCACACGGAGATGTCGGGCGGGAACCCACTTAACCAGGCACCGACAGTAAGGTGTGTCAGAACCCAGGGCTCATCGAGCCGCACCGGGACTTCCATGCTATGAAATCTGAAGACAAAGGCAGGGATGATACCAAAGCTCTGCACAACTAGGAGAAGTGGCAATGAATCCTCAAGCTCAAGTGAGGGGGTGGAAGCCTGAAATTTCCAGAGCAAACAATGACATCATTCCTTCTGGAAAAGGTTTCATAGGTGGAGTTTGTCAAGGGAAGGGCTTGCTTTCTTCAGCACAAACATTTAAGCAGCAGCAGCAGCAGGGAAAAAATACTAAAGGAAGATACTTCTCCCTCTGCACACATGTTAAGCAACAGCAGGAGACACTATATGTAAAAGGAAGATTACCCTTCTCCAGCCCCCGAACCCACTTGGCCCCATGTGGAGACCCATGTGGGTGAGAAAAACAATCCTAAGAAGAGCATGAGGATAAACAAGAAACTGCAAGAAAGAAAGGGGCGATCACAAAGCCGTCAGCTACACAGAACGTGAGCTGCTAGTCACATGATTTCACACAGGATTGAAGAAAGGATGCAGAGAAGCTGAGAGGTGTAGTGGAAGAAAAGGAAGAGGCAAGAGCACATAACCACCCTGTCTTAGGAAGGCAACGTCTACAACTATTTAATATGTGGGGCCTCCTTGGCCTCAGTGGTGAGCAGAGCTGAGACTTGCTCTAGAATTCTGTGCTGTCTGATGGATGGAACTTTCTGCGAGGAGAGAGATGATCTCCATTTACGCAGTCTTTCTGTCACCTGAAATAGGGGCCCTTTGAGTGTCTCCAAGGTCTCGAGGTGTGGAGGTGTTACACAGAGCTTGGCAGTGGGTGAAACTGGGGAACTGCAGGAAGAGTTCAGGATATTGCCAAACGTCTGGCTGAGGGGGTCAAGCAGAATATCAAGGTGATGAAGCTATAAAGGAAATCAGAAAGGGAAGGAAGAGGGATGAAAATGAACAGGTCAATTCTGCATGTGTGGTGGCAGCCAGAATAGCTCCCCGGGCCCCCACCAAGATACCCACATCCTAGGCTTGGGGAACTGAAAATTAATCTAGGTGCCAAAGGGCATTAAGGCTGTAGATGCAACTAAGGCCTCCCATCAGCTGATCTTCAGGTAGGACAAGGATCCTGGCTACTCAGGTGGATCCAGTGTCATCACCAGAGTCTTTAAAAAGTGGAAGAGGGTGGAACCCCAGGGAAGAGTCGAGGGTTGTTGGGGAGGGAAGCATGGCAGTGGGTGGATCACCAAGGAGATGAAACCTTGCTGGTTTTCAAGATGGAGGAAACAGCCATGAACCAAGGAATGTGGGTGGCCCCTAGAAGCTGGAAAGGACGACAAAACAGATTTTTCCAGAGAGCTTCCAGAAGGGATTTACGCCCAGTGAGACCCGCGTTGGTCTTCTGCCCTACAAAAGGGTAAGATGATAAGTCTGTGTCGTTTTAAGGCAGTAAATTTGTGGTAATGCTTTATGGCTGCAGTAGGAAACCAACAACACGTCAAAACTGAAAAAACCTGCAGGCTTAAGAAAAAGGGAGGTAGAAGAGACTGGGGACAAAGTTAGCTTATTTTCCATGGGTCACAGGTTTCAGAGTCCTGTGGAAATGGGGGGCCAATGGTGCATCAAGGTAGCAGTACAGGGACGAGAGTGGAGCGAACAGTGGCTGGGTTTTCCAGCTAGTGTCTCATACCCCTAACAGGAAAACTGCTCAGTGCTCGCGGGACAGACCTGCAGGGAGCAGGGGGAGGGCATGGCGTTGTATGCTCAGTCATGTCCTACTCTTCGTGACCCCATGGACTGTAGCCTGCCAGGCTTCTCTGTCCATGGGATTTTCCAGGCAGGAACACTGGAATGGGTTGCGATCTCCTCCTCCAGGGGGAGGGCATAATGCCAGAATATAAGAAAGGGAAGGCAGGAAGGAGGTGGGGGAGGCGGGATTAACTAGCCTCAACAAGGACGAGAACCTTCTGAAAGTTCTAGTGACGAGGCCCTCCAGGGCCTTGACTGATGAAGCCTGTGTCATGTAATGAACAGCACATTTGTTAGAAGTTGCCACAGTTGTTAAAATAGGATGAAGAAACCCTCCTTTACAAAGGCAGGACTTGTTGGCTGAACAGAGGGGAGCCAGGATTCCTGTCTGTGCCGAGAACAGCTGTCTGTGGTGGTTAAAATGTCTTGAACTGCTTTTGAGAGACAGAGAACTGAAGAAATCAACAAGGAGCTCTGGACTTCTTGAAGAGACCATGTACAAGATATGAGAAGTAGAGCACTAGCTAGTAATGGTCATAAAGTAGGACCAGAAAGCCAGGAGGCTTGAGTCAGAAGGGCAAAAGCCCCACACGAGCTGAAATGTGTGCTATATGTTAAAAACAAGAAACGTGCAGGCTACTATCAGGAAAAAGCAAGGGAGAATGGTCAATCATTTGAGGCCCCTGGTGTATAAACAACACGGGACACAGGTATGCCGAATTTGAGTTTTCTCAAAGAATGGTTTTCACACAGCAAGTATGGAAGACATTAGGTTAGGCAGGCTATGAACCCCAAGACAGGCCTGTTAAAGAAACAGTTTAGTTAACAACTCTGATGGTGTGACTACTGACCAGGAACATTTGAGAAATCACAGGAATAGAAAGAGCCAGGCTTTCAGAGGTTAGTAACTGTTATGCCAACTTTCGGAAAACAAAAATGCTTATCTTGTTGGCCCTGCTGGTGGCTCAGACAGTAAAGCATCTGTCTGCAATGCAGGAGACCCGAGTTCGATCGCTGGATCAGGAAGATCCCCTGGAGAAGGCAATGGCAACCCACTCCAGTACTCTTGCCTGGAAAATCCCATGGACAGAGAAGCCTAGTAGGCTACAGTCCATGGGGTCGCAAAGAGTCGGACACGACTGAGAGACTTCACTTTCACTTTATCTTGAAGTCTGAGTACTACTGAAGAGATTAAAACACTAACAGAAACAGGTATGAAATGCCTGTCTTCAGTCAGACCCTATGCTGGGAACTTCTGTGATAAAGTAAGTCCTTTAACGTGTAATCCTTAGAAAGAGTGGGTTACTACTCACTTGTTCTAGAAGAACAAGTCATTACAGACCTACACTCCCTGTTGTGGAAGGGAACTAGGGAGATGGTGAGTCACCTTCTGAACTCATGTGGTTCTCCACCTAAGAACTCATGGGAGACCAGGAGCCTGGGTGAGAGCCTCTGGTACCCCCAGAGCAAGAGCAGTGCTGGGGATCCAGGATGTGCACGTTCTCTGCTGAAGGAGGGACAGTAGGGGACTGACTGGAACATTCACATGCTCCATGTCACTGGACAGCATGGGGTCTCTCGGGAGCCTTGGAGGTTGACCTTAACCTAGTGCAGCTCAAGGGGTTTGCATCAGTAACTGAGATGAAGCCAACTTCTCACACTCAAAGATAACATGCTAAGGGCACCTAATTTATTAGAAGGCTAAAGTTAGGATTCAAAAGACCTCCATGGCTAGGAGAAATACGTGACACGATCAGGACAGAATTTAAAGAATTCGAAATAAAGTCCTATACTTGGGCTGAAAAAATCAACAGCACAACAAGGGGATGAGGGAAGCCTAGTGTAAGAGTAGCTCGTCTGCAGGGACCACTTCTCATTTACTGCCAGCATAGTCAGAGGCAGCAATCCAATACACTGGCCAGAAAAGCTAATGCAATTCCAGACTGCATTAAGAAAAGACAATGTCCTTATGACTAATAACACCATCTCTGGGGAAGATACTCAGTTCTGGGAATCACAGTTTTAAAATTCATTAACTCTGAACTTTGTGCGTTGGGAGGAGGGAAGCATTTAGGCTAAGGAACGCCCTGGGAACAAGATAAAAGCTACTGAAGGAGCTGAGGATGTTTAAAATGGAGGCAGGGTAAGACCTTTTGTTGGGGGTGGGGGGAGGCAGTGGAATAGGTGCAGTCTTTATAAATATGATGCTGTCCATGGGAAGGGATTTGACTAGGGACGCCAATTGGTTTTTCCCCATGAGCTTGTTCTAATCAGCTGGTAGTGAGGGCCAGGAACTAGTGCTGAGAACGATTCTGAGACTAAGGGTGGTCGGGGGAAAGACTGCTGTGATCAGTTACCACATCTGCTATGGGTTTGGGAAAGGGCAGTGCCTATGCGAGTGCCAAGCATTAGCTAAATCTGAACTAGACAGATTTATTCCAAACTGTTCCAGAGGCCAAGCCAAGGGCTGCTCCTTTGAAGTTACCTGGAAAGACATTTGGGTGAATATAATTGAGAACTTAGTGACCAAGAACTATCAGGTTGCCTTGTGAAATGACTCCATACTAACATCTTAGAACATTCTTCATCATCTCACTATTCTGCTCAAAAGCCTTAGTGCTTCTCATCTAACTAAGTACCAGTATCCAAAACCTAGTCCCATGTTGTTCTACCTCAGCTACAATGGATTGGTATACTTATTTTTTCCCTCTCCAGCTGATTGTTTCCAGTCCAGACTTATTTCTCTCTTCATGCCTGGAATACTCTAATTCTGTATGTTTACCTTACCCATCTTTCAAAGTCTACCCAAATCCTTCCTTCTCCAAGTATTTCCCAACCCAACCTACATGGTCTCTACCTCCTATTTAAGTCCTGTCACTCTTGATGCTTATTAAATCGTTTAAGCCTTTCATGGCTAGGGGTGAAAATTCACTGTACTCTTCAGTGCTGCTCACAAAGCTAACACTGGCCCAATTTCATCCTCATAGGTAGGCCTTAGATACCTTATACCCACAGCATGGGGCTCTGGAGTCAGGCCAGATACCTCACTGTTCTTGAAAGGGTCCTGATTTTTTTTATTCCTTTCAGAATTTTCACCCTTCCTCCTTTGCTTTTTGTCCACCATCCAAGCACTACCTAACAATGCCCTGATGAAGTCACAGTTTTCAGAGATGTGCCCACTCATGTATATCCCCAACCACTTTTTCTAAAATCTTTACTCAGTCTACAATGCATCTCTGGCTCAGATGGTAAAGAATCCACCTGCAGTGTAGGAGACCCCGGTTCGATTCCTGGGTTGGGAAGATCCCTTGGAGATGGGAGTGGCAACCCACTCCAGTATTCTTGCCTGGAGAATTCCATGGACACAGGAGCCTGGTAGGCTACAGTCTATGGGATGGCAAAAAGTCGGACACAATTAAGCAAGTAACACTTTTCACAATGCATCTTAGTTCTTAGCCAATTCTCTGGCTACGTTTTCAGCATTGCTTCTCGAGAGACTTTTCTAATTAGATTTAAGCACCTTGGGGACCCAGCTCACCTATCTTCTTCACAGCACGCACCAAGTGTAGCTCACTGGTTTTTAACCAGGGGCGACTTTGCCTCCCAGGGACAGGTGGCAATGTCAGGAGGTTATCAGAACTGGGAGGGAGGTGCTACTGGCATCGATTGGGTGGAAACCAAGGATGCTGCTCAGCATCTTACAGTGCGCAGGACAGCACCACAATGGAGCATTTTCCGACTCCAAACGGCAATAGTGCCGCAGTTAAGAAACCCAGCGTGGGCTGAATAACTCAACCCAATGAAAGTTATTACAAGAAGCAAAGCGCCTAAGCAGGCGGACGTTTGCAGATTGAATCTCGGTGTGGTATGGCCGGCCGGGCTGTTGATGAGCTCAGCCGGCCAGGGACAGAGGGGAGAGAAAGGGCCAACACCCGGCTCCCGCGGGACAGGACATATCCCCCAGAGTCCCCAAGCGTCAACCGTCCACTCGCTCCATCCCCTTACCTGCGGCGAGACGCCGGCAACCGAAACGCCCCGTCAGTTGCCGCGGAACGGAACCGCGCTCCTCAACTTCCGTAGGGACTCCGGAAGCAGTCCTCGCGAGACTCCGCGGTACCGCCCTCGCGTAGTGGGCGGAGCTTCCTGCCGTAGCCCTACGCAGCTTGGCGCTTGCGCCGTAATGCCCTAGACGAAGGCTGCTCTGTTTGCCGGACGGCGGGGAGGGCTGGGATCGGCTCTGGGCGGCGCGAATTCCGGCCGATGCTGCACTTTCTCTAGACTTCAGCGTTCCGGTCTCCGCCCGTGAGAGTCGCGCGTGGGCCATAGCCACGCCCACCTATCAGAACTTCCAAGAAGTGCGCGTCTCTGTCCGAGTTCCTAGTTCGCAGTGCGAAGCGGAAGGTTCACCTTGTTCCTCCTGGTACTCTGGGGTTGAGGCAGGACTCTGAAGGCAGGGGTTCCCCTAGGCCAGGGCTTGCATCCCAGGTTCGGCCTCAAACTTGGGGCACGGTGGGGCGGGCTCGGGAGGAAGCCGACACCTGATGGCTCAGGTAGATACACCTGCAGCCTCCTCGAGGTGGGCGGAAGTGAAGCCTTTGGTTCCGTTAAAACGCCTTTCTCCCCTGGGCTTGTGAGGGCTTCCTTGGAGACCATTGGTCTGTGTGCAGAATTTAACATCCCCTCTGCTCTGCCCGCCAGGTAAACCATAACCGATTCTCTTCTGGTCCATCATGTTCCCCAAATCTGATGCGTTGAGTCAAGATGATCTGCGCAAAAAGCTGTACCAGACGTTTAAGGATCGGGGTGTACTGGACACACTCAAGGTATCAGTTTTAGGCATATCTGTTAAGGTAGATTTTGCAAGTGTAACCCGTGAAAGGTAGTACATGTAAATACATCCATGTCTTGGGTTTTAAAACTGGCGTGATACACAGATTGTGTTGGTGAGTTATATTGCTCTGTTCCCGTGTAACTCTTTAATCGTTAAATAAACACGTTTTAGTAACTTTTTTCTTTAAGAAATCTTAGATGTTCCTGAGTTATTAAGTGGTTTTGTAATACTCATATTTGAATGGAGGATATTGACACCATATAGGAAACATTAAGGGACTACTTACTGGAGAAAAGTTTGGGGAAAGAGAAATTTCTTCTTTAAAATATATTGAAAGGTATAAATACTTGAGCAGCAAATATTTCTTAGGACACTTTGTGTATGAATTAACAGCAGGAAGTAGGATTGGCTCAAATGTGTTTTCTATATGTATTTCATAAAAGTATTTTACACTTAAAGTAGGAAATAGAGGGAAAACTTTTTCTTCTGGCTGCTCCATGGTTTTTGTACCTTAAAAATACTTCAAACTCATCTGAAATATAGAAAAACATACAGGAGAGACGTCATCTCTAACACAACCAATTGGCATACTGTTTTGTCTGTCTGTGACATGTTCCCCTTGCCTGTTTTTTTCCCCTAGAGTGCTAGTGTTTTCTTATTGATGTATTTCTTATTGATGTATTCATGTATTTCTTATTGATGTATGCTCTTTTAATGGCAAATTAGTCATCTTTCCATTTTGTGACGATGCTGTTGGTGTTCAATTTTATTTTGGCTCTAAAAAGGCTAAAGTTGCATTTTTCTATGGTCAAATCTCTTGTTCACTATTTTCTACTGATTATTCTCAGTAAGTCATTTCCACTAAGAATGAATATTCAATTTTTTTGAAAATTCAATTTTTACGTTTTTAAAAAGGTTTCGTTTTTTTGCAGTTAAGTCTTTAACCTACTTGGAATTAATTGTAGTATGTCGTGCATTAGTCCACTTTCTTATGCAGAACATTTTTTGCATCTAGGCATGGTGTACTTTTACTGTGCTTTGGATTTAGTTTAGTAGGATTATACTTCATGTGTGTGGTCACCATTGATAGTGACTTATCATTATCCTTTTTATGGCTTTGGTATCAGGATTATGCTAGCCGTGTTCTCTTTACAGCTGCAGCCTACCCTCAGAAATACTCTTTGTTCTTTGCAGCTGACCATTCGGTTTCTGTTACTTTAGCTTCATCAATGACAGGAAGAATTTTTACTTTCTCAGTCTGAGCTAATTTATTTTCTCAATTTAAGGACTGGTTTGGGTGAGTTCTAATTTTTGAAATTCCCTGAAGTGTTTAGTGGTCTAATTCACATTCTGTTTGAGTGTTTGAAAAGAATTTATTTTAATGGTTAAGTCCAAAGTTATATCAGTATCTGTTAAATGAAATTTATGAAATCTTTTTCCTTATTTTGAATCTGGTCTGTCAGTTTCTTTTTTTAAATTGGTGTATAATTGCCTTACAATGTTGTGTTAATTTCTGCTGTACAATGAAGTGAATCACCTATATATTCCTCCCTTCCTCTTGAACCCACCATCCCACCCCTCTAGGTCATCACAGAGCACTGAGCTGAGCTCCCTGTGTTTATAGCAGCTTCCCACTAGCTGTCTATTTACACATGGTAGTGTATATATGTCATTCCTAATCTTCCCATGCGTTCTCCCCCTCCCCTGTGTCTGCATGTTCCTTCCCTATGTCTATGTCTCTATTCCTCCCCTGCAAATAGGTTCATGTGTACCATTTTTTTTTTTAGATTCCACGTACATGAGTTAATATATGATATTTGTTTCTTTCTTGCTGACTTACTTTACTCTGTATGGCAGACTCTGGGTCCATCCACATCTCTGCAAATGACTCAATTTCATTTCGTTTTATGGCTGAATAATATTCCATTGTATTTATGTACCACATCTTTATCCATTCATCCATCGATGGACATTTAGGTTACTTCTATGTACTGGCTGTTGTAAATAGTGCTCCAGTGAACATTGGGGTACATGTGTCTATTTGAATTATGGTTTTCTCAGGATATATGCACAGTAGTGGGATTGCTGGGTCATAGGGTAGTTCTATTTTTAGCTTTTTAAAGGCACTCCATAGTGTTCTCCTTAGTGGCTGTATCAATTTACACTTCTACCATCAGTGCAAGAGGGTTCCCTTTTCTCCACACTCCCTCCAGCGTTTATTGTTTGTAGATTTTTTGATGATGGTCATTCTGACCAGTGTGAGCTGATTACTCACTATAGTTTTGATTTGCATTTCTCTAATAATTAGTGATGTTGAGCATCTTTTCATGTACCTCTCGACTATGTTTATGTCTTCTTTGAAGAAATGTCTAGATCTTTGCCCATTTTTTGACTGGGTTGTTTGTTTTGATATTGAGCTGCATGAGATGTTTGTGTATGTTGGAGATAAATCCTTTGTCAGTTGCTTCATTTGCAAATATTTTCTCCCATTCTGAGAGTTGTCTTTTCGTTTTGTTTATGTTTTCCTTTGCTCTGCAAAAGCTTTTAAGTTTATTTAGGTCTCATTTATTTATTAAAAAAATTTTTTTATTCTTACTGTAGGAGGTAGGTCAAAAAAGATCTAGCTGTGATTTATATCAGAGTGTTCTTCCTATGTTTTCCTGTAAGAGTTTATAATGTCCAGTGTTACATCTATGTCTTTGATCCATTTTGAGTTTATTTTTCTGTATCATGTTAGAGAATGTTATAATTTCCTTCTTTTACATGTTGCTGTCAAGTTTTCCCAGCATCACTTACTGAAGAGATTGTTTTCTCTTCATTGTATGTTCCTGTCTCCTTTTTCACAGATTATGTGATGGTAGGTGTGTTGGCCTACCTATGGGTTTCTATCCTGTGTCATTGATCTGATCTGTATTTCTGTTTTTCTGCCAGTATCATACTGTCTCGATTACTGTAGCTTTCTAATATAGTCTGAAGTCAGGGAGCTTAATTACTTCAACTGTTTTTCTTTCTCAGGATTGCTTTGGCTATTTGGACTGTTTTGTATTTCCATACAAACTGTGAAAATTTTTGTTCTAATTCTGTGAAAAATGCCATTGGTAATTTGATAGGCAATGGCACCCCACTCCAGTACTCTTGCCTGGAAAATCCCATGGACGGAGGAGTCTGGTAGGCTGCAGTCCATGGGGTCGTGAAGAGTTGGATACGACTGAGCGACTTCACTTTCACTTTTCATTTTCCTTCATTGGAGAAGGAAATGGCAACCCACTCCAGTGTTCTTGCCTGGAGAATCCCAGGGATGGCAGAGCCTGGTGGGCTGCTGTCTATGGGGTCGCACAGAGTCAGACACGACTCAAGTGACTTAGCAGCAGCAGCAGCAGTACTGAATCTGTAGATTGCTTTGTGTAGTAGAGTCATTTTCACAATATTCTTCCAATCTAACACATCTATTTCTGTTTATATCCTCTTTACTTTCTTTCATCAGTCTTTTCTGAGTACACGCCTTTTGCCTCCTTAGATTTATTCCTAGGTGTTTTATTCTTTTTGTTGCATTGGTAAATGGGATTGTTTCCTTAATTTCTCTTTCTGATCGTTCATTGTTAGTGTATAGGAATGCAAGCCAAATTCATGGATTAGTGCTAGTAGTTTTTCTGGTGGCATCTTTAGAATTTTTCTACGTAGAGTACATCTGAAAACAGTGAGAGTTTAACTTCTTTTAAAACTTGTATTCCTTTTATTTCTTTTTCTTCTCTGATTGCCATGGCTAGGGCTTCCAAAACTATGTTGCATAATATTGGTGAGAGTGCACATCCTTGTCTTGTTCCTTATGTTAGAGGAAATGCTTTTGGGTTTTCACCATTGAGAATGTTATTAGTTGTGGGTTTGTTGTATACGGCCTTTATTCCGGGCTTTTGTTGGGGTAGGTTCCCTGTATGCCCACTTTCTGGAGAGTTTCTTTTTTTTTTTTTTTTATCATAAATGGATATAGAAATTTGTCAGATTTTTTCAGCATCTACTGAGATGATCATATGCTTTTTATTCTTCAACTTGTTGATATGGTATATCACAGTGATTTATGTATATTGAAGAATCCTTGCATCCCTGGGATAAATCCCACTTGATCATGGTGTATGATCCTTTTAACGTGTTGCTGGATTCTGTTTGCTAGTGTTTTGTTGAGGATTGTTCAGTCTGTGTTCATCGGTTATAGTGGTCTGTAATTTTCTTGTGATATCTTTGTCTGGTTGTGGTATCAGGGTCATAGTGGCCTTGTAGAACAAGTTTGGGACTGTTCCTCCCTCTGCAGTTTTGTGGAAGAATTTGAGAAGGATAGATATTAACTGTTCTCTAAATGTTTGTTAGAATTGGTCTGTGAAGCCATCTGGTCCTGGCCTTTTGTTTGTTGGAAGATTTTAAATTACAGTTTCAATTTTATTACTTGTCATTGATCTGTTTATTTCTTCCTGGTTCAGTCTTAGAAGGTTGTACCTTTCTAAGAATTTGTTCATTTCTTCCAGGTTACCCTGTTTATTGGTGTATAGTTTCTTGTAGTAGTCTCTTATCCTTTGTATTTCTGTGGAGTCAGCTGTATTTCTTTTTTTTCATTTCTAATTTATTGATTTGAATCCTCTCCCTTTTTTTCTTGATGAATCTGGCTAAAGGTTTATCAATTTTGTTCATCTTCTCAAGTAACAAACTTTTAGCTTAATTGATCTTTGCTGTTTTCTTCTTTGTTGCTATTCCATGTATTTCTGCTCTGTTGTTTATGATTTCTTCTACTGCAGGATTTTGTTGTTGTTCTTTCTCTAGCTGCTTTAGGTGTAACCTTAGATTGTTGAGATTTTTCTTGTTTCTTGAGGTGATATTGAATTACTATAAACTTCCCTCCTTTAACTGCTTTTTGTTGTGTGCTCTGCAAGTTTTGGGTCATTGTGTTTTCATTTTCATTTGCTTCTATGTATTTTTAATTTCCTCTTTGATTTCTTCAGTGATCTCTTGGTTATTTAGTGTATTGTTTAGCTTCCAGGTGTTTTTCTAAAATAGTTTTTTCCTGTAACTGATATCTAATCTCATAGCATTGTGGTTGGAAAAGGTGCTTGATGCAGTTTAAATTTTGTTAAACTTGCCGAGGCTTGATTTGTGACCCAAGATGTGATTTTTCCTAGAGAATGTTCCATGTGCACTTAAGAAGAAAGTGTATTCTGCTGCTTTCAGATGGAATGTCCTATAAATATCAATTAAGTCTATCTGGTCTAATGTATCATTTCTAGCTGTGTTTCCTTATTTTCTGTCTTGGATGATCTGTCCATTGGTGTAAGTGGGGTGTTAAAGTCCACCACTATTATTGTTACTGTCAATTTCCCCATTTATGGCTGTTAGCATTTGCCTTATACATTGAGATGCTCCTATATTGTGTGCATATATATTTATAATTGTATGTTTTTGGATTGATCCCTTGATCATTATGCAGTGTCCTTCTTGTCTCTTATAATGGTCTTTATTTTAAAGTCTTATTTGTCTGATATGAGTACTGCTACTCCAGCTTTCTTCTGATTTCTATTTGCATGGCATATCTTTTTGCATCCCCTCATATTCAGTCTGTATGTGTCTTTATGTCTGACGTGGGTCTCTTGCAGACAGCATGTACATGGGTCTTGTTTTTATATCCGTTCAGCCAGTCTGTGTCTTTCGGTTGGAGCATTTAATCCATGTCCATTCAAGGTAATTATCCATATGTATGATCCTGTCACCATTTTCTTGATTGTTTTGGGTTTGTTTTGTGGGCCTTTCTCTTCTCCTGTGTATCCTGTCTGTAGAAGTTCCTCTAACATTTGTTGTAAAGCTGATTTGGTGGTGTTGAATTCTCTTCGCTTTTGCTTGTCTGTTAAGTTTTTGATTTGTCCATTGAATATGAGTGAGATCCTTACTGGATAGTGTAATGTTGGTTTTATACTCTGTCAATTTCTGAGAGGTGTGCTGAGGGTCCATAATTTTCATCTCTCCCACTTCCCCTCCACCCCCCACAACATTTGTGGGGTTTTTTGTTTGTTTTTCTAGCAGAGAAAGGTTTATTGCAGGGCCAAGTAAGGAGAATAGGTGGCTCATGCTCAAAAGCCCAAACTCCCCAGTGCTTTTGGGGGAGAAATTTTTAATAGACAGATTTTCTGGTGAGGGCTCTGTCCTTATTTCTGTCTTAGGGACACTGCAGGCTTGAATTCTGGAAATAGATTTGCCGCTTTGCACTGGCTTCTGGAAAGCCCCCAGCCACTTTTTGGATTCCTTCTAGCAAGTGGTAGATGGTGTGCTTTTTGTGTTTGTCTAGATGGAAATTCGTCTGTAATGTCATTCCACTGTTTGCTACTCTTCTTTTCATTTAACCCAACTTATATCCCTAATTTAATTCTTGCCCATTTCAGTACTTGTTTGCAAGACACTTTAAATGCTTTTAATTAAGCTGGATCTGAATATATTTCTTCTTCCCTCTGTTTCAAATTAAATTAAACTGTTACATTTTACTGGTGGGGAAGGCTATAGTTTTCTTTCAGTTACTTAACTGCATCAGATGAGGCAAAGCATGTATATTCATTTAGTGTAAAAGTGTTGTTTACTATAGGATTTTAAATATACATATAATAAATTCTGTTCTACACTACTAAGTATATACTTTCTGCTCTTTAGCTAAAGGATAGAAGAGATGTAACAAGATGTCCATTTGTTTCTTGTTTGTATTCTATTAATAACAAGTTCTTAGATGTTATTTACTGCTGAAGTGCCATGAATCTAGGCAGTGTACTGTTAAACTCGGCCCAATTGTATGTTTCCAGATTATGTGCAAAATACTTAAAATAAATATCCATTAGTTCAAATAACTTAGGGGATTTTCTTAAAACCCAAAGGAATAATGATGCTCATGTTATAACCTTGAGAAAATTAGCCACCTTGAACCTTAATTTTCTCCTTTGTAAGATAGAGGAAAATTATGATGTTTTACAGTGTCTAGAATTATAAACAGTCCACATGAAAGTGAATCTTAATAAGTGTTTTTGGGTTTACTGATTTCTCTCTTGCATATATTATTTCCCTTTGGGGAACCTTATTTTACTTTGATTAATATGCTTTAACATATTTAACCAGATATTTTCATCTCCTCCAATAACCTGCAGAGAAGTGAGGGAGTAGCCAAGTTTTCTCCTATATTTGAAACCCCAATGAAAAGTTCCTGAACTGGAAAGTGAAGTGAGTCTCACCACGTTGTGGCTCACCCCCAGTCAAGCTGCTCTTTCCAGAACCCACTGGGCTGTTTGTCTCACAGGGTGCAAAGGAGAAGGTTCCTAACTTTTGGCCATGAATCTTGAACCATTCTGGAAGTAAAAGGAAGGATTCTAATTCATGCGACAAATCCGTGTACCTCCAGTGCTGAAATTGTTTTCTCTTTTGTTTAATTTTTGTATTTGTTCTAGACACAACTCAGAAACCAGCTGATTCACGAACTGATGCACCCTGTTCTAAATGGCAAAGTGCAGTCCCCATCCATCTCAGTGGAAGAGAGCTCCCTCTTAATAGGAGCTTCCAACTCTCTAGTGGCCGATCACTTACAGAGATGTGGCTACGAGTATTCGCTTTCTGTCTTCTTTCCGGAAAGTGGTTTGGCAAAAGAAAAGGTAACATCTTTGCTTTTCTGAACTTTGTGTTGGTAGCTTCTTCCTCAGGTAATAGCTAAGTGCTCCCTAGAGAGCTGGGTCTGTTTCTTTTTTGTCTCTGAAATTACATCATGTATTTGTTAATAATGCGACAAAGGAGTATGAAATCTAACATCGTTATCAGTTCCTTGGTGGCTTGGTTTGTCTTTATAAAATTGTGATGTTTTGGAGCTAGAATTGACCTGACACTCTATGTAGTCTGAGACCCTAAACTGCCATTTATGTTGAACATCTGTTGTGAGACTAGTGCTGCTGGTCACTCTGCAAATAGGTGATGGATTAGAGGTGAGGATCCAGCCTCTGGAGGGGTGAAATGATTTACTCAAACTGACATGATTTGTAAGTGGCAACCAGGGCATTAATCTACATCTACAGTGTACTTTCTTGACTCTGCTACAGTCTCTTCAGATACTTGTCCTGTTTGTGATTAAGTAAGAGAAGAATAAGTACCTTTTAAAAACCTGTGGAGTTCTTAAATAGTGAAACAGCTTTTTCCTAATTATTTTAACTGTCTCTCCACCAACCATTGAACATGGTAGTTACACTTTGTTATTTTAAAGGTAGATATAGCCAACTTTCTGGTTTTTTTTAAAGACTTAATTTTTTTATAGCAGTTAAGTTTCACAGCAAAAATGAACACAAGGGGAGATGGCCCATCTGCCCCCTGACCCCACACAAGCATAGCCTCCCCCCCAACCCCAGCATTTTCTACTATGTACATTTTTACATTCAGTGAACCTACATTGGCACTTCATTATCCCCTGAAGTCTGTAGTTTACATCAGGGTTAAGTCTTGGGGTTGTCCCTGTGTTTTTGCTGTTTATCTTGGCCATAAATGCCCAGAAGTGGGATACTCAGAAGTTGTAAGAGAACAACGGAGTTGTTATTGGAAAAACTTAAAATTTAAATCTCCTGCATATGGACGTCCCTGGTGGCTCGGTGTCTAAGACTCCACACTCCCAATGCAGGGGTTCTGGGTTCAATCCTTGGTCAGGGAACTAGATCTCACATACCACAACTAAGACCCAGCCCAGCCAAATACGTACATAAATACTTAAGTAAATAAATAATGGATAGATACAGTATATTTAAACAACCAAATTTTACCAGCCTTAGAAATTCCTTTTTGATCCTTCCATCTGTGTTTCTCATATTTCACAATTTTGCCGCTCAAACGAATAATAGTCAATCACATAGTTATAGCACTGATGTAGTTTACACACTTAAAGGTTTCTGTACTATAAAATATTTTCTTTAAAGGAAAACTAACTGAAGATTATATCAATGTCCTCAGGGTAGACATAATAAACAATACACATGATAGTAGAAATCCATGTTAAAAATATTTACTCAAGGGACTTCCCTGGTGGTGGAGTGCCTAAGAATACTCCTGCCAATGCAGGGGACACGGGTTCGATTCCCTGGCCTGGGAAGATCCCATGTGCTGCAGAGCAAATCAGCTCCCAAGCCCTAGAGCTTATGCTCTGTAATAAGAGAAGCCACTGCAATGAGAAGCCTGCGCACTGCAGTGAAGAGTAGCCCCCACTGGCCACAACTAGAGAAAGCCCATGCACAGCAACAAAGACCCAGTGCAACCAGAATAAATAAAATTAAAAAAAAAATTACTCAAAATGTTTGACCACAGGTATATCTAAAATAGCTTTAAACATTCATAGTTTCAAAGAGAGTGAAAACTTAGTTTATTTCCATTTTGAAGCAATAGTAATTTTAAAACTTCATTGCCATTGAGAGACCCTGGAATACACTCACATGTTCATGGGTGAACTCAGATATTTGAGTGTCAGCTGTAAGCCATTTAACCATTTCTGTTATTTCTGTCAGGCATGTCATTTTTTAAAGATACTTAAAAATTTTTTTGAATTTATTTTAGACTGTGCTGGGTTTTCATTGCTGCATGTGCTTGTCTCTAGTTGTGGCAAGCGGGCTACTTTTTGTTTTAGCATGAGGCTTCTCATTGCCGGGGCTTCCCTTCTTGTGGAGTACGGGCTCTCTGGCCCAGGGGCTTCGGTAGTTGTAGCATGTGAGCTGTAGAGTTTCCCACTGCAACTCGAGATGAGGCCCGATTCCCCTGCAGCAACTCGAGAGCAATCCCAAGTACCCCCTTGCAACTCGAAAGGAGGCCTGACTCCCTTGAGGCAACACAAGAGGTTCCCTCAGGTTCCCGTCGTAACTCAAGAGGAACCCCGAGCTTTCCACCGCAACTCGAGAAAAACCACGAGGTTCCCCCCTCTATGTGAGATGACTCTCAATTCCCCTGCAGCGACTCGAGAGCAATCCAGCATTCCCCCTTGCAACTCGAAAGGAGGCCTGACTCCCCTGAGGTAACGTGAGAGGTTCCCTGAGGTCCCCATCAACTCGGGACCTCAAAGTTTAGTGTAATTTAAATAAACAGCCACAATTTAAATAAAATAGTTGTGGTGCACAGGCTTACCTGCTCCCTGGCATGTGGGATCTTCCCAGACCAGGGATCAAACTCATGTCTTCCATATTGGCAAGCAGATTCTTCACCACTGAGTCACCAGGGAAGCCCCAGGTATATCATCTTTGATGTGAATTATTTGGAGGTTAATTACATGATCAAGAGAAATTTTATCCTTTTGACTTCAAAGTTTAGTGTAATTTATTTAATAGTATGAGAAAATTTACATTTTACGTTATTAGCATGTATTTATAAGCTTGTTTAGTCTGAACCATGATTTTTAGTCTTATATTTGGAAACAGCTTAAATCATCACTTAATCATTGATGTTAAAATATGTGTACTTTTTCTTTTTTAAGGCATTTACTATGCAGAATCTATTGCATCTTTTTAAAATCAGTCCTGAATCCAATCTCTACAAGTCACTGGTAGGATTGTTTAGTTTTTAATAATCTGCTTTGGTTTGTTAATAATAACTGAGTAGTTGAATGAAAGTAAACTGTTTTCTTTTAACAGATTTCAGGATTTGATAAAGAAAACCAAAAAGGTAAGAGACTTCATCTTTGTAGAGAATTGGAACATTTTTGTTACGTGTTTTTTTGTATAAAAATATGAAGCTAATAATTTTTAGGTGGAAGAATAGGGAATTTAAATTGAATCATCAGCTTTTTCTTGTGGCAGTTCATTTTAAAATAGAACCATTCATCTGTCTTGACAAATGTGGATCCTTTTCCCCCAATTTTCAACCTTTTAAGATAGCTCTTACTCAAATAAGAAAGCTAGAGATAGCATCAAAAGCCCTACAACAGGTTGAAAGCTAGTTTGTTTTTTTTTTTTTAAGATACCCACTGTATGGAACATTTCCAAAACAAAGAGAACAGTTTAGGCATCCGTCTTTGTATCCTAGATATCCCCCAAGTACAGTATATCGAGTATTGTGTTCATATTTGCTTGAAGAATGAACTGTATGTTGTATGTTATTTTTGTAATCAAGTGTTTATATAGATCTGATGCTGTTGCTTCAGTCATGTCTCACTCTTTGTGACCCTATGGACTGTAGCCTTCCAGGCTCCTCTGTCCATGGAATTTTCTGGGCAAGAGTACTGGAGTGGATTGCCATTTCCTTCTCTAGGGAATCTTCCTGACCCAGGGATTGAACCCTCGTCTCTTAAGTCTCCTGCATTGGCAGGTGGGTTCTTTACCACTAGCGCCACCTGGGAAGCCCAACTACTCTGAGATAATAGAAAAAATATGTATTGATCTCTGCCCCCAAGTCCCAGCACACAGCTCCCCAAACCCATGTAATGTCTAAGAGCACACGGAGCAGCTCTTGTTCTGGTGTTGGTCTTTGACCTCAGTTCTTGACACAGGACCCCAGAAACCCTTGTAGTTTCTGGATGTCTCTTGTTTGAATGAGCCAGCACTGGGCATGCTCCTGGATAGGGGCTGGTCATCAGAAGGACCAAGCCGTGATTAGAAGCTTGGGGTTTTCAGCCTTGCCGCCCATTCTGTTGAAGGGAGAAAGACTAAAAATGGTGTTAATAATCAGTCACACATGTGTGATGATTCATAAATCCCAAAAGTACGGGGTTCAGAGAGCTTCCAGGTCAGTGAGCAGGTGGAGGTGCTGGGGGAGCGGCATGCCTGGAGAGGACATGGAACTCCAGGCTCCTGCTCCGCTCCTGTGCAGTTCTCCTGTTCAGCTGTTCATCTGTATCCTTTATCATGTCCTTTAATAAACTGCCAGGTCTAAGCGCTTCACTGAGTTCTGTGAGCTGTCAGACACATTCAACAAGCCCAAGGAGGAGGATGGCCTCTCCTATCAATAGCCATTGCTCAGAAGCAAAGGTGACAACCTGGGCTTGGGGCCGGCATCTGAAGGATGTGTTACTATATCTGGGAGAGGTGGGGGATCAGTGTTGTGGGAGTGAGGCCCTTCACCTGTGGGATCAGTTCCTAGCTCCAGGTAGACAAGTGCCAGAATTGAGTTAAATTGTAGGACACGCAGCTGGCCTCAGAAGAGTGTGGTTTGGTGTGGGGAGACACCCCCACACTCTGGGTGAGCAGGTGAGACACCCCCACACTCTGGGTGAGCAGGGGTGCCAGGAGTGAAGTGTGGTGCCCTGTCTTGTGTAAAAGCCGAGGAGGCTGACAGGGAGCGGAGAGGTGAAGGAGGTGGATTTTTGCCTACACGGAAGGAGGGAAGCTGAGGTTCTTTCTCTCTTTACAGCTGCTGTGAGTGCCAGGCCACGGCCTAGACTTGATGGACTTGGTAGTATGAACGTAAGCCAGTAACCTGCCTGTGTTGCATAGCTGTTACTTAGAGCTTTTCAAAAAATCTGTAACATGATGTAATGGCCCTTTCATGTTGGTATGCTCCTGGATTTTGTCTGTTGCCAACGTTACTACCATCCTCATTGGGACATTCATTTATTACCATTCGGCAAACACTTGAGTACCTACTTTCTGCCAGTCATTCGTCTGTCACTTAACAGCCTGGCCTCCTGGGCGTAATGTTAGCAGAGGATAAGTGAATCACACGACATTCTATTTTTGTTTTACTTTATTGTATTGTTGGCCTTACCTTGTGGCTCTGCTGGTAAAGAATCCGCCTGCAATGTGGGAGACCTGGGTTGGGAAGATCCCCTGGAGAAGAGAAAGGCTACCCACTCCTGTATTCTCGCCTGGAGAATTCCATGGACTGTATAGTCCATGGGGTCGCAAAGAGTCAGACACAACTGAGCGACTTTCACTTCACTTCACTTCATTGTATTATTGGAGTATAGGTGACTTAACAGTATTGCATTGATTTTGGCTGTACAGAAAAGTGATTCAGTTATACATACGTATAAAGTCTTTTTCATATTCTTTCCCACATATCCAGTATCATAGGATATTGAGCATAGTTCCCTGTGCTGTACAGTAGGATCTTGTTGCTTATCCATGCTATATATAATATTTGGATCACAAGATAAACCACCTGCAGAGTAGCTCATCCTTACTGAAGCTGAGGATGATAGGTGATCCAAGGTTGTAGATTCTAAGACAGTGGTGTCTAGTGTAACTCTGTGATGATGGAAATGTCTGAATCTGTGTTTTCTGATATGGTAGCCACTAGCCACATGGGGTTATTGAGCACTTCAGATGTGATTGGTGTGAGGAACTGAGATTACAGTTTAAATAGCTACATGATTTTTGGCTACTAGCTGTCACATTGGACAGCACAGGTCTAAGTAAGTAGTTGCTGTCTGTAGTGTAACTATTTCAGGAAGGAATTAGGGGCTGTAAGGGGTTTTTAAATAATCCACTTATTTCTAGGTATGTATATTATTAAAAATAGCTTTTCGCTTTTAAACTCGCTCTTTGAGTCTTTCTAGTTCAGAAAGACGTCGGGTCAACATCTCATACCAGCTTCACCCAGCCTCCTAATAAAATCCCTGAAAGTAAGAAAAACTGAGTTGCAGACACGTCGGATATTCTAGTGGCATAATTTGGATTAAACTCTTGGCTAACAGTAAAACAGCTACTGTTACAATGAAATGATTTTAAAATTGGTGACTTCCAATTAAGAAATTGTTATTGTTCAGTTGCTAAGTTGTGTCCAATGCTTTGAGACCCCATGGACTGCAACACGCCAGGCTCCCCTGTCCTCTATCTCCCGAAGTTGGCTCAGATTCATGTCTGTTGAATCAGTGATGCCATCCAACCATCTCATCCTCTGTCGCTCCCTTCTCCTTTTGCCTTCAATCTTTCCCAGCATCAGGGTCTTTTCCAGTGAGTCAGCTCTTCACATCAGGTGTCCAAAGTACTGGAGCTTTGGCATCAAGAAATTGAGACCATCAAAAAACATGTAGGAAGATGTTTTGTACCTGACAGTTGTGTATTTCCTGACAGAGATCTTTGGTCTTATCTAACTGTGTTTATACTTTGAGGATGTGGATCTGTTGGATGGTTTTGGTGCTTTCCCCTAGATTCCACTCACACATCCTTCCCACACCTAATTTTTTCTTTCAGAGATAAATGGTACCCAGAAAATAGCTGGGTGGAGAATTTGGACACTGGCTCTTCTTTTTGAAAGTTAAAATCCTTACCTGTGATTGACAAAAGAATAGATCAGCGGGACAGAATAGAGAATCCAAAAATAGGTCTATACAAACATAGTTGACTAGTTTTTGACAAAGGAAAAAGCAATTTAGTGGAGGAAAGTTAGACTTTTCAACAAGTGATGCTGGAGCAATTGGACATGCATATGCACAAAAGTGAACTTGGACACAGACCTTACAGCTTACACAAAAATTAACTGGAAATGAATCATATATCTAAATGTAAAACACAAAACGATATAACTTCTGGAAGAAAACATTAGGAGAAAATCTTTGTGACCTGGGTTTTGGTGATGAGATACAAACATCAAAAGCATGATTAAATGAAAGAAAAAAATAGACTAGTTAGAGTTTGTTAAAATTTAAAATTGCCTTTCTATGAGAGTGAAAAGACAAATTACGGATGGGGGAGGGTATTGGCAAAAGACATCCCATAAAGGACTTGTGTCAAAAATATACAAAGAACTCTAAAAACTCAACAATGAAGACACAAGTCAGTTGAAAAATGAGCAAGGGGTCTGAACAGGTAGCTCTCCAAAGAAGATAGCAGATGGCAAGTAAGCGTATCAAAAGGTGCTCCGTGTTATTTGTTATGAGACATGGAAGTTCAAACAGAAATGAGATAACACTTCCCACCTATTGGAATGGCTAAGATCCAGCTCACCTATGACACTAAATGCTGGAAGCACGTGGAGTAACAGATGCTCTCACTCATTGCTGGTGGAAGTACAAAATGGTATAGCCCCTTGTGGGGGGGAGTAGTTTGGTGGTAAAACTAAACATAGTCTTACTGGATGATCCACCAGTCCCTGTCCTAGGTACTTACCCAAGTGACTTAAACTGTATGTGAATGTTTATAGCAACTTTATTTACAGTTGCCAGAAATTGGGAACAAACAAGATGTCTTTTGGTGGGTGAATGGATAAACAGGCTGTGGTACATCCCAACAGGGAAATACTATTCAGCTAAATGAGTGAGCTATCAAGCCGTGAAGCTTGATAGCTTGATAGCGTTATCAAGCAGAGAGAGAAATGAATCACAACTCTGTGTTGTTAATATAAGAAGCCCCTCTGAAAAGGCTCCATGGTCTATGATTCCATATATGTGACGTCCTGGGAAAGGCAAAGCTATAGAGGTGGTCAGCACACCTGACCACCCTGTTGCTAGGTGGTTGCTAAGGATGTGGAGGGAAGGGGTAGCAGGTTGAAGAGGGGAAGCATAGGATGTTTTTTAGGGTGGTGAAAGTGTTCTTAAATTACTGTAATGGTAGAATACATGGTACTAGACATTTGTCAAATCCTGTGGAGCTTTACAAAGAGTGAGCCTTCATGTATGCAAGGGTAGGAGGTCAGGTGACCTCAGGATTAAATGCTGATTGTGACAAAACAATGTAACCATAGTAACCTCACTGAAGGGAGTGGGGAAAAATCTGCCTACCTGTCTAGCTCTGGAGAGGGATGAAGACTGCGACTGAGGACAGAAGAAACTATACATAGGCTATGTAGTCAAGGTGAGAGTTACTTCTCATGGGGGTGTTGGCTGACAGTTTTGAAACCGTTATATGTGTGGGCTGGAGTTGAACAATACAGTAAGGGAATAGGAGATGGTGGGAGCCAGGTGGAAACTTAGAGATAAACAGGAGGAGGCTAAGATTCATATGGTAATGGTGGCATTGGAGATATCTGTATAAACTCATGTTTAGCTTAACATAGATATGAATGAGACATAGAGATATTTATAAATAAGTATTTATACGTATGGAAAAGGCAATGGCAACCCACTCCAGTACTCTTGCCTGGAAAATCCCATGGATGGAGGAGCCTGTTGGCTGCAGTCCATGGGGTCACTAAGAGTCAGACACGACTGAGCCACTTCACTTGCACTTTTCACTTTCATGCATTGGAGAAGGAAATGGCAACCCACTCCAGTGTTCTTGCCTGGAGACTCCCAGGGACGGGGGAGCCTGGTGGGCTGCCGTCTATGGGGTCGCACAGAGTCGGACATGACTGAAACGACTTAACAGCAGCAGCATGTATACATAGGTTAGTGTACATTCATATTTCCTTACTCTGCAGGCTGAGGGGCTAGAAGCAGTGACACCCCAGTCGCAATGAGCACACCTCAAGCCCAGTCTGCAGTGCTAAGATTCAGTTTCTAAAACCATTCCATGATGATCGGAACCAGGGCTCCTTGGAGCAGTAGTTGATTCCCAGAATGGAGCAGAGACTAGCCAAGATAATGAGCCTGGAGCCCCTTACAGTGCTAGAGCCTAAGGAAGTACTTAAGAAAAAAACTCAACGATGAAAGTGCCCCCAAAGCTAGAACAGTTGGAGCAACAAAATAGAAGATTGGGTTATATATATGAGTTACAGAATTACCTATGAATTGTAATTACCAAAGTATAAGGTAGGGGATTCATACTCATATAAAGAAATGAGTGGATAGAGGAAGAGATTAGCCATATCCTTCTTAGGGGGGTTGTGGAGGAGGGAGCGGGTAAGTGGAACTAAGTAGGGGTCTAGGGGCCTGTGGAAAGCCCTGCAGAACTGACAGTGTTAGAAACGCTGAGATGGAAGAGCTCATGTCTAGAGATGACCTGCTGCAGGATCTTAGAGGTTTCTGCCAAATGTTGACCTTTTCCCATCGAGAGAGCCAAGATCTGGCCCCAGCGTGACAGGCGGGGGATGAGGTGAGATCAGGCTCACAGGAAATGGTCCGGAGAAGAGGGTGGATGAGAGAGAAGAGTTACAAGGCAGTGAATGTGAAAGAAAAGTTTGTATGTCCAGTGGGGAAAGTAAAAAACAATACATTGTGTGACATCACTTATGTGGAATCTAGACTATGTCACAACTGAACCTATCAAGGAAACAGAAACAGCCTCACAGACCTAGAGAACAGACTTGTGATTGCCAAGGGGGAGGAGGTTGGGGTTAGCAGAGGTAAGCTTTACATACGGAATGGGTAAACAACAAGGTCCTACTGTATAGCACAGAGAACCATATTCAGTATCCTATGATAAATCACAATGGAAAAGAATGTTCTTTAAAAAGTGCATATATGTAAAACAGAATCACTTTGCTGTACAGAGGAAAGTAACATTGTCAATCACCCACAGTTAAAAAGATCTAGTATATTGTAATATCTTCAGTAGTAAAGAAAAAAGGCCCTTGGCTGATTCAGAAATCCAGTCATCTGTTCTAAGAAAGTGAAAACTTATAAAATTTATACTCATGACTTAAAAAAAAAAACCCAAAAACAAGTTTCAGGGAATTCTTTGGTGGTCCATCAGTTAGGACTCCATCCTTCCATTGCTGGGGACCTAGGTTCGATCTCTGGTTAGGAACCTAAGATCCTACAAACCACGTGGCACAGCCAAAAAGAAAAAAAAAGTTTCAAACTATTCAGAAAGGTATAAAGTAAAAGAAAAATAGAAACTTCTGTTCATATTCTCTAATTTTACTTTCTGCTGATAACTAGAATGAAGAGTGTCTTGCGTATCCTACCAGCATTTAGTTTATGGGGGTCAAAGTCTATATGTAGTTAAACCACATATGTTCATAAATGGGATCATATTATATTGTTGTGCAATTTGCTTCCTTTATCCAGCAATAAATTTTTATCAGTGTACTAAGACTAATTATGTTTAAAGAATGTATTTAATTATCCCCATGTTGATGAAGATTTTATTATTTGGTGTTTGCCATTAGAAGCATGTGGTGTGCAGTGCTACTCCCTTTTGAGAAAGTGTAGTTCTGTAAATTCAGAGAGGTAGAATGACTGGCTTAAAGGGTTTTTGAATACTTGGATTTTGAATATCCATAAACACTGACCAATTTCCCTCCCAAGTGAAAGAGCACGCCTGCTTCCCTGCTCCGTTGCCAACACTTAAAGTGCTAAAGATGAAAACTTTGATAATATGTGTATTGGGAAAATATAATCTTTCTTTTGTAGTATTAATTTGCATTGATTTTTATTTTGTTCATGTTTATTTAACACTGAAAATTTTTTCTATAAACTTTGTCCATATCTTGCTCTATTTTTCTGTTTTCTTACTGATTTTTAAAAGCTCTTTATACTATGAAAATTAGTCCTGTCTCCATATTATGGCAAATACTTGTTTCCAGTATATCATTTGTCTTTTGACTTTGTTATTTCATGCCTTATATAAGTTCTTAATTTTCATGTTTGATGTCATACTTGGAAAGGCCTTTCCTCAGAAATTATTCTTAAAAGATACATGATGTAAAAAAGATGATGCTATAATACCAAGATTGCATAAACAGTGATTGAGCAATGGTTGAATGAAAGAAAGTTGTGAAACAAAACTGTATACATTGTGTCTTTCAGGATTTCTTGTACAATTTCTGAAAGAATTGGCAGAATATCATCAGAATAAAAAAAGTTGCAATATGGAAACCCAGACAAGTTCAACATTTCCTGTCAAAGACTCTCTTGGTAATTGTGATCCTCTTCCATAATTATACTTCTTCCATTTTCTTTTTTCAGTGAAGGCGACAGCCTGATGTACTGTATTATGTATTTGTTGCTTCACTAAGAGGGTTGCAGGCTGCTGGTAGCATGTTTTCTGGAATCATTGCTCATTTTTTCTCAGAAGGACCAGGAACTCCTCTCCAGGCCTGCTCCTTCCTTCCTGACCACCAGGGCTATGCTTTCCAACTCTCACGGGGATCCAGAGGCTCACTTCTTTCCTTGTTTGTTGGGTTGAAGCTCTCTTGACTGGGAGGTTCTTCCCTTTGTCTCATCTGACTTTATGTTATAGCCACTAAAGTGGGAAGATCTCAGACTACTTGCATTGCAGGGAACTAGACAAGTCAGTGGGCCATCCTTTCATTTTACAGTTGACAGAACTAAGATCACTTGAGGAAGAACAACTAGGCAATGCCTTGTCTGGGTCAGAATTGATAGAAGAGTCCAAGTTTTCTGGTCCATGACCCAGAGCCTTTTCTACTGTACAGGCTTCTATAGAATACAGAAAAGTAGTTGGAAAACCATACCTAACATTTTGCCAATCAGAGACATCACTGCCAATATTTTACTGTCTGATGACTCAAGCGGTCAAGAATCTGCCTGCAGTACAGAAGACCTGGGTTCAATCCCTGGGTTGGGAAGATCCCCTGGAGAAGGGAATGGCAACCCACTCCAGCATTCTTGTCTGGAGAAGCCTCACGGACAGAGGAGCCTGGCACGCCCCAGTCCATGAGTCGGACACAAATGAGCACACATATTTTAGTCTGCTTCTGCCAGCCGTTTTTTCCTCTGCCTGCTTTTTAGTGATATTGGTGTCACACATGATTAAGACGGTATGAGAGGGCCAGGTTTGCGGTGTGCTTCCTGGTTGGTTTCAAATCCACAGTTGGTTTGAGGGCTGGGGGTCTCCTGGAAAGACTGCTGGAACGTGAGACAATCATAGACCTGGCCTTAGCCCCATTGATGCCATTATGTAGTTGTTTAGCCCTCTGGAAGTCCCTTCAACTGGATGGGCATCAGTTTCCTCCTCTGTGAAGTGGAGGAAGTGAAACACGTGGTCTTTGATTCCTCTTAGGGTCAGTGTTTTGAAAGCATGAGTCAGCTCTAAGCAAAATGCAGCGAAAGAGCCCTCTCCTGTGGCACATAGACACTAGAAAGGGATGCCACTGTTTTTTGACTTAAAGTATACTTTTTGTTTTCTTTTCCCCTGCTATTTTATATTTTAGATAGGATTCACAAACTTTCAGAACAGTTGAAAGCTTTATGGCAAACACTTACACACCTCGAATCTGCCATGAAATTTGTTACACTTGCTTAATCACTTACCTGTCTGTCCATTAAGCTCTCTCACTTTTTGGATACATTTGTATTAATAAGTAAATGGCAGACATCCTTAACACTTTCTCCTAAGTATACGCTGTGTATGAGCTGAGCTCTGGCCTTTTGCTCACCTGCCTATGTCTCTCTGACCTCATTTTCTGTGTTATTTTTTGGTAGCGGAGAAGCTTCAGCTTATTGACAATGAGTTTGCCGGTGCTTGCCCTCAACAGCCAAAGTTAGAATCCTTAGAAGTCAAGTTAAACGAATATAAGAGGGAAATAGAACAGCAGCTACGGGCAGAAATGAGTCAGAAGGTAAGATTTATCTTGTTATCATTAAGAGTGATGTTTTTGTTTGTCTTTTAATGTCTTCACTTTCAGTATGTGGGGAAATCACTACAATCTTTACTAATGAATGTGATAATATACTGTTGTGCATACTATTTCTCTTGCCAGATGGTGTCAGTTCTTTATGACTTTTGAATACACCCTGTAAGTGTAGTGAATGAGATGAAACATGAACATGAATTAAACTAAATATATTTAGATAGCGTTAATGATAAAGCTAACAGTGAAGAGAGAATTTGTTACTGTTTCTTTACTATAGTTATTGGTATTTACAATTTTTTGTCATTAATTGGCAGTTGAAATACTTTAAAGATACTGAAATAGTGAAAGTTAAAATGGAAGAGAAGAGGAAGTGTGAGAAGGAGTTTGCTGAGTTCCGGAACGAATTTGAGAGAAATTGTCAAGCAAAATCTGAAGCCCTGCTGTCTCAGGAAAAGATAACCCTTGAGAGAATTCAAAAGCACCAGGAGGTAACATTCTAAAATCATTTGCTGGGGTGGGGGGCATTTCGGGCTATCTCTTGAGTAGGGCCCAGAGTCAAGAGCTCAAGGGAAAGCATGGGACTTGGAAAGGATGTACTGGCGTCCTTCGTCCGAGACAGCTGGAGGGAACGGACTGCACATGGGCTGGTCCACGATGGGAGTGGGAAAAATTTGCACCAAAGCAGCAGCAGCTGTGAGGTTTGGTTAACAGCAGGGAGGGGAGGATCAGAGGTGTGAAGTAGCTGCCTTCACTAAAGGAAATGAAGCCCTGGAAAGCAGACAGGGTTGCTGAGCTCTGTCAAGCTCAGCCAGGGTGGGCAGCCTGGGCCGGCAGTAGACCAAGTCCAGGGCCCCAGTGCAGCTCTCAGGAGGGTGTGTAGTGTTGGCAAGGCTGGAGGAATGGAGTTACTCAGGGAGATGAGCTTGAGAGAGCTGAATCTCCTTGGCTTCAGAAAGGCAGCCCATTTCATGGAAGACACGGGTCGGGCAGGGTGGGGAAGGGAGCTCAAGATGGCAGGTGGCCGCTAATATAAAGCAACAGGGACGGTGACATGGCTGCCTGAAAGACACTGAGAAGCAGGTCTGGGGATTCTGATGGGTGGAAGAAGAAGATGGGTCAAGAGGACAGAGTTGCAGGTAGGGGTTTGAGGTCAAGAATGGAAGCAAAATGCAACGTGCAGCCATGGGTACAGAGGTGAGGTCCCCGGGGTGGAGGCATCCAGGGCTGCCACATGGCCGTGTGATCCTGTCCATCAGAATGGTGGCTGGACGGGAGGTAGAGAGGTTGCCCAGTGGCAGGAGTGGGTGTGGGGAGAGATTGGATCCATTGCTTTAGGAAAAGCTGGTTCCTTTGTTAAGGTCGTGTCTTAGACCAGACTGCATCTGGGGCCCTGCTTCCTGTGGACAGCCGGGGCTTCTGTCAGGAAGTTGTGTTGAAAGTAAGAGACTTCCTCCCAGCGTCCACCTTTGCTTGGAGCTTCTCAAAAAGACCCAGGTATTGAATGGTAATTGCACCGCCTCTACAAGTTATGTATAAGCAGTTCTGAGAATTGGGCTCACTTAGAATGGGAAAGACTAGAGATCTCTTCAAGAAAATTGGAGACACCAAGGGAACATTTCATGCAGAGATGGGCACAATAAAGACAGAAACAGCAAGGACCTAACAGAAGCAAAAGAGGTGGCAAGAATATACAGAACTGTATAAAAAAGGTCTTAATGACCGGAATACCCATGATAGTGTGATCACTCACCTAGAGCCAGACATCCTGGAGTGTGAAGTCAAGTGGGACTTAGGAAGCACTACTACAAACAAAGCTAGTGGAAGTGATGGAATTCCAGTTGAGCTATTTCAAATCCTAAAAGATGATGCTGTTAAAACACTGCACTCAATATGCCAGCAAATCTGGAAAACTCACAATGGCTACAGGGCTGGAAGACATCAGTTTTTATTCCAGTCACAAAGAAAGGCAGTGCCAAAGAACGTTTAAACTACCATACAATTATGCTTTTTTCACATGCTAGCAAGGTAATGGTCAAAATCCTTCAAGCTAGGCTTCAGAAGAACGTGAACTGAGAAATTTCAGATGTACAAGCTGGATTTAGAAAAGGCAGAGCAACCAGAGATCCAAATTGTCAACATCTGTTGGATCACAGAAAAAGCAAGGGAATTCAAGAAAAACATCTATTTCTGCTTCACTGACTATGCTAAAGCCTTTGACTGTGTGTGTCGCAACAAACTGTGGAAGATTCTTCAAGAGATGGGAATACCAGACCACCTTACCTGCCTCCTGAGAAGCCTGTATGCAGATCAAGAAGCAACAGTTAGAATTGGACATGGAGCAACGGACTGGTTGCAAATTGGGAAAGGAGTACAACAAGGCTATATATTGTCACCCTGCTTATTTAGCTTCTGTGCAAAGTACATCATGCGAAATGTTGGACTAGATGAATTACAAACTGGAATCAAGATTGCTGGAAGAAATGCCAATAACCTCAGATATACAGATGACACCACCCTTATGGCAGAAAGTGAAGAGGAACTAAAGAGCCTGTTGATGAAAGTGACAGAGGGGAGTGAAAAAGCTGACTTAAAACTTAACATTCAGAAAGCAAAGATCATGGCATCTGGTCTCATCACTTCATGGCAAACAGATGGGGAAAAAGTGAAAGCAGTGACAGAAACTATTTTCTTGAGCTCCAAAATCACTAGACGGTGACTGCAGCCATGAAATTAAAAGACACATGCTCCTTGAAAGAAAAGTTATGACAAACCTAGACAGTGTATTAAAAAGCAGAAACATCACTTTGTTGACAAAGGTCCCTATAGTCAAAGCTATGTTTTTCCAGTAGTCATGTATGGATGTGAGAATTGGACCATAAAGAAGACTGAGTACTGAAGAATTGATGCTTTGGAATTGTGGTGTTGGAGAAGACTCTTGAAAGTCCCTTGGACAGCAAGGAGATCAAACCAGTCATTCTTAAAGGAAATCAACCCTGAATATTCATTGGAAGGACTGATTCTGAAGCTGAAGCTCTAATACTTTGGCCGCCTGATGTGAAGAACTGACTCACTGGAAAAGACCCTGATGCTGGGAAAGATTGAGGGCAGAAGGAAAGGGGCGAGACAGATGATGAGATGATTTGATGTCATCACTGATTCAATGGACATGAGTTTGAGCAGGCTCTGGGAGATAGTAAAGGACAGTGAATCCTGGTGTGCTGCACTCCATGGGATTCACAAAGATTCGGACACGATGTAGTGACTGAACAACAACAAGCTGTAAAATAAATGTTGGAGGGACAGGTGTTTGCGAGGCTTGGATTGTGTTTATACTAACAATATCATCTGTTTTTCTTAACTTTAAACAATTTTTATTACAGAAAGGTTTTCACATAATTGGATATTTCTCTACTCTGTACACAGTTATTCTTACTCTCCATAGAAAAGCTTCTTCTTAACTTCTCATCTGGTGATGGCAAACACTAAAATCCTGATTTTGACAGCATTGTAGTAAAAATGCCTCAGTGATTTAAGTTGAAAGCAGTATATTGGTACATGGCTCTTGTGCTCATTTATCAAGAATGTACAACTGTCTTTATTCAAAAATACAAAATAAATTATCTGTAGACATGGACAGTGGCAGCAACAAACCATTCTGTTATCAACTGAAACCAGTAATTGATGGTTTTAGTTATTTTCTTAAACAGCCAGCCTTTTCTTCAGTCATCTTCAACTTAACCTCACCTGGAGTTACTGGTGAGGAACACTGTCTTGAGCTTCTTCTCACAGTTCATTAATAATGGTAAAGCAGTATTCTAGGAAAAATATGGGCCACTGCACAAATTTGCCTGTCATCCTTGCACAGGGGCCATGCTAATCTTCTCTGTATCATTCTACTTTTAGTATATGTGCTGCCAAAGTGAGCACTAACAGTGTCATCTTGAATACAGGTGACGAAGTCAGAAAGACAAATATACCATTCAGTTCAGTTCAGTCAGTCGTGTCTGACTCTATGACCCCATGGACTGCAGCATGCCGGTCCATGCTCCCTGTCCATCAGCAGCTCCCAGAGTTTACTCAAACTCATGTCCATCAAGTCAGTGATGCCATCCAACCGTCTCATCCTCTGTTGTCCCCTTCTCTTCCTGCCTTCAGTCTTGCCCAGAATCAGGGTCTTTTCCAATGAGTCAGTTCTTCGCATCAGGTGGCTAAAATATTGGAGTTTCAGGTTCAGCATCAGTCCTTCCAATGAATATTCAGGACTGATTTCCTTTAGGATGGACTGGTTGGATCTCCTTGCAGTCCAAGGGACTCTCAAAAGTCTTCTTCAACACCACAGTCCAAAAGCATCAATTCTTTGGCACTCAACTTTATAGTCTGACTCTCATGTCCACACATGACTATTGGAAAAACCATAGCTTTTGACTAAATGGACCTTTGTTGGCAAAGTAATGTCTCTGCTTCTTAATATGCTGTCTAGATTAGTCATAACTTTTCTTCCAAGGAGCAAGCATCTTTTAATTTCCTGGCTGCAGTCACCATCTGCAGTGATTTTGGAGCCCCCCAAAAATAGTCTGTGATTGTTTTCATAGTTTCCCCATCTATTTGCCATGAAGTGATGGGACCAGAAGCCATGATCTTAGTTTTTTGAATGTTGAGCTTTAAGCCAACTTTTCACTCTCCTCTTTCACTTTCATCAAGAGGCTCTTTAGTTCCTCTTTGCTTTCTGCCATAAGGATGGTGTCATCTGCATATCTGAGGTTATTGATATTTCTCCCAGCAATCTTGATTGCAGCTTGTGCTTCATGTAGCCCAGCATTTCTCATGATGTACTCTGTATATAAGTTGAATAAGCAGGGTGGCAACATACAGCCTTGATGTACTCCTTTCCTTATTTGGAACCAGTCTGTTGTTCCTTGTTCAGTTCTAACTGTTGCTTCCTGACCTGCATACAGATTTCTCAGGAGGCAGGTCAAGTGGTCTGGTATTCCCATCTGTTTCAGAATTTTCCACAGTTTGTTGTGATCCACACAGTCAAAGGCTTTGGTGTAATCAATAAAACAGAAGTAGCAGTTGTTTTGGAACTCTCTTGCTTTTTCGATGATCAAAAAGGATGTTGGCAATTTGATCTCTGGTTCCTCTGCCTTCTCTAAATCCAGCTTGCACATCTGGAAGTTCACGGTTCACATACTATTGAAGCCTGGCTTGGAGAATTTTGAACAGTATTAGTGTGTGAGATGAGTACAATTGTGCGGTAGTTTGAGCATTCTTTGGCATTGCCTTTCTTAGGGATTGGAATGAAAACTGACCTTTTCCAGTCCTGTGGCCACTGCTGAGTTGTCCAAATTCACAAAGACAAATATACCATATGATATCACTTAAGTGAGGAGTCCTAAATATGACACAAATGTACATATCTGTGAAGCACACTCACAGACACAGAGAACAGACTTATTGTTGCCATGCGGGAAGGGTGTGGAGGAGGGATGGATTGGGAGTTTGGGATTAGCAGATGGGAACTATTATATATAGGATGGATAAACAACAGGGTCCTACAGCATAGGACAGGGAACCATATTCAGTATCCTGTGATAAACCATAATGGAAAAGAAAATAACAAAGATATATTTGTATACCTGAGTTACTACTGTACAGCAGAAAATAGCATTGTAAATCAACTATACTTCAATAACATTAAAAAAAAAGACAACTGGCTAGATCAACCAGTTCACAGACTCGAACCCTGGTTTATTCAACTGTTCTCTGAAGGCTCTTGAGAAGGTTGCGGTTTGTGAAGAGCACCATGCCTTTATTCCACCACCTGGAATGCCCCTCCCCTTCTTGGCCTGATAAAACCATCCAGCCCTTCAAAATCCAGCTGGAATGCCAGGTCCTCGTGATACCTCTCCTGACCCCCCACTGATGGACTCCTCTAGGAATCATTCGTCCCATGGAGTTTTGATGTACTTTGTGAAATCATCATGCTGTAGTGTAACTCTTGGTTTGTCTGTCTCTCCCTGAATAAACTGAGTTGGTTTTTTTAAGGTGGAGACTGACCTGTATCTGTCCATCTTTGTGTACCCAGCACCCAGTGTGGCCTTGAACACGTGATAGGTGTTCAGGGAACACATACATGGAAGTGTGGCCATTCATTCGGGCCATCATCTTTTTAAGTTTTATCTTATTGCTGAATGAACATTTTGTTTCATTTTTTTTCTTGCTGTAGAACTTAACGAAGTTTTTTTAAGTGTCTGGGAGATGTTAATGACGTAACAAAGTAATTATACACAAGGGATGCTGGAAATACAGGGTAATGTAACTTAACAGTCCTTGAGGGAGGAGGGGAATCAATTTTTGTGAGGATAAAAAGGCAAAACATATACCTTGCATTGGAACCTCTTGAAAATTGTTCTTCTAAATGTCCACCCTTTGTTTTCTAGAATTTAGGAGCAATGTATTAGTTCAAATCTCCTTTGTCTTCTTTAGCTTGCTTGGTAAAAATTAATGCTTTCTTCTACAGAATGAAACAAAAGAAATCTATGCTCAAAGGCAACTTCTACTAAAAGACATAGATTTGCTGAGAGGCAGAGAAGCCGAGCTGAAGCAAAGAATTGAAGCCTTTGAATTGTAAGTAAAATGTGTCCATTTTGGACTTTCAGAATGAACGAGATGAAAAAGAATTGCTAAATATGTCTACATATTCTAATACTACAGAATAGAGTTCTTGGTTGTAAAGGTGATATCACCTAGCTTCAAAGGCACACTTCAGGAGAAATGAGGATGAGTATTTTTTTTTTAATATCAGACACTGGGATGAAAGTGGAAGGAAATGCCATCATCAGGCTACAGTGGGACCAGACAAATAATTTGGAGAAGCAAATAATGCTTTAACAGATCGTACGTTTCCCATTTATGTCAACCATTCAGATCTCAGTTTCATGTGCATGTAGTAACTGAATTCCAGACAGCCAGACCTGCCAGATTGACCTGCTCTGCTGGCAAAAAAGGGCAGCACGGTGGCTCTGAGTTGACTTGTACTGGGAGAAACTGTTTCTTGTAATATGTGTGTTGCCTTTTTCTATACATTCACCAGTCTTTCATTCTTCACATCTTACCTAGGATACATAGCAAGCTCAGCATTGTATAGTTTATGGAATAAGCGTTCTTTCCCATTTGGGAGCTGCCATTATTCAGCACTCACAGGTACTCCAGGAATCTTCTTTCCTTAAAAGATTTGTCTTTGTTTTCATGAATGTTGTTTTCTCATTTATATAGGCTAGGTTTGTTTGATTTCTTCTCTCTGCCAACCTTACTGTTTTGGGCAATACTCAAGAGGTAAATTGACCATAAGAGAGAAAAGGAAACCAATTTTAGCACTGATAGTTAATGATTATGTAATCGCTTATTTACCTCCATTTTCCCTCCTCCTCCTTTCTAAGCATACTGAAAGTGAACGTGTTGGTCGTCAGTCATGTCTGACTCTTTGTGACCCCATGGACTGTAGTCCACCAGGCTCCTCTGTCCATGGAATTCTCCAGGCAAGGATACTGTAGTGAGTTTCTATTTTCTTCTCCAAGGGATCTTCCCAACCAGGGATCAAATCCAGGTCTCCTGCATCACAGGCAGATTGTCTACCATCTGAGCCATCAGGGAAGCATATCATATAAGCTAAATACTTGTCCTTTGTTTTACAGATTAACCAGCAGAGGGCGCTAACACACAGATGGTTTATCCTTTGCTTGGAATAGTCTCTGTTCCCTAGCACTTCTGGTTTTAGCTTGATCTGAGTCCCTGTGAACCCAGTTCCCCAGCTCTGGAATTGATTTTGTGCTTGACTTGAGGTTTCACTATCAAGACCATTCCTTTCTTCGGTGTTGGGATGTTCTGATTGATCCATCTATCTTTTGCTCTCTTTTCAGTATCTTCTCTTCAGTATTGATTTGGTTCACTGATATTGAACTAGTAGATTATGAAAGGCCAGAACAAATTTTATGTCTTTAATAGCTATGGGCTAGTCAGTTAGGAACAGTATTATAAAAGAAACAAGCACTTGAGTATGCTAACTGAAGTGTGTGTGTAGCTTTGTAACTTAAAACAGTAATCTTTTACCCCTGAATTGATTATGGCCACTTACCACTTGTGACCATTTTTTAAAAGTGTGAACCATATCCTGTGAGACACCACTTTGGTTTTGGCATTTTCTCACTCGCCCCAGCCAGAGAACTATTGAGTTCTGTCTATAGTTCAGATCCATCATCACTAGATCAGCTCCTAAAATAGTGGGACACTTCTAGCCCTTTGTTTTTACTCTCTAGCCATGACAGTCACAGAACAGTTTGAGGCTGTGGGGCTAAAAACACATGGTGTCTTTTCCCCAATATTAATATTTTTCAATTTTGCCTTATCTGTTTTTGCTAATTTCAGGGCCCAGAGGCTGCAAGAAGAAAAAAATAAAAGCATGACTGATGGACTGAGGAGACGGGAGTTGAATATAAAGAGCATTGAGGAGACCTATGACCAAAAGCTCAAGAACGAACTTCTAAAGTAATTGTTTGGCATCTTTAAAAGAAAAAGTATCGTGTTTGAATTAAGTTGATGGAAACACAGCAACACTAATAAAGTAGATAAGACTAGTATTTTATGGCACAATCCAATGTTTAAAAAAAATGCACATGTTCATTGACAGTCGAGCTTTTCCTGTGAATATTCGAGTTAGGATGGTTTTAAAAAGATATAGTACAGGAAATAGCATCCTCTGCTTGTTCTTGTCACTTCTGGAGTATTTATTGAGGGCCTATGATTTGTTTGAATTTCTTAGGGCACCTTGTAACTTGCTGAGAAGCTATAACATGGGGATTATAGTCACTTTTTATGTTTTCCTCTACCCTACTCATACTGCCATTCAGATGGAATATCTAATGATCTGCAAATTATTCTGCTAATTCGTTATAGTATTTGTTGATCTGTATTCCTTCAAGATTCTGTAAAGCCAGAATCAAAAGGAACAAATTAGAATTAACTGTATAAAGCAAAAAACAATAGAGGGAAAGGAAAATATGTACAGCTATGGTACCACGGCTTTCCTCTAGTCTGAGTTCTGTTGTGTTCTAGTGGATAGTATCTTAGTACAGAGGCATTCAGTGCATATGTGGAAAATTTTTTCTCCAGTGCTCAGTGTGACGTCTGGTGCAAAGTAAGTGTTCACTTAATGTTTATTGATGCAGTGAATTTATAGTGAAGTGATGACTCAACACAGCAGCTCTCGATGTTTCTTCATCATTGGCCTCTCTCTACTGCTTTGTCCATAATTTGTCATTGATAGTCCATGATATAGTACCTTCAAAGGTTTTTGGAGGTTATTCTTTAAAATAATTCTAATAAAAAATATAGCACTTTTCTGTGGATCAGTTTTGACGTGGTAGATTTTTATCCACATATTTTATGGATTTGTCTATTTTAGAGATAAGCTCTATAAAGAATCCATAGTTGTTAAAGTTTTAGGAATAAGTGAATAAAAGTGTGTATGTTGGCTTGATACAGCTATGGAGTGGAATTGTCAGGTATCTTTGTCCATGGGTGTCTTCATATGACTTTGGCAGGTGTTGAGGTTCTGAGGGTATTCACCACAGGAGTACTTCTTTCCTTTTTCCAATCTTTGAACCAGAAAGTCAGCTGCTAACAGCTGGTGGAGATGGTAAAATTTCATGAAAATGTGACTGGTATCACCAGTCCAAATATATTTGCTGTTGACAGTAGCTCTTGGTACTACTTTTCAGCTCCGTAGGGCAAAAGGTCTTATCCTGCTTGAGGGTGGGAAGGCAGGACAGGTGGATTGGAAGTGACTGACTTGTTATCCTTTGGGATTTAGAGTCTGCTGTATACAGTATAAAGTAAGTAAATTTACTTTTTTTGTGTCACTGGATGCCAGCTGAGGAACAGTGCCCTCTATAGCCTCAATAACATGACCCTTCATTTTGTGCTTGAGTTTTGGGACCCGGTTTATAGAACTGCAGCAAGACTTTAGTGGACTTTTTATAGCCAGAATGTGGACCCCTGGCCTTAGCACTGAGTGCTCCTGAAGTTCATGCGTTGTCCTGTTTAGTATCCTTCAGTGCCCTGACGCCATCGTTGTTAGCAGTCTGTCTAGGGAAGTGACCAGGAACTCATTTTCCATCCTTCTGATTCTCAGGTATCAACTTGAACTGAAGGAGGACTATATCACTAGAACCAACAGACTGATCGAAGATGAAAGGAAAAATAAAGGTGATTTTGGGGGCAGGGCAGGAAGCTGTATTTTTCAATTTCGACACAGGTTATTAGCTTCTTAAGTTGGGTCTGTTCTTTAATCCAAAAAATAGGTACCTTCCACTTCATTGTTACTATTAACTGACATAGATTTTGTCCTTTTAATTTTTTGTTTCTTGTTTAACTTTTTGTGTATTCACAGATCAGTGATTTATTGGTAGAATTTTATTCAACTGTATTTCAGTATATCTTGATGAATAAATCTGTGATGTCAAGAACGTGGCAGCAGCTTACTGCTATTGGTTAATACTACTCTAAACCATGAGAGGTGTTATTTTTTACTTAGGATAAATTTTATTTTAATTCTCTGTACCTCATGACCTGGTTTCTTATTTTTTTTTAACTTCTAACACATATTTATGCTTCATGATATTTTATTTTCACATATAGCCTCCTAAACTCTTGTATATATTACCCTGAGACGAGGAAAGTTGGGTAATTTATTGATCTTTCAGATATTTTACATTGCAGTGTATTTCTAGGAACTATCCTGTGACAAGAGTTTTGGGTAGATATTTCAAATGGATTCCAAGGAGTAAACCAGGGCTGGGTGCTTGCTCCTTATCAGAAGGTCACCAGGTGTGTGTGGCTGCTCCTTTGCACCTGTTGTGCTCAGACTAATATTAATACTTCTATAGGAATTGGTATTGCCATGTAGTTAGCTTGTGACTTTTTGATGATACATTTATATAGCCTTATATTAAATGAAGTGATAATGACAAAATAGTAACTATAAAATCTTACCAGAGCACTCTTTGTCTTTAAGGAAATTCAGAGCTGTTGGCAGGAGGGCCCCGCATTCCGCACAGGTGGTGTAACCCTGGTGACTTGTGTGTAGCAGGAAGGTCACCACATATATGACCGTTACAACTGACTTCACATTACCTATTGAGTAACAGGACTTACTTGCCTGTTAATTTTTTTTGACCCAGTATCTGCTGTTTTATATCTTTTTTTTTTTTTGGGCCATGCAACAGGGCTTATGAGATCTTAATTTCCTGATCAATGATCAAACCACTCTGGGCAGTGAAAGCATGGAGTATTAATGACTAGGCCACCAGGGAATTCCCTCTGTTAGTTTAGATGATGAAATAATGGTCATTAGGTCTGACATACTGGCTGTAAATGCTTAAATGACTTGTATTCACTGGGAAACCTTTATATTTAGTTGCTTGGCTCTGTCTTTCAGAGAAAGCTATACATTTGCAAGAGGAACTTGCAGCTCTTAATTGTAAAAAGGAAGAACTTGATCGTTCTATAAACCGTGTGAAAGAACTCGAGGTAATTGTTAATCATATTTATTTTTTTAAATAGATGTTAGACAACACAGGAAATTTTAACTTCAGTCGCACATAATTTATCTCAAGTGATCCTTTGTATGTTTAGACTGTTTATTATATGATTCAGAGGGTGATGGATGAACTTAATTCAGTAGCTCTTCATTTCAATCTTTGTCTCCTAGAGAAGCGTAGAAGGAGCATGTCCTTTGGGGCCCAGAGTCATCCATGAATCCTGTCTCCCTCACTGTTTGTGTGCCTGTGGGCAAGATCTGTGACCTCAGATCCCTTATCTGTAAACTCTGGAATATTGCCCACATCCCATGGTTTGTTCAGGGACTTCAGCTGGTTTCTCTGCCTTTCCATAGCAGGTGGCTGGCATGTACTAGTATCTGCTCAGCTTCTTTTCCCTTCCCGTCAGCACAAGGTAAAAGTTCCTGTCACTATATTGGGATCTCACAGATTAAAGCAAAATGAGAGGCATTTTTCACATGATACTGTTAGGTTTTTTTGTTCGTTTCTGTGCTTGCTATCCAAAGCCCAGAACTGGACCTTCAGATACTTAAAATATATTCTGTATATAAGATTTGTTTTTGCAACTGTGATGTATTACTTGAGAACTTTATAGGCTCCTGTCTTCAAATGAGATATATCAGACTGAGGGAAGGAGAGCACTTCCCAGCACCTTAGTAGTATCTATCTCACCTTTTCATATTAAAAAAAAAAGACATTATTAACTCTGTGATGGCTTTTGGGTCCTTAGTTGCATCTGGAAAGTTGGGTGAGAATCTGAAGGACTTGCTGTGTAGGACAGGGTTCTGCATAAATTGAGTTGTATGAACTTGCTCCAGCTCCAAGACAGAAGTTGTTGTAGTTAGAATCATCTTGTTCCAGAGAAGCAGACCAGCGAACTGACCATAATTAAATTATGCCACAAAGCTGAGAGCAGACTGTCAGCATCTACCTACTCAGTCCTGTAGAGTCGCCGTTCAAATACAGGTTTTCCTTTTCCAATTCCAGCTTGAGTTGGAGTCTGTCAGAGCGCAGTGTTTGGTGTTAACAAAGCAAAACCACATGCTAAGTGAGAAGGTTAAAGAGACGAGTGACTATTCTCTACTGAAAGAAGGAAAACTGGAGCTTCAGGCACAAAATAAACTACTTAAACAACAAGTAGAAGACATGAAAAGTGAAAACATGCATCTCCTAAACCGTAAGTCATTTTTTTTTTTACATGATTTGTAATTCATGTTAGGTTCATGTTAGGAAATTGCTTTTTTTTTTTTTGGCTACACCATGAGAATGTGGGATCTTAGTTCCCCAACCGGGCATCAAACCTGTGCCCCCTGCAGTGAAAGTGCAGAGCCCTAACTACTAGACCACCAGGGAAGTCCCAGGAAACTGCTCTAGGGGAGGCTTCAGTTGGGAAGGTTTTATAAAATTAAAATTCTCAGATTGAAATTCCTTCTTTTTTGCTTGCTATTCCATAATTCATAGTGTCTGTAAGAATAAACATTTTTAAATTTACTTTTTATTTTAGATTAGAGTATGGTTGATTTACAGCATTGTGTTTCAGGTGTAGAGCAAACGGATTCTGTTATACATATGCACATATCCATTCTTTCTCAGCTTCTTTTCCCATGTAGGTCATTACAGGTTATTGAGTCGAGTTCCCTGTGCTGTACAGTCGGTCCTTATTATCTATTTCATATGTGGTAGTGTGTGTCTGTTAATCCAAAACTCCTAATTTTATCCTTTCCCCTCCCTTTCCCCTAGGTTAACCATAAACTTGTGTTTTGAGTCTGTGTAGTCTGTTGTGTTTTGTAAATAACTTCATTTGTATCACTTTTTAGATTCCACGTATAAGTGATATCATAAGATATTTGTCTTTTTCTGTGACTTGGCCTCACTTGGTATGGTGTTCTCTAGTTGCATACTTGTTGCTGCAAATGGCTTTATTTCTTTTTTGTGGCTGAGCAGTATACCATTGTGTATATATACCACATCTTCTTTATCCATTCATTTGTCCATGGACATTTGGTTGCTTCTATGTCTTGGCTATTGTAAATAGTGCTGCAGTGAACATTGGGATGCGTATATCTTTTCAAATTATGGTTTTCTCCAGGCATGTGCCTAGCAGTGGGATTGCTGGATCACATGGTATTTCTATTTTTAGTTTTTTGAGAAACCTTCATACTGTTCTCCATAGTGGATGTACCAATTTACATATCCACCATCAGTGAAGGAGGATTCCCCTTTCTCCATGCCCTCTCCAGCATTTATTATATACAGACTTTCTGATGAGGGCCATTCTAATTGGTGTGAGGTTGTATCTTATTGTAGTTTTGATGTGCATTTCTCTAACATAATTAGTCATGTTGAGCATCTTTTCATGTGCTTTTTGACCATTTATATTTTTTTTTGAGAAATGTCTATTTAAATCTTTTGCTTGCTTTTTGATTGGGTTATTTGAACTGCATGACCTGTTTGTATATTTTGGAAATTAATCCCTTGTTGGTTACCTCATTTGTAAATGTTTTCTCCCATTCTGTTGGGTGGTCTTTTCATTTTGTTTATGGTTTCCTTTGCTGTGCAAAAGCTTTGAAGTTTTATTAGGTCCCATTTGTTTATTCTTATTTTCATTACTCTACGAGGTGGATCCAAAAAGATATTGCTGCAGTTTATATCAGTGTTCTGCCTGTGTCTTCCTCTAAGTGTTTTATAATATCTGAGCTTACCCAGTGGCTCAGTGGTAAAGAATCACCTGTAATGCAGGAGACCTGGGTTTGATCCCTGGGTCGGGAAGATCCCCTGGAGAAGGAAATGGCAACCCACTCCAGTACTCTTGCCTGGAGAATCCCATGGATGGAGGAACTTGATAAGCTACAGTCCACGGGGTCTCAAAGAGTCAGACACGACTGAGCGACTTCACTTTCACTGTTGCCTGGAGAATCCCTTGGACAGAGGAGCCTGGTGGGTTACGGTCCATGGGGTCACAAAGAATTGGACATGACTGAGCACACATGCATGGGCTTACATTTAGGCCCTTTAATCCATTTGGGGTTTATTTTTGTGTATTGTGTTAGGGAATGTTCTAATTTCATTCTTTTGCATGTAGCTGTCCAGTTTTCCCAGCACCACTTGAAGAGACTGTCTTTTCAACATTGTATATTCTTGCCTTTGTCATAGATTAATTGACCATAGGTGCGTGGGTTTATTTCTGGGCTTTCTGTTCTGTCCCATTGATCTATATTTCTGTTTTTGTGCCAGTATCATACCATCTTGATTCCTGTAGCTTTGTAGTATAGTCTAAAGTCAAGGAACCTGATTCCTCCAGCTTCATTCTTTCTCAAGATTGCTTTGGCTGTTCGAGGTCTTTTGTGTCTCCATACAGATAGTGAAATTGTTTGTTCTAATTCTGTGAAATGCCATTGGTAATTTGATAGGGTTTGCACTGTATCTGTAGATTGCCTTGGGTTGTTGTTCAGTCGCTCGGTCATGTCTAACTGTTTGTGACCCCATGGACTGCAGTACATCAGGCTCCTCTGTCCTTCACCATCACCTGGAGCTTGCTCAAACTCATGTCCATCGAGTTGGTGATGCCATCCAACCATCTCGTCCTCTGTCATCACTTTCTCCTCCTGCCTTCAGTCTGTCCCAGCATCGGGGTGTTTTCTAATGAGTCAACTCTTCGCATCAGGTGGCCAAAGTATTGGAGCTTCAGCTTCAGCATCAGTCTTTCCAATGAATAATCAGGATTGATTTCTTATAGGATTGACTGGTTTGATCTCCTTGCAGTCCAAGGAACTCTCAAGAGTCTTCTCCAGTACCACAGTTCAAAAGCATCAATTCTTTGGCACTCAGCCTTCTTTATGGTCCCAACTCTCACATCCATACATGACTACTGGAAAAACCATAGCTTTCACTTGATGGACCTTTGTTGGCAAAGTAATGTCTCTGCTTTTTAATATGCTAAGTTTGTCATAGCTTTTCTTCCAAGGAGCAAGTGTCTTTTCATGGTTGCAGTCACCATCTGCAGTGATTTTGGAGCCCAAGAAAGTAAAGTCTGTCACTGTTTCCATTATTTCCCCATCTATTTGCCATGAAATGATGGGACCGGAAGTCATGGTCTTAGTTGTCTGAATGTTTAGTCTTAAGCCAGCTTTTTCACTCTCCTCTTTCACCTTCATCAAGAGGCTCTTTAGTTCCTCTTTGCTTTCTGCCATTAGCATGGTGTCAGCTACATATCTGAGGTTATTGATATTTTTCCCAACAATCTGGATTCCAGCTTATGCTTCATCCAGCCTGGCATTTCTCATGATGTACTCTGCATATAAGTTAAATAAGCAGAGTGACAATATACAGCCTTGATGTACTCCTTTTCCTGTTTGGAACCAGTCTGTGGTTCCATGTCCAGTTCTAACTGTTGCTTCTTGACCTGCATGCAGATTTCTCAGGAGGCAGGTAAGGTGGTCTGGTATTCCCATCTCTTTCAGAATTTTCCAGTTTGTTGTGATTCACACAGTCAAAGGCTTTGGCATAGTCAATAAAGCAGAAGTAGATGTTTTTCTGGAGTTTTCTAGCTTTTCCTATGATCCAACAGATGCTGGCAATTTGATCTCTGGTTCCTCTGCCTTTTCTAAATCCAGCTTTAACAGCTGGAAGTTCTCAGTTCACATACTGTTGAAGCCTAGCTTGTAGAATTTTGAGCATTCCTTTGCTTGTCATTTTCACAGTATTGAATCTTCCAATCCAAGAACATGGTAAATCTCTCTTATCTGTGTTGTCTTTGATTTCTTTCATCAGCACCTTACAGTTGTCTACATACAGGTAGATTTATTCCTAGGTATTTTATTCTTTTTGTTGCAGTGGTGAATGGGATTGTTTCCTTAATTACTCTTTCTGATCTTTCATTGTTAGTGTATAGAAATGCAAGAGATTTCTGTGGAATGATTTTGTAACCTGCAGCTTTACCAATTTCATTAATGAGCTCTAGTTTCTGATGGCATCTTTAGGGTTTTCTCTGTATAGTATCATGACATCTGCAAACATGACAGTTTTATTTCATCTTTTCCAATTTGGATTCCTTTCATCTCTTTTTTGTCTCTGATTGCCGTGGCTAGGACTTATGCTCACTCTCCCCATTTCTGGGAGTTTTTCTACCTCCCAGGCCCTCCAGGCCCAAGGGCTGGTAGCCAACAGCCTGGCCCCATTAGCAGTCTAGGGAACTACATCATCCTTTGTGGCTAGGGACCAGCCTAAGCCAGTCTTCCTTGAAGACTTCTCCAATGACCTGAATTGGAGATGCCATCTGCTTTCTGCCTGGACCCTGAGAGCTACTGACACAGATGCACAGATCGAATTGGACCTCAGGGCAGTCATGGATAGGTTTTGCTAGAGCGTTCCTTCTCTACCTCTGTGCTTGGTAGAGGGGAGAGGCAGGCTTTCAAATTAATTTAAGGATTAAAAAGAACTCTATTATATGGAGAAGGACTCAAGAATACTAAAATTTGCATTTATGTGCATTAAATTGTTTTGAAATTCCTGTGGCAGAATTGCTTGTTGTCCATTTGATGGAGCTGATAGAAAATTATGTGCATGCCCAAAAAGGAAGAACAATTTGAAACTTCTCTAGCTGCTTTTAAAAGTAAAGGTCAGTGAGAAAACTTCAGTTTGATAACAATCATGCTCTGCTACTTTCCTAGGCATAGCTCAGCCGTCTCCCGAACTGCTGATTTTTCAGAAAGAATTAAAGAAAGCAGAAAACGCTATTGCACTTGAGCATAAGGAGTTTGAAACCCACAAGCAAGCTCTACAAAAACAGCTTGAAAGCGAAGTGAGTATTGCTCCTTGTGCAGCCAGGGGTTGGGCCAGTCTGCTGCATAGATACATGAACTTGGCACATGCCACACGAGTGTAAATGGGGTTTACTTCAACATCAGAGCTCCCCCAAGGTGCTAAAGTATGTGCTTTCTCATCTGAGAGAACTCTCCAGTGATCATGTGACTTTATATTCATAATTGTCACAAAATCCAGAGGCAAGCAAACTCACTTAAACGCACAATTTTTCAAGTCCTGGTGGTGCCCACAGTGGCGGTGTCTTGATTCTCACCCTGACTTGGAAATACTGCTGCCGTCTTTCTTGTGTCTGCTCTGGAGTAGCTGCTCTAACTTGCATGTGACAAGAGGTGGAAACTTGTTTTATCGTTTGTCATCTTGTAGGGACCCTGTGCGTTAAGTGTGTAATGCTGCTCAGAATTGGCAAAAGGGCAAAAGAGAATAAGCCCAATGAGAGAATAGCTCCCTTTGAAGTGAGCTGTGATTTCTTTTATGTTCATTTCTTTTCTTCTCTGATTCTCTGCAGATTGAGCACTCCACCCAGCTGAAGGCCCAGGTATTAGAATATGATGCTTCTGTCAAGAGGTTAACTGCGCAGGTTTCAATTTTAAAATCACAACTAAAACAAACTCAGACAGGTTAGAGACATTTTTAACCTGTGTGTGTGTGTGTGTGTGTGTGTGTGTGTGTGTGTGTGTGTGTGTAAAACTTCTGACATTTGTGAAAATGTGTGTGTGTGTGTAAAACTTCTGACATTTGTGAAAATGTGATTGTTACTCATTGAATTCTTGGTAATTCTCATAGTAGGGGGAAGCTTCCCAGGTGGCTCAGTGGTTAAGAACCTTCCTGCCAACACAGGAGATGTGGGAAATATATGTTTGATCCTTGGGTTGGGAAGATCCCTTGGAGAAGGGAATGGCAACCCACTCCAGTGTTCTTGCCTGTAGAATCCCATGGACAGAGAAGCCTGGTGGCCTATAGTCCATGGGGCCACAGAGTTGGACACAGCTGAGCACCAGCACCTCGTAGGGAACAGTCATAGAGAAATGTGCCATCTCAGAAGTCAAGCTCCCTGTCCATTTCAGGGATACCAGCCAGGTGGTCAGCTAACGTGACTTGTTTTCACAGGTGCCCCATGCTTGGGGGAACCTCATACCACAGATAGGTGTGATAGCAACACAGAAGCCCCCAAATTCATCCTGGACCTAGGCTTTCCTTTTTTATTTGCTGTCTGGTGGCTCAGACAGTGAAGAATCTGCCTGCAATGCAGGAGACCTGGGTTTGATCCCTGGGTTAGGAAGATCCCCTGGAGAAGGGAATGGCAACCCACTCCAGTGTTCCTGCCTGGGAAAACCCATGGACAGAGGAGCCTGGCGGGCTACAGTCCATGGGGTCGCAAAGAGTTGGACATGACTGAGTGACTAACACTCACACATCCCGATAATAAGACCAGTCAATTCTTGAGTGGTTTTATACATTCCCTGACAGGTTTATGTGAGTGGGAGAGGCAGCATGGCCTGGCCGAAAGAGCACTGCTGCTGAAATCAGAAAATTGGTTTTGTACCCGTTTTGCAGTTAGTTGTTTGGCTTTGGGTACATTTCTTTCAACTTCCTTGGGCCTCGATTCCCCTCTGTAATGAGGGTAATACCTTCTGTGCCGTGGAGGATGAGGGGCTATGTGGTCAGCCCCAGTGCAGGGCCTGGGGCACGTAAAACACTGGGCAAATGGCCACAGCTGCCATTTTATTACCGTGTCTTCCTGTCGATGCATGACATCTGCCCCTCCTTCATAACAAGCGCTGAATTTGACACTTTCTTGAGCTGCTTTCAAGCCCAGCAGAAGTTCGTGAGACTGTGATTCTGAGCCTTCCTCAGTTCCTATTTGCACTTCTTCCTCCTCAGGCCCTTGGCCCCTTCTTCCCACTCTGCTTTTATTTCCGTCCTTCACTCATCTCTACTCTTCCCTGTTGCTTGTTTTCTTGCCACAACTCTGCATTTGCCAGACGTCCCACTGCTGAAACTGTCCCGAGCTCAGATCATTAGAAATAGTTCATTGAGGATGGAAGCTTCACGAGTACGGGCCTCCCAAGCATCTGTCCCTGGCATCATCAAGGTGGTCTTGCAGGAGAGGAGCGGTCACATGTGGTGGCTTTGCATTAGGCCAGCCCAGCGACTTGGTGCTTTGCTATTGGGTGATTCAGCTATAGTCTCCTGTCCGTGACGTGGGGGCAGTGAGAGTTTTGGGCCCGCGGTGGGCCCTGACCACACGCCCTTCTTCCCCTCTCTGAGACTTAGGCTGTATGCAGTAGATTTTGCTGCAGCCCTGGGAGTTCGGGGGTGGCATCCTGTAATGAGACACATTCATTGTTTTGAAGTCAAGTGTGTGAATCTTCCTGCTGGTGAAATAAAGATTATAAATGGGTTTATATCAGATCAGGTCAGATTTTTCAACCACATGAGTTCAAGTCTGGTTAGGCTTTGTCCCTGAATACATTGTGAATGCCTTTTCGGTTCTCAGAGCTTTATGGATTTTCAAGGTCGTGCATAATGGATTGTGAAATAATAGCATGCATTACAAAAGAAGGCATATGAAGCAATAGTTGGTACACATAAGCTCTCAAATGTTAATAATTACTGTTTTGACTATGGTTTTACAGACTTTTTTTTGTTGAAGTATAGTTGATTTACCCTATTGTGTTGATTTCTGCTGTGAAAGTGAAAGTGTTAGTCATTCAGTTGTGTCCGACTCTTGTGCGACCCCAAGGACTGTAGCTCGCCAGTCTCCTCCATCCATGGGATTCTCCAGGCAAGAGTGCGGGAGTGGGTTGCGATTCTTTTCTCCAGGGGAGCTTCCCCACCCAGGGATCGAACCCAGGTCTCCTGCATTGCAGGCAGATTCTTTACCCTCTGAGCCACCAGGTATAACTTTCGATTTACAAACTATTTCTTTTTATTGAAGTATAGTTGATTTACCGTATTGTGTTGATTCTGCTGTACAGCAAAGTGATTCACTTGGATACACATATATATAGATTGCTTTTGGTACTGCTTTCCATTATAATTTATCATAAGATACTATATCATAATATAGTTCTCTGTGCTCTACAGTAGAACTTTGTTGTTTATCCCTTCCATACATAGTAGCTTACATCTGCTAACCCCAGCCTCCCATTCCATCCCTCCCCCAACTCCCTCCCCCTTGGCAACCATAAGTCTGTTCTCAATGTCTACGAGTCTGTTTCATAGATATGCTCATTTGTGTCATGTTAGATTCCACCTATAAGTGATACCACATGGTATTTTTCTCTTTCAGACTTACTTCACCTAGTATGGTATTCTCTAGTTGCATCCATGTTGTTGCAAATGGCATTATTTTGGCCTTTTTATGACTGGGTAATATTCCTCTGTGTGTGTGTGTGTGTGTGTGTGTGTGTGTGTGTGTGTTCACACACCACGTCTTTACTCATCTGTTGATGAAGGTTTAGGTTGTTTCCATGTCTTGGCTATTGTGAATAGTGCTGCTGTCAACATACAGGTGCATATATCTTTTGGGATTAGAGTTTTGTCTGTATATATGCCCAGGAGTGGAATTGCTAGATCATATGGTAATTTATTTTTACTTTTCTGAGGAACCTCCATACTCTTTCTCATTTTTCAGTTGAGTTGTTTGGTTTTTTGCCATTGAGTGTATGTATTTTGGAAATTAAGCCCTTGTTGGTAGCATTGTTAGTAAATATTTTGTCCCATAGTGTAGGTTGTTTTTTTGTTTTGTTTATGGTTTCTTTTGCTGTGCAAAGGCTTGTACGTTTGATTAGGTCTCATTTGTTTATTTTTGTTTTTATTTCAATTGCCTTGGGAGACTGACCGAAGAAAACATTGCTGTGATTTATGTCAGACAATATTTTCCTGTGATCTCTTCTAGGAGTTTTATATTATCATGTCTTATGTTTAAGTCTTTAAGCTGTTTTGAGTTTATTTTTGTGTATGGTGAGAGGGTGTGTTCTGACTTTGTTGATTTACATGCAGCTCTTCAGCTTTCCCAGCACCACTTGTTGAACAGACTGTGTTTTTCCCATTGTATATTATTGCCTCCTTTGTTGAAGATTAATTGACTGTAGATGTGTGGGTTTATTTATGGTCTCTCTATTTTATTCCATTAAAGCATATGTCTGTTTTTGTGTCAGTATGATGATGTTTTGATTGCAGTAGCTTTGTAGTATTGTCTGAAGTCTGGAAGGGTTATGCCTTATGGCTTCTTTTTTTTCCCCTCAGGATTACTTTGGCAATTCTGGGTCTTTTATGGTTCCATATAAATTTTAGGATTGATTATTCTAGTTCTGTGAAGAAATACAATGGGTAATTTGATAGAGATCACATTAAATCTATAGATTTCTTTGCGTAGTATTGCCATTTTAACAGTATTGTTCCAGTCCAAGAGCATGGATTTCTTTCCATTTCTTTGAATCCTCTTTAATTTCTTTTATTAATATTTGATGGGCTTCCGTAGTAACTCAGCTGGTAAAGATTTCACCTGCAATGCAGGAGACGCCAGTTCAATTCCTGGGTCTGGAAGATCCACTGGAGAAGGGATAGGATACCCACTCCTGTATTCATGGGCTTCTCTGGTGGCTCAGCTGGTAAAGAATCCTATTTTATAGTTCTCAGTGTATAAATCTTTCACCTCGGTCAAGTTTCTTTTTCTTTTTTTGTGGGGGAAGTAATTTTAAAAGGTACTGTTTTTTTTACATTCCCTTTTTAATATTTCATTGTTAGTGTAAAGAAATGTAACTGGTTTCTGAAGGTTAATCTTGTATCCTGCTACTTTGCTGAATTCATTTATTAGAAATAGTAGCTTTTGTGTAGAGTCCTTAGGATTTTCTATATATGTAGTTTCATGTCATCTGCATATAGTGGCAATTTTACCTCTTCCTTTCCAATTTGGATACCTGAAAGCAGTACTGTATTGAATAGAAGAGGTTAGAGTGGGTATCCTTGTCTTGTTTTAAATTTTACTAGAAAGGCTTTTGGCTTTTCACCATTGAGTATTACGTTGGCTGTGGGTTTTTCATAAATGGTGATTATTGTGTTCAGACATGTTTCCTCTATACCCACCTTAGTAAGAGTTTTGTCTTGACTGGATGTTGAGTTTTTTCAAGTGGTTTTTCTGCATCTATTGAGATGATCATGTGGTTTTTGTCTTTTGTTTATGTGGTGTTTCACATTGATTTGTGTACGTTGAACCATTCTTGTGAGCTTGGGATGAATCTCATGTGGTTGTAGTATATGATCTCTTGTGTGTATTGTTGGATTCAGTTTGCTAATAGTTTGCTGAGGAATTTTTCATGTATATTCATCAAAGATACTGATCTGTAATTTTCTTTTTTGGTGGTGTCTTTGTCTGGTTTTGCTATCAGGGTGACGGTGGTTTCATAGAAGATCTTTGTGAGTGTTCCTACCTCCTTAAGTTTTTCTAAGAGTTTGAGAAGGATCTGTATATGTTCTTTGTATGTTTGGAAGAATTCACCTGTGAAGACATCTGGTCCTGTACTTTGTATGGAGTTTTTTGTTTGTTTAATTACAAGTTCTCTCACTTCTAGTGATCAGTCTGTTCAAATTATTTCTTCTTGATTCAGTTTTGGTGAGCTCTGTATTTCTACAGAGTTGTCCATTTCTTCTAAGTTGTCGAATTTATTGGCATATAATTGTTCTTAGTATTCCCTTAGGGTTTTTTTTTTGTGTGTGTATTTCTGTGGTATTGGCTGTGGTATCTCATTTTAATTTCTTATTTCATTTATTTGGGTTCTGCCTCTTTTCTTGGTGAGCCTGGCCAGAGGTTTATCAATTTTGTTTACTCTTTCAAAGACCCAGCTCTTGGTTTTATTGACTTTTTCCATTTTTTAATTGCTACTTTATTTTCTATCTTTATTCCTTCTTTCTGCTGACTTTAGGTTTTGTTTGTTCTTCTTTTTCTGATTCTTTTAGGTGGTATATTATGTTGTTTATTTGATATTTTTCTTGTTTTTTTGAAGAAGACCTGTACTACTGTGAACTTCTAAGAACTGCTTTTGCTATGTCCCTTAGATTTTGTATGGTTCCGTTTTCATTGTCATTTGTCTTAAGGTATTTTTAAATTTCCACTTTGGTTTCCTTGTTGATCCATTGGTTTTCCAGTAGCATATTGTTTAGTCTGCATGTAGTCATTTTTTCCCCATTTCTTTTTCTGTGGTTAATTTCTAGTTTCATGCCTTTGTAGTCAGAAAAAGATGTGTGAGATAATTTCTGTACCCTTACATCTGTTGAGGCTTGTTTTGTGCTCTAATATGTGGTCAGTTGTAGAGACTGTTCCATGTGCAGTTGAAAGGAATGTGTATTGGTTTTTTGTTCTTGGATATAATGTCGTGAAAATATCAATTAGGTCTAACTGCTCTGTTGTACCATTTAGGATCTCTGTTGTTCTATTATTATTTTGCATAGAATATCTGTACATTGATGGGAGTGGGGTGTTAAAGTCTCCTACCATTATCATATTCTTGTGAATTTATCTCTTTATATCTGTTTGTATTTGTTTTATGTGTTTGGGTACTTCTGTGTTAGGTGCATATATTTTAGGTTAACGCATGTAAAATCTTCTTCTTGTATTGATCCTTTTATCATTATAAAGTGTCCTTCATTATCTTTATGACCTTTGTGTTAAAGTCTATTTTGTCTGATTAAAGTATTGTGACCCCTGCTTTCTTTTCATTTCTGTTTGATTGAAATATCTTTTTATACCTCTTTACTTTCAGTCTGTGTCCTTTGCCCTAAGCTCTTGTTTTTTTAAATCCCATCAATGTCAATCACTCTGTGTCTGTTGATTGGAGCATTCAGTCCATTTACATTTAAGGTGATTATTGTTAGATATACATTTATTGCCATTTTAAGGCTTGTTTTCTCATTGATTTTATACTTGTTCATTTCTTTTTGTTTTTCTTTGTGTGGTTTGATGATTTTCTTTTGTATTATATTTATGTTCTTTTTGGTTTTTGTGAATCTGTTGTATATTTTTGAATTGTAGTTACCCTGTTTTTCAAGTATGTTAACTCCATCCTTAGACTCTAACACATTCTAGGAAGGGGGGTAAATTTACAGTTTCTTACTCTCTTTCTCTTGTTGCCTTTAGAATCCTCTCTTTAACTTTTGCCATTTTTTATTAAAATATGCCTTGGTGTAGGTCTCTTTGAGTTTACCTTATGTGGAACCCTGTCTGCTTCCTGCACTGGATATCTGTTTACATCTTCAGGTTTGGGAAGTTTTCAGCTATAATTTCTTCAAATACATTTTTTATCTTTTCTCTTTCTTCCCCTTCTGGAATCCCTATTATGTATAGATTGGCATTCTTTTTATTGTCCCATAGGTCTCTGGCTCAGTTGGTAAAGAATCTGCCTGCAATGCAGGAGACCCCAGTTTGATTCCTGGGTCAGGAACATCCAGTGGAGAAGGGATAGGCTACCCACTCCAGCATTCTTGGGCTTCCCTTGTGGCTCAGCTGGTAAAGAATCTGCCCACAATGTGTGAGACTTGGGTTCAATCCCTGGGTTGGGAAGATCCCCTGGAGAAGGGAAGGGCTACCCTCTCCAGTATTCTGGCCTGGAGAATTCCACGGACTGTATAGTCCATGGGATTGCAAAGAGTTGGACACGACTGAGCAACTTTCACTTTCACTACTTTCAGGTCTCTTGTTTAGGTTTCTTTTTCTTTTTTTCATTTGGCTTTCTGTCTGTAAAAACCAATGGGTGATTTACATTATTCTATCTTCTGGGTCACTTATTCATTCTTCAGCATTATTTGTTTTGTTTTGTTTCGGCCATGCCACATGGCTTGCAGGATCTTAGTACGCTGGCCAGGAATTGAACCCACACCCTCAGCAGTGAAAGTGTGGAGTCCTAACCATTGCACCACCAGGGAATTGCCTGTTTTTTTACATTATTCTTTGCCTTTAGTTCAGTTTTTGTCTCAGCAAATGAGTTTTGTAATTTTCTTGCTTCCTCTTTATAGTTTCTATTCCCTTTTTGCAATACTCTCCTTTTCTACTGATAATTTTTCCTTAATCCCTTTAGTATTTTCATTATCTTTTTTGAAATCAGTGTCTGTTAAACTGAAGAGGTCTGTTTCATTGTTTGTTCTTTCAGGGGAATTGTCTTGGTCTTTTAACTGGGAATGGTTCCTCTTCTTCATTTTACGTAATTTTCTCTCCCAAACTTACAGAAGAGAAATTATCTACTGTGGTCTTGGGGGGACTATTTATATGTGGAAGCATCACTGTGTAGCTTCTATGGGTTTAGTGTTTGTTTGGCATGAGGGCTGTTTTTGGTATGGATGCCTGTGACCTCTTTACTCAGCGTGTGCTAGCCATGGTCATTATCCCCTTATAATCAGGGTGTGCAGATGTGGTGGCTGGTGCCCAGTCCTGAGGTTCTCAGCTTTGGTGGAGGATCTCACACACTCCCAGAACACGTGATGGGATCGTTGGTGGCTTGAGACCACTCCTGGAGCCCAGAAGGGCGGCAGTGGTGGCCATTCGAGACTGGTTCTGTAGCCTGAGGTAGGGAGTAGGTCACAGCAGAGGCTCAGAACAGATCCTGAAGCCTGTGGCACGCAGGTGGCGGTTGCTGCTGCTCGTGACCCCTCCTGGAGCTCCTGTAGGCCGTGTGATGCCACCTGAGAGTGTGCACAGCAGAAAAGGCTGCAGTGGTGTGTCCCACCACTCCCCTCACACACCCCAACCATCAGTAGCACCTGGCCTCTAAGGCGACCCAAGCTTCCTTCATGTACACCCTCAGGAGCGACCGCTCCAGACTCCAGCCCCTTCAGGCTGTTTCCACACAGCCCACCCTAGCCCTCTCCCTGGGTCTGATTTCCGAAGTGTGAGCTTCAGCACCCAGCTTCTGCCTGCCTGGGTGAACACATGTCTCGGGCTGGGGAGTATAGGGCAGTGGTGCTGACCTTTTGTGCAGGTTTCTCCCTCCCAGCTGCTGCATACCAAAGGCTGCATTCTCCCCCGAGGCTCTGGAGCTCACCTCCATCTTGGCTGATCTCGTGGGGTACAGGAACCTTGTCTCTTTTATAGCACCCTCCTGAGGATACAGATCCTGTCCCAACTTCTTCCTTGCCTTTTCTTCCCCCCTTTTGTCCTACCTGGTTCTATGGATATTTCCTTGCCCTTTCGGAGGTCTGAGGTCTTCTGCCAGTATTCAGTAGATATTCTGTGAGAATCATTCCACACATAGATGTATTGTTTGTTGATGTATTTGTGGGTGGAGGTGAGCTTCACTTCTTACTACTCCAGCATCTTGATCACACGCCACAAACTGTTTAATGTGCTAGTTGATTTTTCAACTAAAAATTGCTGAAACATTTCAGTTTGGTTCTCCACCTTTTCCCTTTGTGTCTCACACTCTCTGTTTGTGACCTGCAGCGCTAGAGAACGAAGTGTACCGCAACCCAAAGCACTGTCTGCTGAATCGCTCCATCAGCGGGTTAATGAGCACCAGGGTGGTGCCTCGTGATGGCGACATCAGTGGGGATTTCTTGAAAAATCCTCTGAGACAAGAGGAGGTGACAGCAGGCCCAGTTGCACCGCGGATCCCCAAATACCCAAATGCCAGCGCAGAGGGGAGTTCCCCTGATTCCGACCTCGAGTTTGTAGCCAGTACCAAGGTAAGGGTGAGAGAGCTGGAGCAGGAGGCAGAGCGCCTGGAAAAAGCTTTCCAGAGCTACCATCAAAGGGTCAGTCAGTGCCCTGCCAAGAGCCGCTTGGCAGCCAGGAGCCCACCCCTGCTGCGTCTGCCGGGAACTCTCAAGAACATCACTGCAGCTGTTCCCGAGAGGTGTGTGTTTGTGGACACCAGAGTCACCTCTCAGCAGCCTCCAGTGAGCACGCGCGGAGGGGACGAGAGCGAGGTGTCCGAGGTGCCCAGCAGCATGGCCTCAAGGTCACAGAAGAGCGTAGCCTCCAGACGGCTCTCCTCCACGCCACTCCCCAAATCGAGAAGCCTTGATAGTGAAATGTACCTAGAAGGTGAGCTATGGATACAGGCCTGTGGATGCTCTGGACGGGGGTCGGTTGCTCCTCATCCCCCGTCTCCTCTGGGTAACAGTGCAGCTGGAGGCTGATAAACTGGGAGTCATGGGAGCCTCTGAACTGTGGGCTCCTGGGAAACCATGGCTCCTCCACCCCAGGTTACAGGTAGTGTGGAGGCCATAGGATGGAGGGTCAAGTGCCGGCATTTTGCTTGGCACGTGGAGGTTTTCAGAGAGTGACTGTGGCTTTTCCTTGGCTGCTGGTTAGTTTCATGTATTCTCTTGTTATCACTGAAGTTTCATTTTCATGCCTGAATTGTTAGTTCTGTGGATGATTTTCACATACCCTACTGCTTGCAAAGATGATCGAAGACATTTTCAAAGTGGTAGAAATCTTTAGAAGCTGCACTGCCATCTTCTCCTCACAATCTGTAACGTGCTTGTCCTGGTTCCTCCTGCCGCGTAGGTCTGGGCCGATCCACTGTGACTGCCACCTGTCCCGACAGAAAGCCACAGCCTTCGCCTGCCGAGTCCAGGCACAACCTCTCTGTGCACTCACTGTCCAGCCCTCTGGAGCAGAAGGCCGGGTAAGTACCTCGTTCTCTGCCAGGCCTCTGCTGAGGCTGGTTAGCTTCCTGTGGTCTCAGCCAGGACTGGCTCCGTTTTTTTAGGTAATGTTAAAGACCATGTGGCAGGATAGAATTTGCAATCAGATTATAAGATGCATCATCTCTGAGAATCATTTGAATTATTGCCTGGAGGAAAAAAAAATTCTACTTGTTTGCTAAACTTGATGTATAGTGTATATGTGAAGGTCTCTCAGTTGTGTCTGACTCTTTGTGACCCCATGGATTATACAGTCCATGGAATTATCCAGGCCAGAAGACTGGAGAGGGTAGCCTTTCCCTTGTCCAGGGGATCTTCCCAACCCAGGAATCAAACCCAGATCTCCTGCATTGCAGGCAGATTCTTTACCAGCTGAGCCACAAGGGAAGCCCAAGAATGCTGGAGTGGGTAGCCTATCCCTTCTCCAGCGGATCTTCCCAACTCAGGAATCGAACTGGGGTTTCCTGCATTGCAGGTGGATTCTTTACCAACTGAGCTACCAGGGAAGCCCTATAGTGTATGTACTTGGGTGTTAATAAGCATCTTCATAGTTCCATGAATAGACTTGGTTTATAAAGATAAAACAGACATAAAAAATTTGCAAATACAAACCAATTCACTGTAAACGTTAAATAGTTTTGTACATCATTAAGAAGTCACTTACAAATATTTAGGGATTTAAATATAAGCAAATAAGGTTCCACAGTGTCAATCATTAAAATAAATTCAAAAGTGGTAGTGAGTCAGGATACACGGGCTGAAGCAGAATGGGGTGGCTGTATCGAGAAGCTTGGGGGCAGGGGTGGGCAGCAGGTGGGATTCAAGTCCAGGGTGGGCCTCCTACCTGTGCCCAGTCCCCACGGTGGGAGATTCTGACTCCTCCTCTCTGGGCTCAGGCCTGGGCATCTGTATGTTGATGCTCATCTACTGTACAAAGTTGAAAACTAGCACAGGTGCTTGTCTGGTCCTAAAGTAGGTAGTTTGTTTTTTTTTTTTTCATATCGGTCCTTCTGTGTTAAAGCTAAAAAGAGAGGCAGGACACATATGGGCTGAGTTAGGGCACTGTGATGCATGGCATCTTCAGCTGGCTCATGGTAATGGTATAAAGAGCTTTTTGAAAAATTTTTCAAGTTCTTTAAATAAAAATTCCTCCTCGGAACCGCTTTGAGAGTGCCAGGATATTCTTTATTAACAATGGTAGTACCCAACTCATGGCATGAGGCAATGTGGAAGAGTGACTGAGTTAATGCGTATTAATGGTTTGGAATGATGTCTGGTGCATGGAGAGCGCCCAGTGCAGAGTAGCTCCCATTCACTATGTGTCCACGAGAAATTAATTTTCTAAAGCATTTTCTCAAGTCACAAAAGGCTTTTTTCATCACCTTCTGCTCTTGTGTCTTACATTATTAAACTTCACATTCTTGAATTTTATTCTTCCCATCCAGTCTTTATCAAAGACCTACAGAACTTCAAGACAAAAGTGAATGTTCAAATCCAGACAAGCTCGTTTTTAAGGATAATGAGGAATTTGAACCATCTTTTGAATGTAAGTTTAAATATTAATACTTGCTTTTATATGAAGAACTTGTTTCAAAATGTAAAACGTTTTGGCAAAACATACCAATTGTTACAAAATGCAAAGCAGTTACAAAGTAATACATTTTTATTTTCTGATAAAATCAGTGATACAGGTATAGTACCATGTTTTTGTATCTGGAAGATTTTTAGGTTCTCAGTTCCATTGTTAAAAATTTCAGGATAACTAAATTGCAAACTTAGGAAAAGACTGAGGGCAGGAAGAGAAGCGTGTGACAAAGGATGAGATGGTTGGATGACATCACCCACTTAACGGACATGAGTTGAACACACTCCAGGAGATAGTGAAGGACAGGGAAGCCTGGTGTGCTGCTGTCCATGGGTTCACAAATAGTCAGACATGACTTAGGGACTGAAAAACAACAATTGCAAATCAGAGTTAAGCATGTCAGTTCAGTCGCTCAGTTGTGTCCAACTCTTGGTGACCTCATGGACTGCAGCTTGCCAGGCTTCCCTGTCCATCACCAACTCCTGGAGATTGCTCAGACTCTTGTCCATCGAGTCAGTAATGCCATCCAACCATCTCATCCTCTGTTGTCCCCTTCTCCTCCTGCCTTCAATCTGTCCCAGCATCAGGGTCTTTTCCAATGAGTCAGTTCTTTGCATCAGGTGGCCAAAGTATTGAAGCTTCAGCTTCAGCATCAGTTCATCCAATGAATATTCAGGATTGATTTCCTTTAGGATCGACTGGTTTGATCTCCTTGCAGTCCAAGGGACTCTCAAAAGTCTTCTCCAATACCACAGCTCAAAAGCATCAATTCTTCAGCACTCAGCTTTCTTTATAGTCCAACTCTCATATGCATATGTGACTACTGGAAAAACCATAGCTTTGACTAGATGGTCCTTTGTTGGCAAAGTAATGTCTCTGCTTCTTAATATGCTGTGTAGGTTGTTCATAACTTTTCTTCCAAGGAGGAAGCGCCTTAATTTCATGGCTGCAGTCACCATCTGCAGTGATTTTTGGGGCCCAAAAAATTAAAGTCTGTTAGAGTTTCCATAGTTTCCCCGTCTATTTGTCATGAAGTGATGGGACCAGAAGCCATGATCTTAGTTTTTTGAATGTTGAGTTTAAACCAGCTTTTTCACTCTCCTCTTTCATTTTCATCAAGAGGCTCTTTAGTTCCTCTTTGCTTTCTGCCATAAGGGTGGTGTCATCTGCATACCTGAGGTTATTGCTATTCCTCCCAGGAATCTTGATTCCAGCTTGTGTTTCATCAAACATGGCATTTCGCATGATATAGTGGCTCAGACAGTAAAAGTGTCTGCCTGCAATGCGGCAGACCTGGGTTCAATCCCTGGGTCAGGAAGATCCCCTGGAGAAGGAAATGGCAACCCACTCCAGTACTCTTGCCTGGAAAATTCCATGGACTGAGGAGCCTGGTTGGCTACAGTCCACGGGGTCACAAAGAGTCAGACATGACTGAGCGACTTCACTTTCACTTACTCTGCATATAAGTTAAATAAGCAGGGTGATAATATACAGCTTTGATATACTCCTTTCCCAATTTGGAACCGGTCTATTGTTCCATGACCAGTTCTAACTCTTGCTTCTTAACCTGCATACAGATTTCACAGGAGGCAGGTAAGGTGGTCTGGTATTCCCATCTCTTTCAGAGTTTTCCAGTTTGTTGTGATTCACACAGTCAAAGGCTTTGGCATAGTCAATAAAGCAGAAGTAGGTGTTTTTTTGGAATTCCCTTGCTTTTTCAGTGATCCAGTGGTTGTTGGCAATTTGATGTCTGGTTCCTCTGCCTTTTCCAAATCCAGCATGAACATCTGGAAGCTCACAGTTCACGTACTGTTGAAGCTTGGCTTGGAGAATTTTAAGCATTACTTTGCTAGCATGTGAGATGAGTGCAATTGTGCAGTAGTTTGAGCATTCCCTGGTATTGCCTTTCTTTAGGATTGCATTGAAAACTGACCTTTTCCAATCTTGTGGCCACTTCTGAGTTTTCCAAATTTGCTTGCATATTGAGTGCAGCACTTTCACAGCATTATCTTTTAGGATTTGAAATAGCTCAACTGGAATACCATCATCTCCACTAGCTTTGTTCAAAGTGATGCTTCCTAAGGCCCACTTGACTTTGCATTCTAGGATGTCTGGCTCTAGGTGAGTGATCATACCATCGTGGTTATCTGGGTCATGAAGATCTTTTTTGTATAGATCTTCTGTGTATTCTTGTCACCTTTTCTTAATATCTTCTGCTACTGTTAGGTCCATACTATTTCTGTCCAATAATTTATTGTTCCCATCTTTGTGTGAAATTTTCCCTTGGTATCTCCAATTTTCTTGATGAGATCTCTAGTCTTTCCCATTCTATTGTTTTCCTCTATTTCTTTGCATTCATAACCAAGGAAGGCTTTCTTCTCTCTCCTTGCTATTCTTTGGAACTCTGTATACAAATGGGTATATCTTTCCTTTTCTCCTTTGCCTTTAGCTTCTCTTTTCTCAGCTATTTGTAGGCCTCCTCAGACAACCATTTTGCATTTCTTTTTCTTGGGGATAGCCTTGAGCACTGCCTCCTGTACAATATCACGAACCTGTGTCCATAGTTCTTCAGGCACTCTGTCTATCAGATCCAATCCCTTGAATCTACTTGTCATTTCCACTGTATAACTGTAAGGGATTTGATTTAGATCATACCTGAATGGTCTAGTGGTTTTTCCTACTTTCTTCAATTTAAGTCTGAATTTGGCAATAAGGAGTTCATGATCTGAGCTACAGTCAGCTCCTGGTCTTATTTTTTCTGATGGTATAGAGCTTCTCCATCTTTGACTGCAAAGAATATAATCAGTCTGATTTCAGTATTGACCATCTGGTGATGTCCATGTATAGAGTCTTCTCTTGTGTTGTTGGAAGAGGGTATTTGCTATGACCAGTGCGTTCTCTTGGCAAAACTCTGTTAGCCTTTGCCCTGCTTCATTTTGTACTCCAAGGCCAAATTTGCCTGTTACTCCAGGTATCTCTTGACTTCCTAGTTTTGCATTCCAGTCCCCTATAATGAAGAGGACATCTTTTTTGGGTGTTAGTTCTAGAAAGTCTTGTATGTCTTCATAGAACTGTTCGACTTCAGCTTCTTCGGCATTAATGGTTGAGACATAGACTTGGATTACGGTGATATTGGATGGTTTGCCTTGGAAACGAACAGAGATCATTCTGTCGTTTTTGAGATTGCACCCAAGTACTGCATTTTGGACTCTTGTCGACTATGAGGGGTACTCCATTTCTTCTAAGGGATTCTTGCCCACAGTAGTAAATATAATGGTCATCTGAGTTAAATTCGCCCATTCCAGCCCATTTTACTTCACTGATTCCTAAAATGTCGATGTTCACTCTTGCTATCTCCTGTTTGATCACTTCCAATTTACCTTGATTCATGGACCTAACATTCTAGGTTCCTATGCAATATGGTTCTTTACAACATCAGACTTTACTTCCGTCACCAGTCATGTCCACAATTGGGTGGTGTTTTTGCTTTGACCCTGTCACTTCATTCTTTCTAGAGTTATTTCTCCATTCTTCTCCAGTAGCATATTGGGCAGCTATCAACCTGGGGAGTTCATGTTTTAGTGTCATATCTTTTTGCCTTTTCATACTGTTCATGGGGTAAATGAAGCTTGTAAATGAATCCTTACTTTGTGAAGGTTAGGATTGCCTCAGATTTAAAGTAAGTGACTTCTTAAAATTTGCTTCCCCCCCCCCTTTTATGGAATGTGAACATGTTAAGTGACTTTTTGAATTATAGTGATTCCATCAATTGCCTCAGATTTAGAAATACCTTCCTTAGTTACAGAAAGGAGATTAAAGAGTATTAGCTTAAGAGACTAGAAATTGTTGTCCTGGCTTTGGTCCTGCCTTAGATTGTTCAACCTCAGAGCCTACTGCTTCACTAAACAATAGGAATGTAGTGTCAACCAGCTCTGAGGTTCTTTCTGGGTTACCGAGTTTTTTTTTTTTTTTGGCTGTAGAAGCTTTATTCATAATAGCCGGAAACTTGAAACAAGCTAGGTATCTGTCAGTTGTTGTTCAGTCACTAAGTCATGTGCAATTCTTTGTGACCCCATGAACAACCTGGCTGATCCAGGTTCTTGCCATACTCCCTTGGTTGTGGCGTACCACACTCTAGCCCTCAGGCCGTCTCCCAGGTTCTGACCTCTGAAGGCTGAGCCTCAGCTCGCAGGGTGTGGAAACCTTTCCTTTTTCACAGTTCCCTCACACGGGTGCAGGTCCACTCCCAATTCCTTTCTTTTTTTTTTTTCTTCCATTCTACCCAGTTACCTAGAGTTTTTCTTGCCCTTCTGTTAAGTCTGAGGTGTTTAGTTGATGTTTTCGTAGTAGTGAGAATCATTCCACATGCACATGTGTTTGTGGGAGAAGGTGACCCACATGACCATGACCTACTCCTCCACCATCTTGATCCCATCCCCCAGAAAGTTTTTATATTTGTGCGTTAACCTGTAGTTTTGCCTTGAGCACTCCATCCTCAAGTCTGAATGTCTAGTACTTTGAACAGGGAAATGAAAGGGCTTAGTATATTTTATGAAATCTTTGAACCAACTTCATTAACTTTGTTAAATCACTGCTATTGAAATAGACTTCAGATGCTTTTCGCCAAGCCAGATGAATTCTGCTGTCACTAGACTGATTTCCCTCCTGGGTAACAAATCAAATTTGTCAATGAATCTCCTAAGAATGCTTTAAGAAGCAGATACATTGGCGAGTGATTCCAGTGAGTTCCTGGAACCCTGTAAGTAAAGGGCTGGTCCAGTTGCTTTGTCTGAAACTTCAGTGCTCAGCAAGGAGTTATCCCCACCCTCTCTTCTCCTGCTGCTGCTGAGGGCTAGGGGAGATTCACTTGCACTTCTTATAGATGGACGGAGTGTGCCAAGGCAGTTCGAGAGAGATGGCCTCCATCATGCTGGCGACATGCCTCATGTGGACGGCGCTACAGCCCCTGTACCCACCAGGCCCATCTCGTTTCAGTACTCGGGTGAGTTTTCCTCTGTTTTAACTAACGAGGTATGTCAATAATAACATTTCATATTGCTTTCTATCTGTTTGCTTCCTTCATACCTTAAAAAGTTAGGATGGTTAACCTGTTATATTTTAGTCTTCAAAACAGTGATGACCCTGAAAGAAAAGTGGTCATTATATCCTTCCCTCCCATCTGGCCCACTTTCTCTTCCTGTCTCTTCTGCAGACTCCCCCTTCCCTCACCAGTGTGTGGAAGCAGTTCAGGCCTTGGCCAGTGGACAGGTCCTTTTCTCTCCTTGGACCAAAGTGTTGAAGCATTGTACACACCCTTCCTCAAGTAAAACCACCTACTAGTAAAACCATCCTCCCCCAAAGCTGTGCAAAGCCTCTTGTAGGCAGTGTGAAGTCACCGTACTCAGGAACAGGAAGAATTGCTGACGGAAGAAAGATTGTGAGAGGGTTGATTTTGCTGAGTCCAGTGTAAATCACTGTGGAAAACATCCATTCAGGATGGCTTGCTCAAGAGCTTTTTCTATGCCAGGCACTTTCCCGGGGGCTGGGCATCCTGCAGTCAAGCAGCCCCTGCTTTGTGGAGCTTCTCAGGGTGGGCAGGTTGTAGAGGAGGGGATGGTCAGCAAGCCATCACCAAGGAGCCCCAGTCAGATGGGTAGTCAGTAGGGATGGTGGCAGCCATCTGGAGGAGATGGTAATAAAAATATCAGAGTAAGAGAAACCAACTGAGGAGATAGGTGTTCTGCCTCTGAGAGGTACTAGATAGTATAATAAGGTCTTCTAAAATGAGTATTCAGAAGTGTGGCTGCACCATTCAGGAGTGACCCTTCTCCCCCAGGAACGAGCAGAAGATTGCCTTTCTGCCTGTGGAAATGAGTACTGGCTGCCTCCGGTAGTCAGGTTCATGGCCAGGATCAAGGGCCAGACAAGCCTGTGTTGTCTCCCATTGGTGGCGTGGAACGAGGGCCCGGCACAGAGATTCAGAGTCCTCTGGTGAACTAGAGAATTCGTCTGTTTCTGCACACTGTTGGGGGTAGGGGGTAGCGTGGGTCAGAGATGAGGTTTTTCAGCCAGGGCTGGAGGAGAAAGGTCACACAAGCATCAGCGGGGTTGGAAGGTGATTGAACCATGAGGTACAGGGACTTGAGCTGTGGGCTCTCAGGAGTCAGCAAATGAAGCCTGGGCCGTGCCAGAAGGAACGGAAATAGATGCACGCCATTGTGGGCAAGGCAGGCACTGGAGAGGTTCCCTGCCCCTGTGGGGGTACCGGGGTACACTAGGGTGGGGGCTTACCTGGTAGGAGGGGGGAGTCCCCGGGGAGAGATGGGGAGGGAGCACGTCGAGTTGGGGAGACTGTGGGAGCAAAGGCGGGGGCAGAGAAGAGCAGCTGGAGTCAGGTGATAGTGAACGTGCCGGGGGTGTGTGTGTGTGGAGGTCGGATGTGCAAAAGTGATGGTGATGGTGGAGGAAGTCAGTCTGATAGGAAAAGACCAGTTGTCGGGGCCTTGGCTGCCATGGTCTGGACTCGACCGGAGCAGAGACAGCGCTCAGTGCCTCCCTCCCTTCTCTTTGGGAGGTGACTGGTGCTAAGGAAGCATACAGGCTTGAAGGCTGAGAGACTGGTGTCAGGGAGTGCAGAGACTGTGGTGTTGGTACTCTCGGTGAAGGGTGGTCAGGACCCTCACTGCAGCAGCAGGACGAGGAGAGGTGGGAGCCCGAAGCCCTGGAGGTTGGTGGACAGAGCGTAGAGTGAGCTCGGCAAAGGAAGCCAGCGTTGTGGGATTGCCACATGCAGGTGGCAGGGAACTTCCCCGTAGAAGCATTGGTGTGAGGCCAGAGAGGGACAAGAGAAAACATGGGGGATGATGGGGACAGAGGCAGCCCCAAACCCCAGGGAGGGATCCGCCTGGAGGGAATGGAGTGATGGCCAGGTGGCCTGAGCAGGGAGGGGAGGGTGGTTGGTGGTTTTGTCCTGCTCTGGGCAGGAGACTCTTGCACCCCTGTGGAAGTAGTGTGGAGGTAGTGACCATAATGCTGTGGGAATAAATGGGGACAAATGATCGGGTCAGAATGCTAAGGATCCGGCGGGCTCAGAACCAGATGCAGAGGCAGAAATACAAGGCTCCCCTCGGTGAGGAAGGAGGGGCTGGGGACACGAGAGGTGCGCAGGGTGTGCTGCCAGGTCTGGGGCTGAGGGCTTAGAGGCCAGCAGAGGCGGCTGACAGTTGCACCGTCTCCCTGGGGCTCAGCCAAACCCCTGCGTACCCATCCCATGTTTGTCTGAAAAATCTGCTGCCAGAAGCTATTTGTTCTTTATTTTCTGTCCCATTAGGTGTCAACCAGAAATCACTTGGAGAACAGAAGGAAGAAGAAAAACTCCGAGAACAGCAGGCGAGGGAACGAAGGCAGGGGCAAGAGCAGAGGCAGAGCGAGTGGCGGGAAACTCTGCAGAGGGAGCGGCGAGAACTTGAGAAGCTGGAGCAGGAGAGGGTAGTGATGCTGGTGGGAGAGGGAGTCCCCTGTGTCTCTAAGTCCTAGGAGGAGTGGGGAAGTGAACCAGCCTTAGGCGGCCTGAGGACAGCTGTGGAGCACACAGGCCTTCTGGTTCAGGGTAGAGGGCCAGCCCAGTCCCGTGCATCCTCATCTGGTCCTGAAAACAGGCTCATGATTGAGGAGGACCTTGTTTTGCAGTTGATTTTCTCATTGTAAATGAGGTTAAAAAAAGAGCCTCTTGCTTCAGGGCTCCCCTGTCCTCTTTTCTTTGATGTGCTCCTGGCCCTTAGGCTGGTCCCAGATTACTCAGGCCACTTCACTTGTGCCCCTTTGATGGTAGCAGTGACTTCAATTAAAAAACAGTTCTCTGGCATGCAGGTTGTAGGTAAAGGATCAGGATTACAATACTGTGTTTTTCAACCCTTAGAAGTTCTAAAAGAGGTATAGTTCCTATTTTGGTACCCATCTGTTTCAGAGGCTAATTGAAGAATCATTGAAGTTGGAAATTGAAAAAGAATACGAATCAAGTGTTCAGGAAATGAAAGACAAATCTAAATCTGTTTGTGGTGAAAATCCTCTAGAGAAATACATGAAAATCCTGCAACAGAATCCAGACCAGGACACCACGGATAAGGTGCTGATGCTGTGGACGGGCGTCTGTGGGTGGGGAATGCTGAGGGCTCCTGTGTTTTACTTGAAACTGAAGTGGCTCAGTCGTGTCCGACTCTTTGCAACCCCATGGACAGTAGCCTAGAACGCTTCTCCGTCCATGGGATTTTCCAGGCAAGAGTACTGGAGTGGGTTGCCATTTCCTTCTCCAGGGGATCTTCCCGACCCAGGGATCGAACCTGGATATCCCACATTGTAGGCAGACGCTTTACCGTCAGAGCCACCAGGGAAGTCCTGGTTTACTTGAAAACCTTGTGATAAAGATCTGCTGTCTCCATTGGAGACAGAGGGAAAAGCATAGAGAATCTGAAGGTCACATAGAGTTCCAGCCTTTTCAATATCTGACACTCCTGACAAATCATGGCTTTTGTTTGAGTAAAAGATTGAAAAAGTTTTGATTTGTCAAAGTTTGTAAAAGTTGGGATATCTTATTATTTTCAGAACAAGAAATAAATGAAAGCTCTATGATTGAATAATGAATGAGTTAGTTAGTTCTGAGACAGTAATATTTTATCTAAGTCTAAGGTACTATGTTGAGAATACCTTCCAGGTAGCTTATTCTGATGTGCTTGCTGAATGTCATGTTTAAAAGTCACTGCTTTTATAGACTCAATTACTTATATATTTCAAAAACAGTTCTTAGAGAAATCATAAAGTTTTGAATATATATCTAATTGCAAAATTCCTCTCCCCCCGCCTCGTTGTGTCAGAGTTCCAAAAAGGTGTTCAGAGAGAGCTCACAATTGGACACGCTGCCATCTAGTGACAAAGATGAAAGGTATGGTGTCCCCAACATTGTGTTCTTATGCAAACCATTTATCATATTGCTGGTTCATTCTCAGCTAGGGGAACGTTCAGATATTTGAGTCTGCCTGTAACTGAATCAGTCAAAATGACTGACTTCAAAAAAAAATCTATTGCATTTTATTAACCTGTCAAATTACTGATAAAAATCATGAGCAAGGGCAGAAACCCCACAGGAAAGGAATGAGAACATGATAGATCACAGAATAAACTTGACAAGAATATAACAGATTAAAAAAATTTTTGTCTTTCCCTAATTTAGTTTTGCAGCCTTTTCCCATGAGGAACCAGATGACATATGGTAGCCGTGTTTGCTGCCCAGCTTCTTACTCCGATATCATAATTAACGGCCTGTGAGTTCTCTGTAGTGAGACAAACTGCTCAATAAAAATCATGTGAAATCCAGTGTGATTTTTTTTCTTACTTCTATTTGCTACTATAATAATAAATGAAAAATAATCTAGTCAAGTGACACCTCTTCAGGGTTTCTCATTCTTAGGCCTTTCATTATACTGAAATGAGCTGCTATTTTTTCCCTCCATTTTTGTCTTAGGTTATATCTTCTTGAGAACTTATCTTATTGGTCAAGTTCTAGGCCTCCCTTTTCGAACTTTCAGTTTTGTCCCTTCCTCTTAAGTGTTGGGCTCCCACCTGTCAAACAGGAGGCCATCTTCCCTGACATTCTCCTTATGGTTTGTCCCTGAAAATACAAACACATGTTTTTCTATTCTAGAGTTTCAGTGCTAACCAGTGGTCACCCAGAGCATAACACAGGCAGGGTCTGTCTACTCTGTCTTTCCAGTGAAACCCTAGAGGATTCCTTCCTCTTTACATATTCAGATTGGGCTAGTTGTCTTTGCTGGTGATGCTTGTTTGGCCATTAAGTTCCATACTAAAACGGGAAGGAGATTTGGGGGTGTTTATTATTCCTTAGGCTTCTAATGATCAAACTACTGCACAATTGCACTCATTTCACATGCTAGCAAGGTCATGCTCAAAATCCTCCAAGCTAGGCTTCAACAGTATGTGAACCGAGAACTTCCAGATGTGCAAGCTGGATTTAGAGAAGGCAGAAAAACCAGAGATCAACTTGCCCTAGCAACTGTTAGATCATAGAAAAAGCAAGAGAATTCCAGAAAAACATCTGCTTCATCTGCTTCTACTTCAGCCTCTGACTGTGTGGATCACAACAAACTGTGGAAAATTCTTTTTAAAGAGATGGGAATACCAGAATACCTGACCTGCCTCCTGAGAACTCTGTATGCAGGTCAAGAAGCAACAGTCAGAACTGGACATGGAACAACAGACTGGTTCAGAATTGAGGAAAGGAGTACATCAAGGCTGTATATTGTCACTCTGCTTATTTAACTTATATGCAGAGTACATCATGTGAAATGCCAGAGTTGATGAATCACCACATGGAATCAAGATTGCGAGGAGAAATATCAATAACCTCTGATATGCAAGTGACACCACTCTTGTGGCTTAGAAAGCAAAGAGGAACTAAAGAGACTTATTGAAGGTGGAAGAGGAGAGTGAAAAGCTGGCTGGAAACTCAGCATTCAGAAAACTAAGATGATGGCATCCGGTCCCATCACTTCATGGCAAATAGATGGAGAAATAATGGAAACAGTGACAGACTTTATTTTCTTGGGCTCCAAAATCACTGCAGATGGTGACTGCATCCATGAAATTAAAAGACACTTGCTCCTTGGAAGAAAAACTATGACCAACCTAGACAGCATATTAAGAAGCAGAGATATTACTTTGCTGACAAAGGTCCATCTAGTCAAAACTATGGCTTTTCCAGTAGTCATGTATGAATGTGAGAGTTGGAGTTGTTGGATTGAGTTATTGGAGTTCTTTATATGTGTTGAATATTATCCCCTTATCAGAAACGTGGTTTGTAAATATTTCTTCCATTATATAGATTGCCATCTCATTTTGTTTATTATTTTCTTTACTGTGCAAAAGGTTTTTGATTTCTCACTTGTTTGTTTTTCTTTTTGGTGTGACATCAGAGTCCTCATCAAAACCAGTGTTTACCCTGTATGTTTTCTTCTAGGAATTTTATGGGTTCAGGTCTTATGTCTTCAAGTCTTTAATCCATCTTGAGTTGATTTTTGTGTTTGGTGTGAAATAGGGGTCAGTTTTCATTCTTTTGCATGTGCCTATACAATTTTCCCAACACCACTTATTGATGAGACTGTTCTTTCCCTCTTACATAGTCTTGGCTCCTTTGTTGGAAATCAGTTGACCATATATACATAGGTTTATTTCTGGGCTCCATATTCTGTTCTGTTGATCTATGTGTGTGTTTTTATGCCAGTACCATACTGTTTTGATTACTGTACTTCGTGATATAGGTGCTTTTATATTGGTTGCATAAATATTTACAAATGTTAAATGTTTTGCTGAACTGACCTCTATATCATTACATTATGACCTCCTTTGTATTGTTACAGTCTCTGGCTTAAAGTCTACTTTGTATGATAAAAGTATAGCACCTCTGCTTTCTTTTGACTTCTATTTGCATAGAATTTTTACCTCTGCTTTAAAATTTTTTTTTCAATATTACTATGTTTTTGTCTCATTTATGGATGTTCTTTTGTTGTGGTGGCAGTGGGGCAGGGGGGAAGGAAACTTTCTTCATGCATGCACAAAGTGTGATGCTGACCGAGGATGATGGTGAAAATTGCTCAACCTCCTTGGGCTGGCTGAGGCTGACCTATGGTGAAACTTGGAAGTGAACTCCAGTCCCCGGAATCAGCCAAGTATGGGTCAGGAAGCATGTTGGGGAGGGAGGAATCTGTCCCCTACCCGTAGTCATACCCCATCCAGGGATGTTCAGAAATAATCTTGCCGGCTCCTCAGTCAGCCCCAAGTGGAGAAATGTGCACCAGGAAGATCGGGACCAGCGACAAGTATCTGCACGGCCATCCAGATGCATTCTGCTCATGAGTTGCCAGCTGTCTTCTCCCTTCATTTTCAATCTGGTTTGTCCTTAAAGCTAAAGTTGAGTCTCTTGTGGGCAGCATTATTTATGGGTCTTTTGTTGTTGTTGTTTTTATCCGTTTGTCCACTTTTTTTTTAATTGAGGTAAAGTTACTGTACAATGTTATGTTAGTTTCAAGTGTACAGAAAAGTGATTCAGTTCATTCTGTTTTTCAGAGTCCATTTAAAGTAATTTTTGATAGGTATGTAACTTTTGACATTTAATTTTTTTATTGTTTTGTATTCCTTTGTTTTTTCTTGTTTTGTGATTTGATGGTTTTCTGTTATGTTATGCATAGATTTATCTTTTGTGTATCTTCTATAGCTCTTCACTTTGCTGTTACCCTGGGGATTACATAAAACATATTTATAACAGTTTAACCTGATAACAACTTAATTTTGAACATATACAAAGGCTGTACATTTATAGACTTCTTGCCATTTTGTATTTGATGTCACAATTTATATCTTTTTACATCATGTATCCACTGACAAATTATAGTTATTTTCAGTCCTTTTGTCTTTTAATTTTTATGCTAGAGTTTCAAGGGATTTACCTACCACCATTACAACATTAAAGTATTTTGACTTTATATTTACCAGTGAGTTTTGTACTTTGATAGGTTTTCTGTCACTAATTAGCATCTTTTCATTTTAGCTTGAAGAACTTCTTTTAACATTTCTTGTAAGACTGCTCTGGTGGTGGTGAACTCTCTCTAGCTTTTGCTTGTTGGGAAATCTCTCTCAACTTTAGTTGTGAGGCACAGCTTAATTGGGTATAGTATCCTTGCTTGGAAGCTTTTCTCTTTGAGCAGTTTGAATACATCATTTCAATATTCTCTGGCTTGCACAGTTTCTGCTGATAGTCTCCCAGGTATTCCCTTATATGTAACAAGTTGTTTTTCTCTTGGTGTTTTTCAGATTGTTTCCTAGTCTGTAGCTTTTGAAGATTCAAAATTAATGTATCTCGGGGACTTCTCTGGAAGTCCAGAGGTTAAGACTTCACGCTTCCACTGCAGGTTCAGTCCCTGGTCAGCCAAACAAAATATTGTGTTTCAGTGTTTATCTCTTTGGATTCTTTTTTTTTTTTTTGGAACTCTGTGGACTTTGTGGATCTGAATATTTCTTTCCCCATATTAGGGAAGTTTTCAGCCATTATTTGTTTCAATAAGTTTTCTGCCCTTTTCTTGTCTCCTTCATTGACCTCTATAATATGTATAGTTGGTTTACCTGATGGTGTCCTGTAGGTCCCTTAAATTATCTTAATTCTTTTTCATTTTTTTTTTCTATTTGCTCCTCTAACTGGATAAATTCCAGTGACTGTCTTCAGATTTGATTACCCATTTGTTTAGTCTGCTATTGAACCCATCTGTTGACTTTTCAGTTATTCTTCAACTATGTGATTTGTTTGGTGCTTTTAGATATATTATTTGAAATTCTCACTTTGTTCATGCATTGTTATCCTAATCTTGGTGAGCATCTGCATGACTGTTACTTTGAACTCTCAGGTGAGTCACTTATTTCCCTTTCATTAAAGTCTATTTCTGGAGTTTTATTCGTTTAGAATATAGTGTATTTCTTCTTCATTTTCCTTGTCTGTGTTGGTTTCTGTACTTTACATAAACAGCCACCTCTCCCAGTCTTAACAGAATGGTCTCTGTGGGAGATGAACTTTGTCATTCAGCCCAGCCCAAGCTTTTGGTTGCTTCTCAAACCTTCATGATAGTCCAAGCTACCTTCTTTGTTCTTGGTGTTTCTTAGTAGTTGAGGGTGTTGTCAGGACTGGTCAGTGTTGCAGCGGGGAAGAGCACAGTCAGCACGTAGATGCAGGGTGATTGGGAAACTGACCCCTCAGATGGCAGGTGGGAAAGTGAGCAGTTAGGTCCGATCCTGGGAGCTAGTGGTTTTTGCCTGCTCCCTCTGCACTTGGCTTAGGTGCATAGCTGCGGGGGTACTTGTACTCCAGTGCCTGCTAAGAACTGCTGCTACGTCCTGTAGGCCTTGTGAATGCCAGTCCTGGTGGCTCTCAGAGCCAGATAGTCTTCAGATCTGTCCCCTGGGTGGTAGGTGCTGATGCTGGAACACAGATCAGTGTACCAGCTCCTCCCTGGAGACGTGGGTGATTGGAGCAGGCAGAGCATGGATGCAGTGGCTTTCTTGGTCCCTGGGGAGGATGGCAGTTCCCTGTGTGCTAAATTAGAAGCCTGACTCTAGGCAGCCTTTTAATATATGTAAATAGACCCTTTTCAGGGGAAAGGCTTGGAGTTGGTGAGTCCTCTCGAGCTGGGTAAGAACTGGCTGTGAGAGTCTTGTGGGTTTCTTGGACACCACAAAACACCTTAAAACAAGGTGTTTGGGGCATGGTCTGTTCCGAAGGTGAAAATCATAAAAAGGGGAGGTGCTAGATGGGTCCGAACCCTTTGCTCTTCAAGGTGAATTGTGGAGGTGGGAGTGCCCACCAGATTGTGTGGTGGTGTGCCAGAGTTAGGGTTTCTGGTAAGTCTTATGTCTGAGCCTTTCCTGTCCGTTTCAATGTGGGTATTTTCTTGTCTGCTCAATGTGTGAGAGTACCTCAGCTAGTTTTTTCTTTTAGAAAAACCTGCTCGGTGTGCAGTGGTCTGTGCCATATGTCCATGGGAGGAGGGGAAGTTCAGGAGCCTCCTATAGCATGGTCTTAGTCCTAAACCCTCAGATAACTTTTAACACTTCCTAGTATTACTTTTCCCCTCCTCTATCTTCAAAGCCCTTGTCTAAATCATTTATTGTGTTGTTTCAGTTTTCTAGCTTGGGGATTGTTAGCTTCTTTTTTTTTCCCCCTCTGTCAGTCAACTTAAGTTCTAAACAGTATTCTTATTACTCCAGATGAGGTTAGGGTCTGTTTCAAGAGCAGTCAGTCATCTGTTTATGCAGCGCAGCAGGTGGTCACGTCATCCGCCATGCGTGTGAATACAGCCTGTGAAATGTGACATGCTCCCCTGCAGGCTGCCTGCTCCTGCCTCCCCAAGACCCTCCCAAATGGAGTCTGTTCAAATATTCCCCAGGTGGGTAAGTATATCAGTATAGATAGCAAACAGGAAGATGGTGGGGTGGTTTAGAAAAAGTGTTTTTTTAACCAAATCTGACTGACCTCTCTTTGTATTTTTTTCCTCAAAATTTTCTGTTGTTTTACTCATCCTAACACTCACTTTGAAAAAGTTACCTTAAGTAAAATCTGTAATTTTTCACACACTGCCAAGAACAAAGTAACCCTGCACTGGCTAGCAGAAGCTGTCACCATTTAGGACAAGACAGTATTCACAAAGCATACTGCCTGGCAAAAACCACTACAATATTGTAAAGTAATTAGCCTCTAACTAATAAAAATAAATGAAAAAAAAAATCTTGAAACAGGCAGAACTCCTTCTATTGTGCTTTGCTTTATTGCATGTCACAGATACTAAGATTTTTATAATTTAAAGGTCTGTGGCAACCCGAACAAATCTGTTGGTGCTGTTTTTCCAACAGCATTTGCCCAGCTTGTATCTGTGTCACATTTTGGTAATTCTAACAGTATTTCAAACCATCTGCTAGCACAAAGATGACAGCTCACTGAAAGCTGCAGTGATGTACCCTTTAATTAAGGTATATATGTTGTTTATTTTTTAAGATGTAATGTTATTGCATGTGTTAATAGACTGTGGTGTAGAACACCTATATTCACTGGGAAGTCCAAAAATTCGTGTTACTCTTTATTGTACCATTTGCTGTATCGCAGTGGTATGGAACCAAACCTGCAGTGTCTCTGAGGTCTGCCTGGATTAGGAAGTATTAGAAAGCCCTAAAAGGATTGTTTCAATGTAGAGTATTTTGCTTGTTGTTAATTAAATGAGTAGGTGAGTCCCATATAATTTTGACTTGATTTTCATTCCTTAGAAGTTAATTTTCACAATGTGTAACTAGAAAAAGGGAAAACTCTTTTACTTCTAAACCTCTAGAGGTTCCTACATTTTGTGGCAGGATTTCTGTCAGTATTTTAGATAGTACCTGTGATCTGATGTAACTTAAGAAATAACTGCACACAACACTCCATAAACAGAAAGTGTTAAGCTGTGTGACCAACAGCATGGTAATTGGACTGCTGGTGTTCTCCTGCTGTGCATGAGGAAAGGCTGATAATCCAGAGGCAGTGCCTCCTTTAGAAATGACAATAGTGCCAAAGGCCAGTCCTTACTCAGAAAGGTCAGATATAGACAATCCACATGTACAATCATGCTGACAGGTAAGTAGTTGAAAGAAATTATAAAATGAAGTCCTAAGTAAGAAACCTAGCTCTGCAGCTTAGTTTTGTAATTGAAATATAGTTGATTTACAATGTTGTGTTAGTGATGTATACAAAAGTGATTCAGTTATGCATGTGTGTGTGTATATATATATATAAACATACATATATATACATATATATACACACACACTTTTTCAGACTCTTTTTTCCCCTTATAGTTTATTACAAAATAGTGATTATAGTTCCCTGTGCTCTATACAATAGGACCCTGTTGAATAGACTGGTATCTTCAGTTGGTAAAACAGACAGTGTTACGTGGACCTTTATGAAGGTTCCTCACTGTTCCCACTGTCTCCAAACAGAAAGCTTTGTATTAATCCCATAAATCAGCACATAATTTTTCTGACTAGCTTCATACCTAAGTGTTAGTGGCAATTGATGTAACATACCGCCCAGTGGGTTAGTGTTTTCTCAAATTGCTCTTGCTTTAAAAGAGGCTTCTGTCAGAAATGAAACACATGGCACTTGGAAACTTGATTTCCATGCAAATGTAGAATCTTGATTATGCATACTGTTTAAAAATGACACCATACCGAGGACAGAGAGAGAGTATATATGTATGGTAAAAAGGCAAGTGAATGAAGCTATAATTTTTATTTCATTTCTCTTAATACATCCACAGCTATTTCCACCTAAATAGATCTTTAAAATAAGCATACACAGGTATTGACTATTATCTACAAATATTTATTGTAACACTTGAATAGAACTACAGGAAGCCCTTGGCACTGATAGAAAATATTGATTCACTGTTAGGTTACAAAAATTTATACATAGCAAAATTTAATGCTCTTTACATAAAAAATATTAGACTACTTAAACAAAACTTTCAAAAATTCCTGGTAAGAGCTACCAGAATTAGAAAAGTAAAATTAGGCTTTAGACACTGCCTCTTCTAGAACACTGGACTCAAACAGCACCTCCACTGCTGGAAAAAATATTTAGGTCTTGTCATGCAACAGGAAAACGAAACACCAAGCTATTCTGGAACAACTGTTCTACACAGAAAAGATCGTCTCCCAATTTAGAAAAAGAAAAAATAGTCAAGATCCAAATAGGCATTTTTAGGCATTAACAACACCACCAACAAAAAGAATCCAAATGAAATATTATACTTGCTGTTCAATTTTAATAGCATCTGATAAAGGTATGCTTCCTTTCATTTTAACACATTTCTGCACGTGGATATGTTTAAAATCCAGGAAACAGCCAAACCACAAGTTAATTCTTAACATGAATATACATAGTTAACCCTATTATATTATGCAGCCCCCTTTAAAAGCACTGATGCACCCAACAGTTATATGTATCATTTCATAAAGAACAACACAAAGTTTACCATCACTAATACCCAATACCTATAGTCACTTAATGTTCTGAAACACAATGATTTAGAAGGCAAGTTTCTTTTTAAGATGGCTTAAACTCAAGCATTTGGGTTTTTTTTTTTTCTTTTCCTGAACATTGAACTTTCTTATTCCAGGAAACTTAAGATTTAGATAAGAAAAAGTGAAATAAATATCAAACCTAATTGAAATTACTTCAGTATTCAAGTCTATAAAAGTAGGAGGTCTGTGGTCTGTTGGTAATTAGGTTTTGGATAGTTGGTATGAAACTGTAAACTTGCTATTCAGACCACATAAAAATGGTTTTGAGTGGTGGTCATTTTAATAAGGTAACACTTCTTCATTAAGAAAAACATTTGTGAAGCAAAATTCTTTGAAGGATTTGGGGTTGCCTATTGTAAGTTCTTAGAAATTGAAAACAAATATTAAGGCAAAGCTGACATTTATTTAAAAGAAATCTATTACAAAATTGATTTTGGATAGCTTGTCAGTCTGAATCTAGCTTCATCCATGGTAGGTAATGCAGAATTATTATAGTGGGCTCAGTTTAGCATTCTTGAGGGAAAAAAAAAACTTTCTGATTGGACCAGGAAATTAGTATGTTCTGGACTTAGAGGGGTGGGGAGGTCAGCTTATATTTTTCTTACAAGGGTCAACTCTAAGAATCACTTTATCTTTGAGCCAAAGTTTCATACATGTCAGCTGTCAGAAATGGAATGTCACAGCAATTCCATTTTAGTTCCTATTTAGATGTGTTTGAGGACAGATGGCAGAAGTGAATGTGTGGTCATACTGCCTGATGCTGGTATGGCATGGTCCTTATCAAGGGGTATCATGTATTTTCACAGCCTGTCTTGGTAGGATTGTGAACATGCCAAAAATTTCAAAAGGATAAATATTCATTTTGTTGAAGTGTTGCCTTTTAAAATGGCTCCCATGAAACCTCCAATATCTGTTGTAAAGAAAGAGAGTTACCTACTGGAAGGTTTTCCTAGAAATACATCCCAGCAGCTTGAGACAGACAGTGAAGTGTTTGGACTTCTACGTGAGTTTGTTTGGTGGGGTACACATCTGTACTGCAGAGCAGCTGTCTGATGATTTGTCAGAGCTGTAAATTCGTTGGCTGAGACCCTCTGGCAAACATTTATGTGTAAGAATTGAGTTGTTCTTTTGACCGAGACTGGATATCTTGCAGTTCCTGTTCTTCCTTTGCTTTGATATCTTGGTAAGCCTGCATTTTGCTTGCATCCTTTAAGTAAGCCCAGTTAGAAGACAGTATCATGAGGAAGTGGATCTGGAAAAGAAGGGTGAGCATGATGGCTAGTGAGCATGTGAGAAGGCAAAGCGAGCTGTGAAGGCAGATTAGACGCTCTGTGCTGTAAAAATGGAGAGGGTTATTCCGGATTAATACTCATTCTGCTATCAGGCATCGGAGACTGAGTGCAAGCTCTGCTAGGACGCTTCATATTAAAAGGGTGAAAAAAGTTAGTAAACAAACATAATGAACCAGGAGAAAATGGCCCAAGTTACTGTTAAGAAAAGGCAAAAATGAAATACGACAGGGTGCTTTTTACCATTTTAAGAGTCACTTTAAAAACGAAGGCAAAAGTTCAGAAACACACTGTGTGGTTATTTTGGAATGAGTGTCGTGCAAAGATCTTTCCTATCTGTGGACAAAAATCAATTTCCCCAAAGGCCTGAAAGTGTGAACGGTGTTTATTTTGAGTAAATAATATAAAACTACATATTTAACATGGAAAAATTAAGTGAATGCCAAAACCAAAATTAAGAACTATCAGCAAAGCATGCAGACTCCGTGTTAACACACTTTTAGTAGTGAAACTAGTTTTCGTGTATAACTGCCGTGATTTCATTTCACAAAACGTCAGAATCGTTATGATCATTCTTTAAGTTTGATGTGGCAAATGCTTCTTTCCCGCTTATTTTCCTCATCTTTCCTGCAAAATCTATATATCAAGTTCCTTCTCAACATATTGGAGACTTTCAGATCCAAGCACAATTACTTTCCCCATTAGAATCTTACGTGCAGTTTGAGAAGTGGCTATGAGGAATCAGTTACTACTCACCCCAATCCAACACTGTGAGGTTATCCATTCTGTGGGCTCTGAAACGACTGATGGTGTTGTATAAAAATAAAACTACATATAAATATTTTTTGGGAGATAACAAGTGAGCTCTTCAAATTTTCATCAGCTTATTTGAGGGGCATTTATTTGGTAGTGAGCCCTAAAAATACTGTAATTAGATTTAAAATATATTTGTAAAATATTTTCCAGACAGAGTCTGAGAAGACCAAATCCAGATGAAAACGGTTCTCTTCCAATTCATCTTCAGCGCTTGTGTTCATTACTGAAATGGGTTATCAAGCAAGCAAAAATAATGGAAAACACAGGTATTCCAGTTTTAATACTTCATTTAGAGATACTGCTCAGAGTTTTAAGTTCAAAGAAATTGTTTTTCAGTGGCTGCTCACCAATGTCAGTAAATAACTGAATCCTTTCCACAAAGTGGAAATAGCCAGATCTCATCATCATTTCGGAGTTCATGTACGGTAAGTCATTTGATTAATCTACCATGCAAAATGAGTTGACTAAAGCGATTTACAAATTACTGTAACAAAACTGCAGAAGCCTAGGCTCTGCTTTAGTCTGGGGGTCAGTGATACTTCACGCTACAGAATATAGCTCTCTAAAGCTCCTTATTGGCCTTATGCAACTTAGAACTTAGTGCAGCAATCTTCCCGACTCTTAAACTTCAAAACCGCATAGTTATATGTAGTAGCCATCATGTAGATCAGCTGGTGGAAGAGAACAGAACAGGACAGTAAGATACAGTTAGTGCGGGCTGCTGCCCTGACGCTTGTAAACTTGGCCGGGGATGGGAGCCAGCTCAGAGCCTAGGGTGTTTCTTTTTTGCCATTTGTAAGCCCATTATTTCTCTCTCACTCAAGCTTCTGGAGACACATATATGATATAAGTCATCAGCCCAGAGAACAGGTCCCCACCCTGAGGGAACAGAGGGTTGCCTCCACATGGGGAGGGATGACATCAAGGTTAGACAAACTCTGAAGGACTCACTTCCTCATTTCTCAGCACTTGAGGTTCTCCCTCACTCTACCCACCTTAGATCTCTGGACACCACAAGCCATGCCCTCCCAAGTTTTCGGTCCACATGGATACACACAGACACACGCTTGTGCGGTGGCATCTTCTGTATTTATGAATCTGTCCTTGTGCTAAAATTTCCCTAACTCTCCAGTCAGCACTCACGGCCATGCGGACGCACAGAATGCCGGAAAGCCAACACACCCAAGGCAACGCTCTGCCTTCCTGTGGCAGCTGTAAACAAGTGTCCTTTTCATCATGTCTTTGGTGCCCTGGTTTCTGCATTTTTGTGACCTCACTCTTTCTGTGGTCCCTCATGAGAGTGCTAAAGGGTTGTCTAGAGTTCCTAAGCACAGGGAGACTGTGAAGGGCCTGATGGAGAAAATACATGTGTTCAGCAAGCTCCAGTCAGGCCTGAGGCACACTGCTGCTGGCCGTGGGTACACTGTTCATGAATCAGCAACATATACCCCACAAGATGCCTTTAAACAGAGGCAAAAGGGTTCTTCCCACCAAATCTGAATCTCATCACCTACCATGAATGCCAAGACCAGCATCATCCTTCCTGCAAGCTAGACATGGGGTACGTTTACACAGGGGCACCTGAACCGAGGCCGAGTCCCAGGTGTGTTGGCTGGAAGGGAAATCTGTCAGGACAGTGCCTGCAGGGTACGGGGCCAGCACTCACCAGGGCAATGACGGTGGCGCCAGCTCCGGCACAGGCCACGATGAACAGGTGATAGGACATGTAGAACTAGGAGAGAACCGGGCACCGAGGTGAGCATTCTGCGGGGGAGTGATGGCCTCCTCTATTCTGGGTGCGCTCCCTTTGTCTCTGTAGGGCTGATTTCTGAAGACCGGGCACATGCTGGGCTTACCTGGGGAGCTTTCAAAACTTGGCAAGAGGCTGTACCCCAGGCCAATTACATGGGAGTAGCTGGGGCTGCTCCCCACGAACAGGGTATTATCCTGCTCCTGCATGCCTGCCACCTGCAGCCCAGATCATGGATGTGCACACCCAGCAGCCAGGTAGGTGGGCCCTGATTATTGTGGTTGCTCCTTACTTCCAAAACCATGTCAGGATCATCTTAAATGCAAGCTCCCACCAGTGCATTTGAGAATCTGCTTTTATATACAGTTATAAGCCAACGCCTGAAGACTATTCTAGGGCAGAGAGATCTTTCAGCCATAGTGTGTCAGGATTTACTGCCAAGTAAGGATGTACAAGCAATAGTAGCAACCCAGTCTTTAGACAAAAGACTAAGTTGTCAATGTATAAAAATTCAGTTGTATACAAATTGAGGGCAGTCCTCTCTGGGAAAATTTACGTTGGTCCTGTGACAAATGTTCTACTTTGAAAAATGATCTGAAGATGAAAGAGAAGACTCGAGATATATTCAGATTGGGCAGGATTGGGATCACTCGCCAAATATCGCCAAAACAGAAAGCTGTCTGATGGCGCAGGACCGTCACTCTGGATTCAGCCATGGGACAGGGCCATTGTCTGGGTGGAAAATGGTGGCTCAGAGCCCTCTCGTGGTCATTCTCCCTAGGAGCACCCTCTGTCTCAGCCTGAAGTGCCCAGTGGTCGTCTAGGACCAGCTGAGGGGCTGGGGCCTACCTCGTTGGTGTTGCAGATGTTTTCCAGGGCTGAGCCACATATTCTTCCTGGGAAAGCATTCCAAGGGATGATTCCTAGAAAGTGAATCCCAGCAGGTTAGTGATTAGCACAAACGCCAGTGTCCCTGCTTGCACTGGGCCCCTCCACTTTCAGAGGCAGTTACAACACAATCACGTGCTATGCTCTTCATCAGCAGTTGATGTATCTGCCTTCTGCAGCAGAAACTTTCTGGAATAATAAAAAGTCCTATTTGGACAACAGGGCAAGAGCAAAGGCAACTAGTCCATAAGAGAATTAGACAAATTATACTTTGGTTAGTTGAGCTGATATTCATGAACTCGAGTTCAACAGCTGCAGGACACCCCCCCCCCCCACCGCCCTTATAAGGCATTTCCTCCTGAAGCCAAACACATCTCGCCCTAAACTTCATGGTCTGCGTCCTTGCACCTCAAGCTCTTTCACCATGGTTGGCCCTGACTCCGTTCTGAAAGGGAGAGGCTATGCTCAGAAAGGTTCATGGCAATTTGACAGAGGAATTTGTTTATATTCTGTAATCTGCACTTCCATTTTTTATGTCTTTGCTTTTCTGTTCCTTTTTGTTGTGTTTTACAAGTATCTCAGAACTACTTCTGGATGCAAAGTCCAATTGGAAGCTTGGAAAACCACTGTACTTCCCCAGAGAGTGAGGCCAGCTCAGCCTGTGGTGTCTTTGCTATATCCAACTCCCCTCTGTGGTCACCTCGTCCACATGGCAGCTGCTGCTTTTTCTGCCATTAATGCCTCAATGTGCCCTTAAATATGAAACACACCTCAAGTTCTCTTGTCTCCCAGGAGGTCAGAAAGTAGGATACTTAAAAACTATTCCTTCTACCTTTGTTATGGACCAGTAGTAAGTCTTTGTTTCAGGAGAATGGGAAATGATGAAACCACTGATTTCAAGAACAGAAGATTTTTTAAATGATTACTGATGACCAGACATTTGTAGTGAATGCTGAAGAATAGAGAAATGATACATGCACCTAGATATTCATTTACAAATATTTTAAAAATCAACTTGAGTTTCTGTTTTCCATCTATCCTAAAGAACAGTGTGGTTGAACCTTTGGCTCTATGAGAGGAGATCAGTGCAAGGGGCATTTTAGGTTAAGTTTTGTATTATGGTTCAAGGTAAGATGCTGAGGATAAGCCAGACAGGAAGAAAGCTCTTCTAGAAAAGCTCTGAAAGAACAATTATTTCCTCTTCAATTCTAATGGAAAACTTTTCCCCCCTAGTTGATCCTGCCAAGAACAGGATTTCCACCATCCTGGACAGAAGTACTGCTGAAACTGCCTTTTCTCACTCACGAGGGATGTCTGGTTTGCAGTGATGGACAGGAGGTGCCATGGCCCTTTCGGTGGCCTCTCAAGATGAACTGAACTTAGGTAAAAGTGCCCACTCAGGAAGATAAGTTTGAATAGGTATCCAGTGCTCAGCTTTGTTAGAGTCCCTTTGGATGACTTTAAAATATGCCCGGATTTCAATAGCCAGGACATGGAAGCAACCTAGATGCCCATCAGCAGACGAATGGATAAGGAAGCTATGGTACATATACACCATGGAATATTACTCAGCCATTAAAAAGAATTCATTTGAATCAGTTCTAATGAGATGGATGAAACTGGAGCCCATTATACAGAGTGAAGTAAACCAGAAAGATAAAGACCAATACAGTATACTAACACATATATATGGAATTTAGAAAGATGGTAACGATAACCCTATACACAAAACAGAAAAAGAGACACAGATGTACAGAACAGACTTTTGGACTCTGTGGGAGAAGGCGAGGGTGGGATGTTTCGAGAGAACAGCATCGAAACATGTATATTATCTATGGTGAAACAGATCACCAGCCCAGGTTGGATGCATGAGACAAGTGCTCGGGCCTGGTGCACTGGGAAGACCCAAAGGGATCGGGTAGAGAGGGAGGTGGGAGAGGGGATCGGGATGGGGAATACATGTAGATCCATGGCTGATTCATGTCAATGTATGGCAAAAACCACTATAATATTGTAAAGTAATTAGCCTCCAACTAATAAATAAAAAAATATGCCCAGATTTTATGTTGTCATTGAGTCTCCAGAGCCACATCTCCTCTCCTGAATCTTCAAAGTCTCCACTCACATCCTGAGTCTCCAGAATCTCATCTCCTGAGTGTCCAGAGTCTTGTCTACAGTCTCCTCTCAAGACTAGCCTAGGTCTTCTCTCCTCTCCTGAGTCTTATCTCCAGAGTCTCCTGAGTGTTCAGGGTCTAACCTCCGGTCTCATCCCCTAAGTCTCCTCTCCCAAATCTCCTAACCCTCTTCTCCTCTCCTGAGTCTCCTTTCTCGATCTCCTGAGACACCAGGGTCTCATCTACTGAGTCTCGTCTGCTGAGTATCCTAGGTGTCCTTTCCTGAGTGTGCTATCCCGAGTCAATAGTGTATCCTGTCCAGGGTCTCGTCTCCCAAGTCTCCTGTCTCTCAGGCTCATGAGTAGCCTAAATCTCCTCTCATGAGTCTCCTCTTCACAGTCTCCTGTCCTGAGACCCCGGGCTCTCGTCTCCTGAATCACTTGGGTCTCATCTCCCGAGTCTCCTCTCCTGAGTCTGCTCTCCACGGTCTCTTCTCCTGAGACTCCAGGATCTTGTCTCCTGAGTCTCCTGACTCTCTGCTCCTGAGTAGCTTAACTCTCACCTCTTCTCCTGAGTCTGCTATCCAGGGTCTCGTCTCGACTGAGTCTCCAGAGTCTCATCTCCTGAGTCTCCACTGTGTTGTCTCCCGAGTCTCCTAACTGTCTTATCCTCAGTAGCCTAAGTCTCATCTCATCTCCTTAGTCTCCTAAGTCTCCTCTCCTGAGTCTACTGTCCAGTGTCTCATCTCCTGAGTCTCTGGGGTCTCATCTCCCGAGTCTCCTATCCCAAATCTCCAAAGTCTCCAGTCGTTTGGGTCTCATCTCCCAAGTCTCCTGAGTTCCTCTCCTGAGTCTCTGGGGTCTCATCCCCTGATCTCCAGAGTCTTGTTTCTTCAGTCTTCTCTGCTTTCCTCTGCTCTCCTCCATCCTAGTGATTATTAGGATTATTATTATTACAACCCTGTAATAATTTAGGCCCACATACACACATAGAACACAAATGAATCACAGGAAGTACCATATTGCCGGATATCCACACAGATCTGCTCCACTCCTGCTGTCCCGTTGGTTTGGGGGGACTTGATGACCTCACAGGTGGACCATATGTTGTAGAACATGAACACTGGCACCGCCGAGAAACCAAACACACCCAGCCAGGCCACTCCCAACACATAGGTGAGGAAGACGAACTAGGACAAGAAGGAGAAAGAATCTTCACCAACCAGTACAATCCCTGGGAGGAATAATAATATATTTCTCCTAATACTGAACTTGCTGGATGCAGTCACTGGACCATAGCAGATACAAGGGAAGTTTTGGAACTTTGCAGTTCCCTATTTAGTAAGGACGTGAGTAGCCAAGGCAGGCTGTCCCTTGTCCAAGGTCACTGAGCTAGCTGGGACAGGGCCTCCTTCAGCCGTGCCTTGTAAATATCAGTTCCACACTTACCAAGGTGTGTGGATGTTCTCACAGGCCACTGCATTAGAACTCTGTTCCAAATTGCCTTTATTCTATGTAATAGATGGGCTGTAGAACAGCCATCACTACAGGAAGCTCTTTCTGGAAAAGAACCTGGGTAGTTTCATGATCCTGTGAAATTACTAAAAAGCATTAGATGCACCTTTACTACATTTACAATAGCCATGAACACAAGCTTAGTGCACAGTAAACCGGATCAAATGCTCATTTCCCTCTAGTCTTGCTTGGTTTTACATCTGTAAGAGTCCTCACCTCAGGACAGCAGAGAGCTCAGATGGTGTCCTCAGCCCTGCAGCCTGGGTGTTTATCTTCCTCCTCCCATGACTTTTTGCCTCCATGTGAGTGCATCTCTCTCAGCTCCCCAGCTGTTTTCTTCACATCTGACCAGTTTTCAAATGCCAGACCCACACATCCAGCTGCTTGGCATAGGCCATTATAAACCCCACTTCAACGTGCCCCCAACTCCAACTCCAAAAATGCCTCCTTCCCACCTCTCCCTCCACCCCTGAGTCTCCTTTTGTGATAGAGCACTTCCTGACCCTGTCTCTTACCGAGCCCCTTTTAAGCTCTGTCCTCCACTAGGCCAGAGGTCAGCAAACAGTGCCCGTGAAAGGCCAGAGAAGGAACTGGTCAGGCTCCACTGGGTTACAGATACGCCTTAGCTTTGCTGAGTGAATGCAATCACAGACCACATGTCAGCAAAGGGAAGCGGGTGCCAAAAACCATACCAGGCAGAAAAAACTTGAATTTTGTATTATTTCATGCATACTCACCATCCCGCTGATGCACCGGCCACAGGCTGTTGTTTTAAACTCCCCATGCAGTTCTTTCACTGCACTGGTGGTGTAGAAGCCTTCTGCCAGCAGAATGATCCCATACAAGAAGAAAAAGGACGCAATTCCGTAGATGACATACTGCATCAGTTGAATTCTGTGAAAAGAAAAAGATCCCAAGTGGTTACATTCGCAGCCTGGTGAACAGACGATTTTGGCCTCTGGAGGGAGGCTGTAAGGGTAGGTGACATCCTGTGACAGCCAGCCCACTGATGGCTTCGGTGGGGGCGCCACAGACAGGCACCCCTGTCCAGACCACAGCAACCTGGGCCCTTCTTCCCAGGGGTGGGCAACTTCCCAGATGAGGGAGATATTTCCTTTGGACGGGGCCCAATGGACTTTTAGTACTTACTAGATGATACTCCTTTGCATGTAAGTAAATGCAGAGATTGACGAGTTACAGCCACTCATCCAGGACACACATACAGCCAGCATTTCAACTTGGGTCCAGTGGACGGCCTGTTCCTTCCACCACATCAGAATGTCTCCCAACCAGGCTTTGTGCTTAATCGTTTTCTACTAAAACCCCTAAGTAAGCATTCATGGCCTCTCTATGGAGTAACTTGGGCAAACACTTTCTGCGCAAGACACTTGTGATAATGTATCAAGTAGGTTTAAGATACAAAAAGTTAATTCACATCTAATTTTTTCCTATGAAAGCCAACAGAAATGCAGATGACAACCTCTGGCTGCCCAGTGGAACCACCTGGTGAGTTAGAGACTATGGGTACCTGGGTCCTATCCCCAGAGATTATGACTCAATTAGTCTGGGGTGAAACATAGACCTGGGGATTTTTTTAAAAACATTCTTCCAAGTTTGAGAGCCACTTATCAACATCACCAGCTAATTAAGCTACCATGCTTTCCCGAGGCTCAGTCACGGTAAATATTTCTTGGTCTTTTTTGTACCCAGTTGGCACTCATTGAATCCCTTGTCCTGCTTGATCCTCCTCACAGCCTCCCCAAATGCTGATTTCTTTGAATCACTTCACAAATAAATTTCCCAAGGACTCTTCCAACATGCTTCCCTTATTATTTCATAAAAATTCATTCCTGCCTTTCTCAAAGGTCTGGTAGAAAAATATCTCCCAATCACAAGGCACCTAAAGACTGTCAAACTTTGAGAGTAAGAAAGGAAAAAGCAAACAGTCAGAGGCAGGGGAAGATACACGAAGACATCAATACACTGCTGCTGGGCAGGCACACTTATGAGAATCCATGCACGGGAGTTGGACACTCAGGAGGGTTCTAGGATAGCAGGGCTGAGGCCATACCCCTAAAAATCCCCCTTTTCTGAACTGGAGGATCCCCGGGGATTTTTCCTCTGCTTGAAGAATGAATGTCCAGGTCCTACTCCTGTAGACTTCGGGTGGGGCTAAGTCCTCCATAGGCTCCTACCAGGCCAGGGCTGGCCATTTTCTCTGACAGCATCAGAAGGCATCTGTTATTTGGGGACCGTGGTAACTCTCTGGGTGAGAGGATGGGCAGTGTTGCCACCATCCCCCTTGGCCACCCGCGTGTTGTGTGTGCACCGTCCCATTCCCCAGGCGTGGTCCTATCCCAGGTCCCCAACACCCACTGCACTCCTGGCCCTTTCTTTTCCCTTCTTTCCTGGCCCTTTTCCTGTCTGCCCCTGGGGAGTGTGAATGAAAGGCATCCATTTTCTCCCAGGGGCGCCCACAGCAGTCTTTACGCAACCCTCCTGGGGCGGTGGCACTTTAAATCTACTTCTAAAAGGAAGGAGGCAACTTACACCTCACTCAGCAGGGCATGGTCGCTGGTGTTGGTGGAGAAGTGCTGCTCCAGGATCGCCACGGTGCCCGCCAGAGCCACGTGCCCACAGCCGCAGAACAGGGCGACCCCCGAGAAGCAGAGGATGGTGGCCACCAGCGAGGCGTAGGGGACTCCGCCCAGACACTTGATGCAGCATTCAAAGCAGCCTGGACCCAGGGGAGAGAAAACACGGCTGGTAAGGGTAAAACGCCTACGACTGAATTCATGAAGACAGCGCATTAACAGAAAAGGTCGACTCTTCCCTCTGCCCCGCATGCTCTTTGGGTAACAGCTCAACATCGCAGGGGCCAGGGGGAGCTGTCCTCATCTCATTCTGTGGGTTAGGGCCTGGGGGCTTCAAGGGGAAACACAGCTTAATTTGCTCGGTGTGTGTGGCAGAGCAGCTAAGTGACAAATGGTTATGGAGTAAGGCACAACTCTACCGCTTCCTGATTGACTGAGGATTGAGGTTAGGGGACCCCTGCTCAAGCGACAATGAGAAGCAATCACCCCACTAACAATGTCAGAACTGCAGTGAGGCTGCCATTCTATGAAGACAAGTGACCGTCAAGTTCCCCCCCAGCCTCACCCTTACAGGGTTTCAGGTAGCTATTTCTCTATTTTCGCAGCAGCCAATGGCTTTCCCTGGCCTCTGACCTCCTGGGCAACCAGAAGAGTCAAATACAGTAATTACACTATTGCTGTGATCAGAAAAGTATCAAGGGAATCATTCTGGAAAGGGGGTGGGCATATGGGTCCCTAGAAGTACCAAGCCACCCAGATCCACTCAAATGGGCCCACTCAGGTTTCATTCATGTCAATATCAGAAATCAGCTCAGCTTTTAAATAAAAATGTTCCCCCAGAGTCAGGCAGCACAAGCAAGTTAATCATACTTGTCCCCCGAACCCACCTCCTCAGCTTCCACCTGCCCCCACCCAACGCACATGTTGAGAGTAAGAACCCAGAACTGGTGGGTGACGTTTAAGTACTTGGAGAGGGAAAAGGAACAGGGTTGGGGTGGGAGGGGACAAAATGAGCATCCATGAAGTGAAATGAAGGAGAGAGCCACAGTTCACGCTTCCTTCTTGAGAGAAATAAAACTCACTCATTTTTCAAATCAACTTTGACTTGAGATGTCCATAAAGACCTCCCCGGGGACTGAGTCAGGTGACATTTTCAGTTCGGAGACATTTTACGTTTCAGTGGAGCGGTGCAGGCCTCAGGATAATGTGGGTCCCTCTCCTGACCTCCCGTCCCTGTTTATACTATCCAGACCCTTAACTAAATGGCTTGTCAGGGAAATCGAACTCTGAATGCATTACGATGTTTAACAGCAATCAAGAGCAGTTCATGACTTCAGGGCAAGCACATTAAAGGTGGCTAAATTTCTTTCCCCCAAACAGCCTTTACAGTAGACAGGGAATGACTACTCAGCATGAAACACTGGAGCTAGGCCTTTCCATTTTGATGATCATTCCATGCTAAACTAGCGTTTGCTTAAACCTACCCTAGGAGGTAACCCCATCTCTCTCTTCAGTTCACTGGAAAACAAAAATGCCAGGCCCTCATAAGAAAGTGTTCTTCCTTTCATTTCAAAAGATGACCAGCTATTTTCGAGAAGACCAACCTCCCTGAAATGGATTGATGAAACCGCCCAAAATGGGACCCAGTACACAATATAGTTCAAGTCCACTAGCAAGTCAGTACCTTAAAGAGATTTGGATATGTGAGATTTGTGAACACAGATGATAGAGGTCAATCTCATTTTGTCCTATGACCTCCTAGCGGGTTGAAGTGAGGTAAGAGGAATGCAACTAAAAGTCCCAATCTCCAGGCTCCCAAACCAACAGCAACTAAAATTCCTGGCCTTGATGTATGTGTTGCATCATACGAGAGAGAAAATAGACCTCTTTTCTCTTGTGTTGTATCATCCCCACTTCTCCCATTCTCAGGCTCCACGATGAAGTTAGGCACGAGATGAATGCTTCCATGGCTAACAAAGTTATCTCTGGTCCTTATTGGTTAGAGATGTGTGGCCTTGAGACTGTGCTGGCCAAGATGGTGGCCACTGGGCACATGTGGCCGTTTAAATTACTCAAAATAAAAACTTCAGCTCTTCCTTTGCAGAAGGTCACATTTCACATGCTCAAGAGCAACATGGACTGGTGGCTACCATCTTGGACAGAACAGATACAGGAGATTCTCTCACTGGAGAACACTGCTGTTGTGGAAGATCAATTTTGACGTGCCACATACTCACTTTCTTGTGACATGAGCTAGGTTCTGAGTTTTACTTTGGATTTCATTCAGTCCTTTTTGAAGATCTAGGGGGTGATAAGCACTGTGGTTGGCGCTGGAAATACAAACATAAAATAAGATGTCTTCCTTCCTTGCCTTCAAGGAGATCAGTTAGATGAGTAACAATTTCTATGGCACACCGTGATGACTACCAAGACAGAGGCTGCTGGAGGACCAGTGGATGGTTGGGTGGAGGAGAAGGATACAGAAGGACAGGAGGAAATATAATTCAAATCGGAGAGGGATCCTGAAAGGCTTTCTACAGTAAAACCTAGGGTGCCAAATAACGTGAACAGCTGACATGGGGACACTGATACATAGTCTGATAAAATTTGAAGAAATCTGCATATTACTGTTGTACATTATCTAACTAAGCCTACATCCTTTCTCATCATCTGGGGTTAGGGTTAGGTGTTACAGTGCAGTACACTCACCCTTTAACAAGAGAACTCAACCTTCCAAATCCATGGTTGCAACTTCAAAACAGTCTTTCCTCCAAATGGGCTAGAGCTGTTTGCTTCTTTCAAAGGAAATGCCACAACTGTTCCGTGGCTCGAAAAAGACAAGGGGGGTCAGAAGGGTGATGCTCTTCAGTCCCCAATTCACCACTAGATCAAGGCTAACATTTTCCTCCAATTTGTCTCTCTCATGGACTCCACACATCCTCATGCTGTGGGTCTAGTTCTAGAACAGCAGGGGAAACCAGAGACTCAAGACTTTCGGGATCACTTCAATGAAGCATACTCACTCAGCAGAAGCCAATGCTCTTAGGGTTTTGGTGGGTTTTATTTACGAACATAGAACTCTGGCTCCTGTAGAAGTCTCCATATTGGTCAGGGTTGTTGCATGTGCACACCTAAAACTTTTACGAACCCTGCTGGCCACCAGGAGCCGAAGCCTGTGAAATACATCCTGGGGAAAAATTACAGGAAATAATAGAACTGGATACAGAGCTTATTCTAGCATGGTTGACCAATTACCCACAAGGCTAAAACTGCATTTCTGGTGGATATCCAACCAGCTGTGAATGGATTGCTCCCCACTGTACATTTTCTGTCAGTCTAGAAGCCATCTCTCCCTACACTGTGTAACATATCTTTGAACACTGAGTAATTTGGTCATATGCCACACACTTATCCCAGAGGAACCAAGAGTGCTGCAAAAAGCTGGCAAGAAAAAGCTAAATATGTTTCTAAAACATGATATCAATACTGTTAGTGTCCTCACATTAAGAGCATTTCTGACCTATGGGTACATGTGTGGCAGAGGTAGGGGGTGGAGGCCATGGTGATGCTGTGCGCTCAGATTGGTCTCACAGGAGTACACCGGCACAGCCCCATGGGGTCTTGGGCTTACTATAATGCTCCGCTACTGCCATCTTGACATTCTTACTACTTTCTGCACAAGGGTGTCTGAATTTTCAATTTTGCACTTGGCCTACAAATTATGGAGCCAGTCCTGGGTGTACTTATGTGAGAGGAGACAGTAGGGGTTCTTCCTACTTTATATGCCCACTGTGGCATGCTTTTATTTCAGTGTCAGATAGAAACACAGCCTTGAAAGGCAGACGTCACCTTGCCTACCTATCACGTTGTCCTGAGCACAGCAACCGTCTCATGAGGTCAAATGCCCGGCATGTGGGAGAATTACTGGCTTCCCCTTTGCTCTGAGAGGGAGTAGGAATCACCCACTGTACTAACCCCAACAGAGCCAACGCTCCAGGTTCTGCTAAACCAGGGATCTGCAAACTAGAGCCTGTGGTTTTGTCAATAAAGTTTTATTGGAACACAGCTTACACCCCTTCATTGACAAATCACTGGCGGCTATTTCTACTCTACCAAGGCAGAGCTGGGTAGCTGTGACAGAGAGTGTGTGGCTTACAAAGCCTGAAACAGTTACTTTTTCCAGGAAAAGTTTGCAGACCCTTATCTGGAGGCAGACAGGCAGACTGTGGTCTGAAGACCAGGAGCACCAGCATCACCTGTGAACACGGGAAAGATGCAGAGTCTCGGGTCCCACCCTGGAACAACTGCATCAGAAAATCAGTGGTGCGGTGGGGTAGCCTGGCATCTGGGCTTTCAGACAAGTCCCACAGAGGCTCAAATCTGAGAACCACAGTCCTAACGAATTGCGCCAGCTCTTCACGGTGGCAGCCTCACCAGCTTTCTTTTATTACCAGCCAAACTCCGTGATGATAAACACCAAACACCACGAAACGATTCCCAGCTTCTGGCCAAGCTGGAGTATCAGGGAGCTAGTTTATCCTCCGGCCTGAAACCACAACCAAACTGAACGAAACCTGTGCAACAATGGTCTTCAAGGTATTAGACAGCAGGCTGTGAAGGACCACCCCTGGCAAATGAGTCAATGATTAAGTTCTCAACAGAACCAAAGAATCCAGGTGAAACGCCCTGGGACATGTTTCAAAGACGCAGTTGGCATGGGGTCACCTGAAGGTGCAGCTCAGCTCTCACTGGAACAAGAGAAGCTCTTCCCCATAACCTTGCTGTTATCATCATCTCGGGTACTGGGGTTTCTTTAAGACCTGATTGAATGGAAGCTGTCAATTAGGCAGGGTGGTAACAGATATGGGTGAGGACAAGAGCACTGGGAGGGAGGGCACAGCTGTCCATTTATTCCATCTCATTCCATTAGCACATTCAATGCTCACCCAAGTGTCTCTGAGGTCTCACGTACTGGGCTGGACACTGGGGACTCGACAGCGAGCTAAGATAGGCGAGCTACATGCTAATGCAGTTTATAGCCCGGGGGAAAACAGACATTATCCAAATGGTGTGGGGCTCAGAAGTGCTAGGAAACAGCAGGGACTTACTCAGGCTTTTGGAGGGTGACCGGGGACAGCCTCCACAGCTTAGACATGAAGGGTGAGTTTGAGCTGAGGGATGGTTAGGAAGGGTGTTCCAGCAAACAGAAACTGCGTGAACAAAAGCCCTGGGGGGGAAAGGGCAAAGCGCTTTCCTGGGCATGGAAGATGATGCCAGAACAGAGAGAGTACGGGAGGAGGGTGGGGCAAGGAAGGCAGGAGGGGTCTAGGGGAGCCGGATGCACTGGAGGCTTTCCAGGCCACTCGAAGGGATCTGGACTTTAGCCTCAGAATCACATGACACCACCAAGCCTTTTTGACCCCGGGGAACAGACCGGGGCTTCGGAAGATTCCTCTGGCAGATGTGACAGAACAAAGCGGCCCTGGAGATGAATAGGAGCTCGCTGCAATGGTGCAGGCAAAAGCGGACAGGTGCTTGGACCAGGGCAAAGGCAGCAGAAGTGGAAGAAAGGGATGCGTCGGAGAGACGTTTGAGATGGCAAATGGGCACAACCTAATGTGAACTCAAAGGAGGGGTTGGGGATGGGTGCTGAGTACCAAGAGTGACTCCTCCATTTCTGCACATGGAACCCCATGGTGCTGTGCTGTTCCTTGAGCTGGGGTTGACTCAGGAGGGCTAGGCTTTGAGGACAAAGATGCCAAGTTTAACCCTCCTACACTGTTGGTGGGAAAGTAAATTAGTGCAGCCACTAGGGAGAACAGTGTGGTGGTTCCTCAAGAAACTAAACTGTATGATCCAGCAATCCCACTCCTGGACATATACCCAGACAAAATTCTAATCTAGAAAGATAACATGCTTCTCTATGTTCATAGCAGCACTGTTTACAATAGCCAAGACATGGAAACAACCTTAATCTCCATCGACAGAGGAACGGACAAAGAAAATATGGTACATGGATACAATGGAATACTACTCAGCCATGAAAAAGGATGAAATAATGCCATTTGAAGCAACATGAATGCAACTGGAACTTATCATACTAAGTGAAGTAAGTTTGAAAGAGAAAGACAAATACAATATTACTTATATGTGAACCTAAAATATGGCACAAAATGAGCCTGTCTATGAAACAGAAACAGACTCATGGACATAGAGGTCAGACTTGTGGTTGCCAAGGGGAAGAGGCGTCGGGGAGGGAAGGACTGGAAGTGAGAGACTAGCAGATGTAAACTAGTATGTATAGGATGGCTAAACAACACGGTTCTACTGTATAGCACAGGGAACTATATTCAATATCCTGTGATAAATCATAAAGAAAAAGAATCTTAAAAAAAAGAACGTCTATATGTATATAACTGAGTCAGATTTGTAGTTAAATGGGCACAGATTTTCCTGCATGAACTATGGAAATCCATGAGATATGGATTCACTTACATGACTATCCAATCTTCTTAATTATGTGTGCTTGCATGCTAAGTCGCTTCAGTCATTTCCGATTCTTTTGCAACCCCATGGACTGTAGCCCACCAGGCTCCTCTGTCCATGGGATTCTCCAGGCAAGAATACTGGAGTGGGTTGCTGTGCCCTCCTCCAGGGGATCTTCCCAACCCAGGGATCGAACCCGCATCTCTCATGTCTCCTGCATTAGCAGACAGGTTCTTTACCACTGCACCACCTGGGAAGTCCCTGTATTTCAATTAAAAAAATTGTTTTAAAAGATGTTGAGTTCAGTTTTAGACGTGCTGACTTTGAGGTGACCAGATTCCATCCGAAGGGAGATTCCAGAGGGTGATCAGACACGTGGGTCTGTAGCTCAGAAGAGCTGATGCTGGATGCTGTCAGCTTCTGGATCGCAGTGAAAACTTTCAGAGGTCAAGGAAAGACATGGGAGCGTTGAGCAGTTCCAAGTGCTTTAGACCCTTTCTTTTGCCAGGCATTGTCCTCGGACAAGCAGCAAGAGCTTCAGCAGGGAGCTTGGGGGAAATGCAGTCTCAGGCCCCACCCCAGACCAGTCGAGTTGGTGGAATCTGCATGAGAACAAGCCCCCAGGAGTGCATGTGGAAGTCTGAGAAGCCCACTGCCAGTCACCAGTCCAATCTGCCCAGCCCCAGGTGCGGAGCCCCGAGTCCCTGTGAAGTGCCCGCTTTTGTGTGCAGCCGTGTTTGGTGTTTTTTCCAAAGAGGAGGCCTGCTGGGCTTGGCCCTAACTCCAGTCACTTGCAAATCAAATGGCAAGTTCCAGGGGCCACAACGAAGAAAAACACAGTGTTCCAAGCTGTTCAGCCGCCTTGAAAAGAGTGCCACTAGAGTGTTTCTTCTGAGCCAAGCAAGCACTGTTAAGCTCAGATTTTTCACAACAAAGATGCTTTAGTGTCATACCACTGACAGGGTCTGAGAACACAGACCTATCCCCCCACCTCCCCCGTTCAGACAAAGGACCTGGGCTTTGGGCTGTCCCCAGCAGGAGAAGTCGCAGGCCAGGCTGATTTTTTTTTTTTTTTTTAAAGAGGGAGTTGGTGCCGAGTATCAGCAGAGCGCCATGCCATGCAAAGTGGATGCCAGCTAAGCAAGAGCAATGCTTTTCTTGGATATTCCCATAAATCCACATGCTGAGTTTTCCCAAGCTTCAAACCAGCAATGACAACGCTGGTGAACATGAACCAGAAAAGGGTAAAGAAAGCATTTTTTTTGATGACTGTGAACAACTCGTGGAAAAAACAAATCACTGCTAGGCTTTCTAGCGCATTTTACTAGTAATTCTCAGTGCCTCTCACCCGCCCCCCTGAACCTCCATTAGGTCAGTCAGGTCTTCAGCCTTCATTTAGCCAGTCTCTGCAGCTAAGGAGAATTTTCGGTTTTGATTTGCACAAAAACTCCAGTGTGCGTTAGTCTAAGATGGCTTAAATATAAACCGCACAGTAGGGAGAAAAAAAACAGGCCTCAATGCCTCTCCCTCTCAATGGCCATTTTGTCTCTGGCATCTCTAGAACCTTTTGTGCAGAACAACAGAAGAAAACTGGCTTTGTCCTCGGGCTTGCGGATGCCCGTTGCCATGGCTGGGAGCTCACAACGGCCCAGTCATTTGCCCCAAGTTGTCTGTGATCCTGGCTGCAGCTCTCATGCTGGCTCCCAGGAGGGCCGGCAGCAACAAGGGCTCAGATTCTTCCCCAGGGAATGAATGTCATACACACACCCTCAACTCACGACCCTTCTTGCCACTTTACTAACTCCTAATAATCCATCAAATTAAAAAGAAAAGAAGTCACCAAGGTTTGCAACTTTCAAACAACCAGCAGGAAAATGGAAGCAGAGAGAATCCTTAGTTAAGAGACATAAGATCGGACGGCAGGGCACCAAGGTTTCCCTGACTTAGTTCTCCACATGGAGTGAGTGTGCCCACGTCGGGGACATGGGGTGACATCCGAAGATACCTGGGGTTGTCAGGACTGGTGGAGGGGATACTCCTGGCTTTAGTAGGTGGAAGCCAGGGATGTTGCTCAATATCTTACAGGGCACAGGAGAGCCCCCCCAACAATTACACAACCCTAATGTCTGCAGCACCAAGGGGGAAGAGTCCTGAGAGTGCGTGCACACACGTGCTCCACAATGTTCACATCCCTGGTTTTCACCCGGGGACGATTCTGCCCCCAGGGGAGGTGTGGAGACACTGCGTCATCACAGCTGGGCAGGCGCTACTGGCAGGTAGCCGGCAGAAGTCAGCGATGCTGCTCACCACTCCACAGTGTATAGGACGGTCCCCATCCGAAACACAACAAAGAATGAGGCGACACCAAGGGTCAAGGACGAGAAACCCCGCTCTCAGGCTACCATATACCATCCTGGTCTGAGACACCAGCATGACCGCCAAATTCTACAATTAAAAAGGAGCAAAAGAGCTGAAAATAACCTTACTTTGTTTAAAAAATATTACAGAAAAGAAGTTCACAAATTTTGCCGCCCAAGAGAATTACCTGGAGCACATGGGAAAGCCCTGATGTCCAGACTTTACCCCAGACCAAATTAAATCGCAATTTTTGCAGGTGGGATTCAGGAATTAGAGGTTTTGCTTTTTTTTTCCCCCCAGGTGACCTTAAGTTGGAGAACATGTGTTCTAGAACAGACATCAGCCAACTGTGGCCTATGGGCTCAACTGGGCTCTCCACAGGGCCTGCGAACTCAGCATGCTTTTTTACATTTCGAAATGATTGTGAAAAAAACCCAAACTCAAAGAATAATCCTGCTTCGTGACACAAGTATATAAAATTCAAAGTTCTGTGTCCAGAAATAAAGTTTGACTGGAACACGGCCGAGCTCAATCCTTTCTGTACTGTATGTGGGTATTTTCAAGCTGCAAAGGCAGAGCTGAGTAGTTGCCAGATATTTACCATCTGGCCTTTTACAGGAAAAGTTTGCAGCTTGCCCTTCAAGAGCACTGGTTCTCCACCTTTCATGTACACATCAATTTCCGGGGAAACTCCTTACAATGCAGGGTCTCTTTAGGCAACTCTGGGCCATCGCTCCTCACTGAACCTCCTCACTGAACCACAAGGGCAGAAAAGAGGGGCTCTCCAAGGGGGTGGGTGCAGCCTTGAGAGACCCTAAGACTCCGGAGGTGCAGGAGGCCCAAACTGTCTTCATGATAGCACTAGACAGTACCGACTTTTCCCCACTGTGTTGACATTTCCACAGGAAACTGCCGATGGCTATAGCACAAATCAGGCAGTGGCACCAAAGTGAAGGAATCAGCAGTTCATTCCTCACCACCACACACTCACAGGGAAAAAACAAGAGAGTTTCACTTTGATGTGGTTAAAAAAATTTATCAACTGCAATAAATCTACACACCCTTTTGAAGATTCTGTATAATGAAATGAGGACACATCCAGGACTTCTGTAGCATGCCAGAGCACGATGCCAAGTTCAAGTGCAACTGAGTTTCAAGCTGAACTAGCATCTTGTTTTCTGGCGGACAGCTGTTTTTTTCTTTAAAGAATGACTAACACACTACAGTTATTAAGACTTGGGAAGAAGACAGATGGCCAACAGGCATATGAAACAATGCTCAACATCACTCACTAAACATCAGGGAAATGCAAATTAAGACCACAATGAGAGATCACCTCATACCTGTCAGAATACTATCCAAAAGACAACAAATAACAAGTATTGGCAAAGGTGTGGAGGAAAGGGAACCCCTGTGGGCCGTTGTTCTCCATAGTGGCTGCACCAATTTACATTCCCACCAACAGTGTTTTCATGTTCTCTGGATAAATACCCCAAAAGTAAAACAGCTTTGGTTATATTGGTAATTCTATTCTTAATTTCTGAGTAATCTCCACACTAATTTGAAAAGATATATGCACCTCTGTTCACTGCAACATTATTTATAATAGCCAAGACATGGAAACAACCTATGCCCACTGATGGATAAATGGACAAAGATGATATAAAAACTACCATGCATGCGTGCATGCTAAGTTACATCAGTTGTGTCCGACTCTTTGTGACCCTATGGACTGTAGCTCACCAGGCTCCTCTGTCCATGGGATTCTCCAGGCACGGATACTGGAGTGGGTTTCCATTTCCCCTGGTTCGATCCTGAACCCACATCTCTTATGTCTCCTGCCTTGGCAGGCAGGATTTTTACTACCAGCACCACCTGGGAAGCTCAAGAACTACCATATGATCCAGCAATCCCACGCCTGAGCATATATCCTGAGAAAACTGTAATTTGAAAAGACACATGCAACCCAATGTTCACTGCAGCACTATTTACAATAACCAAGGAAGGGAAGCAACTTCAATGTCCGTCAGCAGACGAATGGGTAAAGAAGATGTCATCATTCAGTTGCTAAGTCATGTCTGACTGTTTGCAACCCCACAGACTGCAGTACACCAGGCTTCCCTGTCCTGCACTATCTTGCAGAGTTTGCACAAATTCATGTCCACTTAGTGGTACATATATACAATGGAATACTACTCAGCCATTAGAAAGAATGAAAGAATGCCATCTGTAGCAACATGGATGGACCTAGACATTATCATACTGAGTTAAGTCAGACAGAGGAGGACAAACATTGTTTATCACTTATAAGCAGAACCTAATTTTAAAAAATGATACAAATGAACTTATTTACAATATAGAAACAGACTCACAGATTTCAAAAACAAACTTATGATTACCAAAGGGGAAATACGTGGGGGAGGGATAAAATAGGAGCTTGGGGTTAACATATACACACTACTATATATAAAATGGAAAACTAATAATGACCTACTGCACAGCATAGGGAACTGTACTCAATATTCTGTAATAACCTATATGGGAAAAAAATGTGAAAAAGAATGAGTATATGTATAACTGAATCACTCTGCTGTACACCAGAAACTAACACATTATAAACCAACTATACTTCAATAATTTTTAAAAAGATGATATGATATATATCTTATGTGTATGTCTCATTAATACTACTCAGCTATAAAAAAGAACAAATTCTTGCCATTTGCAACAACATGGATGGACCTTGAGGGCATTACGCTATATAGGTTAAGTCAGGTGGAGAAAGACAAATAGCATATAATTTCACTCATATGTATAATTTTAAAAAAAAACAAAAACAAAAAACAATTCACAGATACAGAGAACAGATTAGTAGTTACCAGAGAGGAAGGGGGTCGGGAGTTGGGTGAAATGGGTGAAGCGGGGGTCAACTGTTAGTCTGGTGATGGATGGTAACTAGATTTTGTGGTGGTGATCACTCTGCAGTGTACACAGATGTTGTATACAGATGCTGAATTACAATACTATACCTGAAACATGATACACACAGACATACAGACTTGGTTATCTGGCACAAATTTTCTTTAAAATGATGTAAATGACCTTGTCAACTTCAAAGAAAATAAGCGACAGTATCTGTTGCCAATCAATTTTGGAAAACTTGCACCTGTGAAAGGCCCAGCTTCCCAGTACTTAGAAGACTTCTTAATGAAATCAGTGGTGATGTTAATGAAATGTGACTTTTGGGATATGATATAATAAAATGTGTCAATACTTGGAAGATTTGTACCAGCCAGAGAACTGGTATTTTCCAAGTGACCAATGAAGGATGTTACAAAATCATTCTCTAATACACACCAATCAGACTGCAAGGGAGAGCAATAGATTTTAATGAAATGGAGTAGAAAAAGTTCACTAATACAGTTTCAGATTCCACATTATCAATAATCTTTAAGAAATCACCACTTGCTGGATTTTGGTGTATTATCAAGGAAGAGTTCCACAAATACATGAAAAGGCCATTAAAATATTCCTCCCTTCTCCAACCACCTATCTGTGACAGACTGAGTTTTCTTCATACACTTCAGCAGAAACTAGATGCTCTAAGATGCCTGTGAGTGAATGCAGAGGCAGATGTAAAGGTAATAGCTGTTGAATATTAAGCCAGATATTACAGAGATTTGAGAAAATGTAAAACAGTGCTACTCTTCTCACTCAAGCTTTGCCTTGTTTGGGAAGAGTTATCTTTCTCAAACATTATTTTTGTTACCAGGTAATGGGTTTATTAGTAATATTTTAAATAAATAAGTTCATTATTTTTTAAAGGGTAAAATATAATCTATTTCTGAGGTCAAATACTAATAAAGAACCTATAAAAATAAATTATATAACTTTTAACTTCTATGATGAAAATATTACTTAAGTAATATCTTAGTTATAATTTCTAATACAAAAATACCTAGAGATATAACCCACATAAGCAAAAGCTTTCAGGGAGGGTCTTCAATTATTTTTAAGAGAGTAAAGGGACTTAGCAGCCCAAAGTCTGTAAACCCCAAATGGTAAACTGGTATATACTATTAAGAAGGTATCATGAAAAAAAAAAAAAAGTAGGTATCATGAAGTCAGTGGACATGGGAGCTTCCTGTTAAAGACCTAAGTAAGAAAACACCCACAAAGATAGGTTGCTTCCCAGTTCTCTTATGACCTTCTTAGAGTCATTGACATACAAGTCCAACTGTATAATGCCAAGAAAACTGAAACTATTTTTAATGATATAAAGAGAATTGTTTTTTGGGATATCCTTCTAAAACCTGGTCCTAAAGTCTGTGAAATCAAAAATTTTCATTTTTGTGGCATGTTGTGAAACATCTCAAAATTGATGAGCCTCTCACATTTGCAATATGGCTTGGGCAGTAGAAGATAAGCAATCATAGAAAAGGAAAGCTATGTTCATACAGTGAGAGTAAATAAAGTTAAGACACAGATGCTTGTTGGTCCCGTCCTTCACCTTCTGTGGGGACTGGCTTTGGTTTTCCTAAAGACCATGTGTGTGCTCTTAGCCTAGTTAAGTGGGGAGCAAAGAACCAGGGAAATCTAGGCAAGCTGGGGATGCGTGTGTGCTTGCTCAGTTGTGTCAGATTCTTTGGAAAGCTAGCTCTAAATCTAAATGACAGAGGTTTTAAAAGCACGGAGATATGTAGGGTGTTCAGGAAATTTGAGGCACCCCTGCAATACTAAGCTTTAGCAACACTCAACCTCCTCGACCATCTAGGTTACAGTGTCTATGTGTTGTTGGATTGCACTGAGTTCAGTGAGTGTCTATTGAATTGCTGCTATGTGCAAGGCACCGTGCTGGGAGCTGCAGGGGTTTGGTTTGCTTTGGAGTGGGGTGAGGGACACGAACACAGCAGAAATATTCAAGTAGAATGAAGAGCGAAGTGACTCAGGGACATGGGGAGGGAGGTAGAGACATCTCCTTGGCTTAGTGTGGGGAGCTTAGGAAGGGGCGTGTGGGTGGCAGTGGTGTAGACAGGCCTTTAAGAACAGAAGGATCCTGTGGTTAGGACAGATTGACAAGCATGAGTGAAGAAGAACAGGACTGATGTGGTTAGGCGCCAGTAGGGAAACTTGAGGGCGTGTGGTGGAGTTTGTCAAGGGCATTGGGACATTGTCAGGAGACAAGCTAGAGAGGCAGGCAGGGCCCTCCTGCGGGGAGGCCTCTGAGCCAGCCTGCAGCCCTGGGTGCTTCATTTTGCAGGCTGTAAAGAGAGAGGGAAGGTTTGTGAACAGGCGAGTGACATGATCCGGGGTGTGCTTTTAAGAGACTAATCTGGTGCTAGCGTGTAGGCTGAATTGCAGTGGGTGCAAACTAAACTCTTCCACTGTGGGTGGTAGCAGAATGAGTCTTTTTGAGTTTTATTCAAAGGGTGCAGGGTGTATTCAATGAAGGCAGAAAGGGTAAAAATCAGACAAAGCTTGGAGCTGTGAAGCAGTCAAAGTCACACAGCATTTTACAGGCATGGCTCTGTGAGAAAACACGAGAGAATATATGTGAACAAATTTTTTTAGGGGCCATTCCAGAAAATATCAACTCACCCAGAGACAGAGGACGAGTTAGTGGTTGTGTGGGAAGAAAGGGCTTACAAAGGGACCCGGGGGATTGGCAGACATGTCACCATCTTGTTTGTGATGCTCATTTCATGGGCACATATGTATGTCAGAGCTGATCCAACAGGTCACTTTACATGTATGCAGGTTGTGCATATCGACTGTAACTCAAAAAGTTTTTAAAAATTACCTTCTTTTTCTTTTCCTTTTCAAGATATGCTTCTTAAGTTCAATTTTTACAAAAGATGCTAGTAATGGTAAAAGGTTACAAGTCCCTTTTGGAAACTAAGGATTGGCAGCAAAAGTCAGGAGCCTTAGCAACTATATCAACCTGGGTGGTATGGGCTGGAGGGGGCGGGGAAGATATCCTACAGCTACAGAACCTATGGGCTAGTTGGTGACAGGAAAGTGTAGGGGCTACTGTCATTAAGGAAAGAAGCCAGTGCTTTAAGGAGACACATGATGCATTTCCATTTTGAAACGTTTATACAGCTTGCAACAGGTAGCCTTCTAAGACACCCCCGATGGTCCTCACCTCCTGATATTCATACGCTCCCCCAGAGTGTGGGCTAAACCTAATGACTAGCTTCCCTGTTAGGTTTCAGAAAACTGACTTCCATCTTCCTAGCACTCTCTATCTTGCTGGCACACTCTATCACCCACTCTGTCTGATGAAGTCAGCTGCCATGTCATAAGGGACATATGGGAAAGCCTACATGGCAAAGAATCAAGGGAGGTCTCGGGCCAAGAGCTAGTGAGTAGCTGAGGCCCTCAGTTCCATAGCCTTTGAGGAACTGAATCCTGACAACAACCACAAAAAATGATCTGGGAAGTGGATTCTTCCATGGTTGAGCCTTCAGATAAGACTGCAGCCCTGGCCAATGCTTTCAGTCACAGCCTTGTTAGAGACTCAGAGACAGCTAAGCAGAGTCCAGATTCCTGACCTACAGAAATTGAGATGATATACATTGTTGTTCCTGACTATTGAGTGTAAGATTAATCTGTCATACAACAATAGATAACTAATACACAGCTTCAGCTCTGGTATATGCCTGCAGCTCTACAACAGAATCTTTAAAGCATTTTTTAAAAAATGCAATGACACAAAGATGCAATGACAATCTTAAAACATCAAGAGAAGTTTGCTTCAAATTCACTGTCTGCTAGGGATGAGGTGATTTGGCTTTGGGCATCTTGATAGAAAAATGTATATAAGTTGCCTTTCGATTTCAAGCTTATGCTGCCCTTCAGAAAGGTATTTTGACCTGAAACAATACTTTACCAAAGATGTTATCATGAGGAACTATTTTCTCCATTAAGATTTTGATCCTCCACATATACAGTAGTGGTGGTCAGACTTCAGTGTGGCTCTGAATTGCCTGGGGAGCTTATCAAAACATATCAAATTCCTGGGACCCACCCCAAAGGGGGAATCTGGGAATCTGAATGTTTAACCAGCATCCTTGGTGATTCTTTTACCTAACACAGAAAATAAAACTCGCTAAAGTATAACAAATGGAGTAATAGATGAAAACAGCCCATAGTATCTATTTAACAGGACTTGGGTTTATTGTGGGAACACTCAGAAAAGGGCTTGTAAGAGGCCAAAGGGGCTGAGCTTCCAGAAAGAGCCAAGGGACCCTCTGAAGAAGGACTGAGCTTTAGTCTAAAGCTTGTGAACAACCGGTACCCCAGGGAACAAGGATTCTGGAGCCTGGAGAGAAGAAGGTGAGGGGTCTTGGATGGAGATTTTAGGAAACTGAGTGACTAGCAAAATGTGTAGGTCTTGCCTACCATAAGTGACTGGATTTATAACGAGTGCTAAGAATACAATTACTCTAAGTCAGGGGTTGGCTTTTTTTTTTTATGGAAAGGGCCAGATAGTAACTCTTTTTGGCTTTGCAGAGCATATGGCTAAAACCACTCAATTTTGCTGTTTTTGCAGGAAAGCAGCCACAGACAATCTGTAAATGAATGGCCATAGCTGGTGCTAATAAAACTTCATTCACCAAAACACAGTTGCGATTTTTACGTGGTGAAACACAGTTGTGATCATCAGCCTGGTCTAAGCCAAGTCCTCACAGTTGTCTTAAGACCACAGAAAAGACCTGTTTTGCTCCTACTGGCCTGACATTTCACCACTAGTTACTCCTTGGGGTGAAAGCACTGACTCTGGAAGTTACTAGATAAAACACAAGCTGCTCTCCAAAGTCTCATCCAACCTAGATGACTCAGACTTCCAGAGCTTTCTGCTTCCCAGTGCACAAGCCATTTTACAAAAGCTTTTGATAGATCTAGAAACACATGGGTATGGGTATATGTGTGACCTATTTGTGAGTGAACAGGACCCCCAAAAGAACACAGCTTGGGGAGGTAGGAAGACTAACCTCTAAAAGCAGACTTGAGCTGCTTCCCAATGTCTCCAGTTAGCTCTCTGTGGGGCAGGCAAAAGAGTTCAAGACAAAATTAATGTTAATTAACTCAAACTGAAAACATACAACACAGGGGGGTATTATAAAGGTAACGAAGATCAGATGTCACTGTTTCTAAGAGACTATAAATTGCTGCTTTGAATAATCCAAGTCAGTTTCTCTAAAACCAGATGCTTTACCTAACCGAAAGGCCCAGATAGACACTTGGTTCTGGCTGATCTGCCTTTCATCTCTGCTTTCTTTGTCTGCTGAGCTGAGGAATAGACACAAGACCAAAAAGCAAAGGGAGTTCTGTATGTCACAGACACAGTGGCAGCCACCACTACATAATTGAGTGCTAAGTATATATCAACAGTATAGCCGATAAAAAGTTGAACATTTGTAAATGAAAAACTCTATATATATGACTGACATAATAGCCTTTGGTAAATAAGTTATAAAATAGTTACCTGCCCTCTACTGGCACATTTTTGGGTGAAAACTGCAGTTAATTTGAAAATGGAATAAATAATCCACAGCAGAAAACAAAACGCAGAGAACTCTTTAAAAACTCAGAAGTATTATGGCATGAACCTGGGCTAGAACATGCTTGTACTGTGTCCATTGTTCACCTGCATTTAACCTGAAACAACTTCAATCATAGGCAGCCGTCAGACATACACACTGGGGGCTTCCCCTGGCCACAGCATTACTAAACTGAGAATGCTTCTCCAGCCAGACTCCAGGGAACAGTTGCCCTGCCCAACAACCCATACAACACCATCAGACCCCGGGCTATAGTCCACAGACGACCAGCGACAGAGACCAAAGATGCACACAGAGAGATTATGGGTTCCCCACCTTGAAATACAGTTCAAGTGTTTTCAGAAAAGGCCTTACAACTACAGGTTAGGACAGTGTGACAAGACAGTCTAACACCAAATCCAATAGCATTTCCCAGGACTCTCATATCCCAAGTGTCACTCTATAGAGTGGATCCACGACAGAGAAGTCCCAGACTAAGGGGCCAGAGGGAGAAAGGCTGGGGATATCAAGGGGCCTGCCTTCTCAGGTCACACCTGGGCAGATAGGAGGAGCCCAGCAGTGTGACCTGATGCACAGTACTGAGCAAGCAGGACTGTTGGTATTTAGCGAAGTGTTGAGCAGGAAGTCCCCGTGTTGGGATTTCCATGGCTGCTCAGGAATCTTGGCCATGGAAATCCCAAAACGGGGGCTTCCTGCTCAAAACTCGGCCAAATACCAACATTCCTCATGCTCTCCCCACACCTTTGGTTCTAGTCCATATGTGAGAGGGTGATCTCTTTGGACTTCTGGAATTATCTACAGCCATCTGAGTCCAAGCGTCAGGGCCATTAGGATTTGTGAGCTGGCCAGAAGGGGCTTCCCTGCTGGCTCATTGGTAAAGAACCAGCCTGCCAATGCAGGAGACGTGGGTTCAATCCCTGGGTCGGGAAGATCCCCTGAAGGAAGGCATGGCAACCCACTCCAGTATTCTTGCCTGGGAAATCCCATGGACAGAGGAGCCTGGAGGGCTATAGTTCATAGGGTTGCAAAAGACTTGGACATGACTTAGTGACTCATCAATGACAACAACAGGAGGGGAACTGGAGACTGCTGAAGGGAGTGGCTTTTGTACCCCTTACCTGGTAGACTGAATGCAGAACTACACAGATTTACCAGTGTCTGAATAGTCATTCTTGGTCTTTTAGCTTACAGCTGTATTAGGTGACAGCACCTTACATGTCACTGGATTATATTCAAGAAGATGACGAGGGGCATTTGAGAACTTCTCCCAACTCCTATTAACTGCTTTCTCCTCGCTTTCTCCAGAAGGAGACAAGCCGGTCCCATTTTCACTGCCCCATCCTCCACTCTCATTCACCACGATTTTAAACAAGGAAATAAGAGGAGGCACATTTTCAGATAAGTAGCTAAGAGAATCCAAGGTCACCAGCCTTTCAAACTCACCAGGACTCAGTGCATTAGCGACTGGCAATTCTTACACCTACCTCCCCATAAAGAGAGACAGAAAGGAGAATGGACACTTGAAGCAATTCTCTTCCATCTTTTTGAAACACAGTGATTTCTCAAACGTTTGAGGGTAAATCCACGTCTTCAATTCCTTCCTCTGTCTTCTCCATTCTTGCTTTTGGACCTTGCTCTCAATTAGTGCTTCTCGAACTGCATTATGCCCAGGAAACATCTGGAAAGTTCTGAAAATGCAGACTCAGATTCAGCAGGCCTCAGGTTGGACCTGAGACTGCATTTGTAACAAGCTTCCAGGGCATGCTGACCCTGGTGGCCCATGGACTGCACATGGAAGAGAGGATCTGAATTCTCTCTGATGACACTGACTGAAGCCCTTGTGACAACCTGCAGTCGCCTGAACCATGCCCTACACGCTAAGCACAATATTCCATCGAACACAACTGAAGCCCAAAGGGCTCCTCATTTCCCAAGTGCCACTGCCTCAGGCCTAGGTCCCCAAGGCAGTGTCACCTGAGGTGGCCCTTGTGGCCACCCACCCTTTGATTTCCTGGAGGCCCAAAGAAGATGTGGATGCCACCTGGTCAAAGAAGTTAAACAATTTAAAAAGAAGAAAGAAGTACAGATGGTGAAGGATTCACTAGCCAAGTGCTAAAAATATAACTCCACAGAGAAGTTTCACCCAAAAAGGAAGATGGGAAATGACTGAGGCAAAGGAAACTGGAAGCACCTTGACGTCCCTCATGGGGAGTAAGCAGTTCAGGGAGAGGAGGTCTCTGCCACAGTGCCTGCATTTTCCTTTGGCAAAGATCTACCCGTTGGCGTGGACCAAAACCTCTTCCCACTGTCTGTCCCCCACTGGAAAGAAACTGAGAATTCTGCAAAGGGGGGAAATAAAAGACACAAGAGCCATATGGAATCGTCTATTTTTTCCCTCACACCATCTGGTTTGGGATCTAAGCACAGAATGGCAACTGTGCTGACTGAGGAGACAGCAAAATCTCTGGGCCACTGGGAAGGCGACACCATGGCTAGGTTCAGTCCCTCCCTCTGGAGATTTTCTTTCTCCCCCTCCGACAAGAACTTGCTTGATCCTGGAATTCTCACCTGAAACACCACCAGCAATGTGATTAACTATTAGCATTCTACAGTTTCTCATCATACCACTCCAGAATTCCCAAACCTCTGAAAACTAAGGTTGGTTTCTTTTGGGGGATGGGGTGGGGGTGGAGTTCATCTGGCAGCCAAACTCGTTCTGCTCTGAATTCCCTTGATATCCAAAACTGACCTTGAATGGCCCAGAGGCTGTTTGCAGATGTCATTGACCTGAGTCCAGCACTCCAGAAAGATCCATGTGTTGCACTTGAGGGGCGCACCTGGATCTTGCTGGGGACATGGCAAGTGCACACGGTATGTGTGCCACATCACTTTTCAAAAGCCCCAACTCTTCTGAATTCTTAACTAAATTAAGAATTTAGCCCCAACCGTTACAGACAATGTGGAGAGCTTCTTGTCATGTTAACAAGTACTGCCCGTTCTCTTTCCCTCCCTGCCATTCAATTGTACATATTTTCCTTTTCAGAGCAGGGAGCAGGGGAGGCTTTTGAGCTAAGTTTACATAGAAAATTCACCTTTTAAAGTGTACGATCCAGTCTGGTTTTGAGTCAATTTACAGCGTGGTGTAACCATCACCACAATCGAATTTGAAAACAGCTCCATCACTCCATAAAGGATCCTTGTACCCTCAGCAGTCACTCCCCAATGGTGCCTCCCCCAGTCTCCAGCAAGCACTCAGCTATTTTCTGTCTCTCTGGATTTGCCATTTCTGGACATTTCATGTCAGTGGAACCCTGCAGTATTTGCTCTCATGTGTCATCTTTGACTCAGCATCCTGTTTCTGAGACCCATCTGTGCCAGTGTGTAGTATGCACCCTTCATTCCCTCTCATCGCCACACAGTATTCCACTGTATGGATATATCATGCCTAATGGCAATTTTTAAAAATCAAGCTTCTAGAACCTTCCATCCTTCAAAGGCTCCAAGAGAACAAATGTCTGGTTGCATTTCTTGCTCATCTCTTCAAGCCGGCACTACACAGGCACACAGAGCTGGTGCCTAGCGGCCAGAGATGGAGTGAAGGAATTTGTCACTCAAGGCAGAGAACTAAATCCAAAGACAGATTTTGTGTTAATTAACATGAAGTCACAATTCAGGTTTTAAGGAAAAAAAGTTTTAATTATTAAGTGAATGACGGGTGCTATGACTTTGTAACTCAGTGTAGGTCTTACATTGTACCTCCAGATTGCTCTTTCTAGACTTTTCGATTCTATGCTGTCATTTCTGATTTATTCTTGCAGAAGTTAAGACATTTTGGATGAACGACGCTATGGGTTCACACAGAATTCCAGCAATAACTTGAAGCCTGGTGTGTTTCTCTGACCCACCACCATCCCTTTCTATTCCCATTTTAAGTAACGTAAAACCACTGAGTCTTAGCTCTGTGTGGACTTCAGGGATGTGGAGGGTGGGTGTGCATATCGCTCAGGTTTCTCCCCTTCCAGGTCCCCAGAAGGGCTGATGCACAGTTCACTCCGACTCAGCACTTAGATGTTTTGAGAGGCCAGTGTTCCTCTGAACAAGGAGGCTAGAGATTGGACCCCATGGACCTACCCGAAGGGGTCAAGTACCCAAGTATATGATCCTCATTTCATGGGCTCTGAATTTTCCTTCTCAAAGGTAACAGACTGATGTTAATAAATCAGAGGGCTGAAGAGCCATGTGGCCAGAGAGATGTTTGGGGCCACTGACAGCACTCTCAGAGCCCAGGCTCCTCAAATGTCCCAGCTCAGTTCTTGGACCCCTGATAGGCACGCGTGACTGCCCCACCCCATTGGTGGTTCAAATATTAGACATTTCATGCTTAACCCCAAGGCACATCTCATTGTACCTTGCTCCCTTTGAGAAGAAGAGATGAGGAGGAAAAGAAAACAGGGAGGAGGGAGAATAAAGAGGGGAAAGATGGGGTGGAATGGAGAGGAAGAGAGAAAAAGATGATGAAAACAATTTTAAAGGGCCACTTCCACCCCAGCCCCTGTGAACAAATGAATGCATTAAGCAAAACAGAAAACAGCACCAAACCAAAAGAGCTATCACAAATCATATTAAAGATAACAGTTGAGTTGCTATGCGAATGCACCCCGAGGCTGTATTTACCTGGACTGCTCAAGGGGTTAGCCCTGTCCCCCAGGGTTGGCACGGGACGGTACTGGTGGTTCTTTGAGCCTGGGTACATCCAGTGGTACCTGCCAATTTCCATTTCAGCTCTGCTGTTCACTGCCAATTTCAGGTGGCAAAGAGTCAGTGTCTCTATCTCCAGCAAAGATTCTACATCAGCATTTTAATGTATTCTTTTACCATATAATTACAGGAAACGACGAATACACAAAATACGCTATTGAACTGCAACCTTTCAGTACCATCTTATCAACTCGGCATGATACGCTGAGAACATTAGCGTCTCCTCCTCCATTTTTGAATTTAAGTTGACAAAAAAAAAATCACCAATATTTTCTTTCTCTATTTTCTCCATCTCCTCCCAATCCTCCTAACCCCTTCGAATGCTCATGTTGGGCAGACACTGTTGATAAGGAAAAGCTGGCTTCTCACCATTGTATTTTTTTTCTTTCTGTTCAGTTCACTTTCAGACCCACAGAGCACAATCATTATTGTAGCTACATAAGTGAATGTGAATCCAGGCTTCCTCTAATGGTAGCTAGTTCCAGCCAATAACCCCATGGTCTGCTGAATCTTAGGTGACACTCCTGTCCTCCCAATGACATCGGCAGTATTCTCTGTCATCTCATCTAAGCTCAGGACTTCAGAGTCTAGAATGTTCCACATTAAATCTTGTTCCGGTGATCTCCCAGTGTCTTGACAGAGAAAGGGCTGTGGGCATTGGGCTTGAAGCACTGCTTCCTCACACACAAGGTGACAAGCGGCCTCCTGGGGACTCAAGTAGGTCCCAACTGGTAATCTGACTATATCTCATACTTCTTAGGGAAGTGGACAGAAAACTATCTACCAACTTGCCTGACACAGAGTCAGATGCTGGTAACTGTTAGCTGAATTACAACCTTGAAATCTCAAGAGACCATAAGGTCACTATGGCCAGTTTCTAGCTGAGAATCCTATCAAACCTAATGATGGGTTACGGCTTCCAGGGTGCCACAAATATTTAAGGATTAAACAAATGGTGCTGACATTGATGTGGGGGAATTATTCCATCAGAAGAGCACATTATAATGCCCCATCGGGCATCTTAGACCACTGAGGATAAGGACTAAGTAAACCATCACATGGTAAGGCAAAAGAACGAATGCCCTGAGCAGATCCACTGAACACCTCCCCAGCCATTATGAAACCCAACTCTGCTCTCCACAGTCTCTGAAAACTCTCGTGGTATTTCCACTTGGGAAGTGGAGACCTATGTTTCTAGGTGGTGTTTTACGGCAAATTTCCTTGGTTCTGTGATAAAGTAATGTTTTTTAGAGACATTTAAGGAGAGTTAAAGGCTTTTAAAGACATTTGAGAGGGGAAAAAGGATGTGAGGACAAGATCAGAACCACATAATGGAAGTATTTTTACTGCTGCTGACTCTGTTGTTAAATGGAGATATGTGCTATAGTGTGCTGGGTACCACACAAAGCATGTTACACCTGTTCCCTCAGGAATTTTTTTAATGCAAAGTGTTAAAGTTTTTGTTTTTTTTTAAACTATGTGTAACACAGGCAAAACTACTTAAGTCAATATGTTTATAAGGAATGTCACATGCTCTGATTCTGCCAATCACTTTAGTCCTTCCAAGGTTTGAGTCATAAGTTTCAAGACAGTCCTTTCAAAAAGAATTTCTGCTCAGTCCATGATTGTTATTCCAGTCAGTCCACAATTTCTTTAGTTGGGTGTCTTTGATCTCCAATAGAATATTGGACACACTTCAAAGTTTCCCACCTGGAATCATGGGGATCTGATTTCCTCAAGCAATTTATTTTAGGACCTTGTTTAGGGTCAGAGGAGATGGATCTGCCTTGGCTGTGAAATTTAGGTGGCCTCTACACATGCATTAGGTTTAAATCAGATACCTTCCTAAGTGATCACAGCTTAGAACATTTGGGATATGCCAATACATAAGATAAAAACAGTCTGACTGTTACCATTACCTCAATCATTTAAGATCAAGGTATTTGTCACAACCATCCTATGAAGGAGGTACTATTATTCCTCTAGCTTTACAAATGAAGAAGCTAGGGGCAACTGAGAGTTAAGTTATTTGCCCACGATCACACAGCTGGAGGGGAGGAGCCTGTGCGTAAATGTGGGTGATGTGACTCCAGAGGGTAGGTTATCCAACTGTGGCCTGTGCTGTCACTGTTTCTACTCTTTTACTGAGGTCTGTCTGGAGGTAAGCTGTGCTTCTGTGCATCAAGATGTATTTCAGATCCCAAGCTCCTGATGCTATTTCAGGGTTCTTAAAAGTTCTGAACTCTCAGCCTTTCCTGCATTTAGAGTTTTGGTTTACTCTTCAGGGGAGTTTCTCTCACACCATGGGTTGTGCTATATTCTCCAAAAGCAGGGACCGGTGGAAAGAACTAGGAGATCAAGTCATACTCCTGGTTAAAGTGGCTATAAGCCCTCTATGTCACCCTCAAGCATGAGGATTCCCAGTAGCTCGATCACTTCTATCTGAAAAGTTTTCATCCTCCTTTCAAAAAATTTCTCTCTCCAAGTCCAACACACAGCAGGTGCCCAATCCATGTCTGCCAGATAAATAGTTGGCTGAATGCAAGAGAATATCCTGGGACCCTGTGGCTCAAGCAATGGGTCTCTAGGTCCCCAACCCCACCCCCAACCACACTGACCTCACCCAAGGCAGGGTAGGCAATTCAGGAAATGTCTGTCCAGAACTCATCCCTTCTCTGCCCACATCTCCTCATGTGGGCAGTCAGGCACAGGCTGCTTGGCAATGACAATGAAAAACCATGCACTGCCCAACACTAATGTGTTTTCTGAGTAAAGCGGCCATGCCCAAGACACTCAGTTCAGCATTCTTCCTCTTCCTGTAGGTGTGGAGATGGGGTCAGTTAAGTGGGTGACAAGGCCTCTGGACAACAATTCATCTTTCCACACGAAGGGAAAGAAAACCCTCTATTTTGTATCTCTGAGCCAAACTTAAAGACAGTAAGTATCAAATTATAAAATTTCAAAGAACATAGGATATGTTTTGTTTAAAAGAACAGGGGCCCAAAACCTAAAAGGGAGTCACGTGATCATGAGGGGAAGCCTCAGCTTGAGGAGTGTTTTAAAATGGCGTCCTTTCTGGACTGCCAGTTGTCAAGAAGTGGGGAAAACGTACAGATACAGGAAGATTTTGGCTTCTGCTCCTCAGTGGGAAGACTGCAAATGCTCCCCGTAGAGAGTAGAAGGGAGACACGGGCAGGAGACTGGATATTCTCGAGAAATCACAGAATACTATGACATCTCAGAAATGGTCTTGGTCAAGAAGTTTGATTGTGTTTTCCCATAAGAGCGAACTGAAAAATCCCAATGAACTTCTTGGCCAACTGCATGCTATTTATGGTTGAGGCTGAGGTGAGACATAGAACTGAATGGTCATCACCAAAGATGGGCATGACACAAATGATAGGGGGGTTGACGAAAGGAAATAAAAATAATGCTGTGGACACTTTCTCCCCATTGACTCAGATGCTGTGATTTAGGGATGAGACTGAATAACTAAGCTGCAGGCTGGTGTGCTTTCTGCCATCTAGGAAATTATCACTGGAAGCAACTAAATAACAAAGATTGAGCTTCCTAAAAAAAATAAAGAAATAAACCATACTCACTGGGCCAGGTCTCTGGAAGCTATGTCTGTCATCCTCTATACTCAAGTAGGATTTAAAATATTAAAGGATGCTATAACAACACTATAGGATATAGTAGGGGTCAGCCAGTGATGGCCACCTGGTTTTGCAAATGAAGTTTTACTGCAACACAGCCACACCTATGCACTTATCCACTCTCTATGGCTGTTTCACGCTACCTGGAAGCGCTGAGGAGTTACAACCCTGTGTGGCCCACTGGGCCTAAATATTTACTCTCAGACCCATTACAGATCAAGTGCACTGATCCCTGATCTCAAAGATAGTCAGTAAGGAGTGAACAGACAAAAAAAATTAATGCAATTCATCAAATGAGTCTACAAATTAGGAAAATATTTTATTTTCTCTATTATTCTTTCTCTGGGCTGGCCAAGGATCAAAATTCTCCTCTTGGGCATCATCATCTGAGATTTAATCTGCCACCAGTCAGCAAGAGTATTGTTAAAAGCAAGATTATACTCTATAGAATAGTTCCCACGATGAGTTGGCACCTTCTGCTCCTATGACATGAGTTGACAGGGCAGAAGAAGGGTGATGCTTCAAAGTGGAACATTATTAAATGAATAAAGAAACGAACCACAGAATGCACAACCAGGTACATTTGTGAAGGTGGGAGCATAGCCTCCCTCTCTTAAAAGCCACCTTCTTCCTCCGCCCCACAGCCATCCTCATTCCTGGCCAACCATCTCACATGGATGAACACTGGGTCTCAAGGAGAAACAAGCAAGGGAGTATCTCAGAACAGGCCAATTTATCACCAGTCCCAGTGAGGGGAAACTTACGATATGGGGCCACTGGTTACGACATGTGTTCTCAGATACAGCAAAGCTAATAAGTCACGTTATGAAGACTGTTCACATTGGCATGTACTCCCAAATAACAGAGAGAGATGATGTTTTTTAACATTACAATCGGAATTCAAGATTTCCGCTCACTTCCAAGGAAGGTAAATCTCCATCTCCAGAAATGAGTTCGAATTCTTTGTCTAATGAATGAGCAAGGCCAAATCTTTAAAAGGAAATGATCGTATCAAAGGAAGAGAGGTACCAACTGGCTTGTCTAGATCTCCTCCACATTTAAATTTTCTAAAAAAAAATAAATAAAAGCAAGCTGTATCATACCTACCACATATGGCCAGCACCATCTGGCCAGCCCTGCTTTTCTCTACAGTCTCATCCCCAGATACCCTCTCTTCAAATGTCCTCCTTGGCAGATCGTTATAGGAAGAAAACTGCACCTACAACTTTCTCCGCACCAGATGTACATAATCAAGTCAGAAAACGTTAATAAAAATCTCAACACCAAATAATTCCCAGATCACCAGGGTGAGTGTAACATGTTAAATGTGTCCCTCTGGGTTTTTGGCCTATGGGTCAGATATTCTAGAGGAGTGTTTTCCTTCCCAAACAAAAACAATACAAATAAAATTTTTTTGGCCAAAAGTGCACATCTTTCACTCAATTTTTTAAAAAAATAAAAACCTAAGAAATTATATTTATTTGATTAAAAATTTAAATGGATGTGTTCATTTTATAATTATATCAACCATTCACATTCATTTCTTATGTTGACTACGGCCTGCAATTTAAATTACACATCATTCCTGATTTTCTACATTTTTCTTTTTATGTGCTTAGAAATTTGACACCTGGAGTTCTGAAATGTAGCTGAGCAATGATTCAGAGGAGCTTAACTAGCCTGACTACAATTGCTTCAGTAGACTCCAATTTCCTACATGTAATAAAAAATAATTTTCCTAACAGATACTTAGGGGTTTTTTTTCATCCAATAGAGCAAGTGATTCAATTGTTTTTCTGCCCCTAGATTACACCCTCCCAGTGAGTCTAGATGCATTGGTTTTTCACAAATGAATTGACATCAAGTAATACTCCACAGAAATAAATAGAAACCTCACTCTCATCTCTTTATTATTGAGTCTCATGATCTAGTAGCTTTTATTCTGTCTTATTCATTTCCTCCACTTATTTCATTTCAGTGAATCTGCTTACTGAATCCTCAACACTTTGATTTAATTTAATGCTTCCGATTTAAAAACTGTCACTGGTAATAATTTGGCTTTTTTTTTTACATCCTTCTGAGAAAACCTCTTGCTTTCTGTAAAAATTCCTGAGTAAAGGCTAAATTACTTCTTGTGAATTTCAAGCATCCAGTAGGGTTCCGTGACAAAAGCTAGGAGATTGTTTCAAAGCACATATGCTTTTTTTTTTTTTTTAAGGACTTGGAATATGTTTGTTTACAATAGGAACAAAGTCATTCTGATTGAGTTTGAAGAAACAGCTTTCTTTGTCCTGCTAAAACTCTGAGAAGTGACACTGTCTGGAAAAGCTGAGGTTAGCTTATAATAAATATTTAGTAAACATTATTAATAATTATCTGAAGCCATTAATCCACAAGCTACTGCATTTTAGCCATTGGGCAATAATACTCCAAATTCAGAGATAAGTATCGCCCATACCACCAACTATGAAAACAACTGGGAAAGGAAGAATAGAGGGGGGAAAATACATGTGCATAAAATACTCTGTGGGAAGTGACAAAATGTAGAGGATTCAATTTACTAAAATAAATCCTTTGGTGACAGGCTTAAAGGAAACCACCACCACCCCACCCTACCCCCCCACAGATCCACCTGCTCAAGAATTATATAATGCATTCTCTGTGTCAAACCTGTAAATGTTAATTTCAATCAAGTGAACACTGATTTTATAAATTTAAAATTCAATCTGAAGGAATCCTGGGGTGGCAAGCATGTCCAAACATGTTTATCATTTATGCCCCTGTGTGTGCCTTGGACGACAATGGGAGAGCAAACTGGGCACACTACAAAGACACACTCATGGAAGCTCTGACCCTGCCTGGCTAGCAGATGAACTTGTTCATTTAAACCAAGCTCAGCAGGTAGGCTGCCGTCTAGATCAACACTCCCGGTGGGTTAAGGGCAAGCGCAAGCCCTGTTGCTGTGGTCAAAATCCAATCCCAGGCCCGTGTTCTTACTCGAGTATAAACTATACGTGTGACCATATCTTGCAGTAACTTGGTACTTCTGGACTACTCAACAGCTAGTGTTTATCCATTTTGGTAATTTTTAAAGTTCCTCCAGAAATTATCTTTTGCTTCTAATTTTGTCTCTGAAACCCTTGCTAATGAGTTTTCATATACAGACTGCCAGGGATGGAGTAGCAGCTGTAGATTTTCGGTATTAAATAATAAATATTTAATGGATATGAATTAATAGCACTCCGGAAGATAAACAATGGTGAGAACCAGAGTCTGGTAGTAAGGATTCTACACTGGTTTTATGCCCTGTTCTTGCTTCTGTGGAGACCAAAAGTGGTTTCAGCTGTATATTAATACAAAATGTGTTGTAAGTATCTATTTTTGGGGAAAATTGCTACAACTGTGATTGGCTTCTTCACAACAATGCTGTTACTGCGTGATAACATCGCCCAAGCTTTGTCTCTAATTGTCATGGAAATCAATCTTTCAACTTTTATCTCAGTTCCTCAGCTTTACAAATATTCCAGTGAGTTTCCCTTACTGCTATTTGGTCATTCATATAAATGAACAAATGTATACATACAAGAAAAGGCAGGGGGATACAGGGGCTGGCTTTTGCTGTTGTTTGGGGTGGGGTGGGGGGGCGGTAGGTTTGCCGCAGCGATTAAGCTCAACTATCAATTGTAGAAATCTAAATGCTATGTACTTAATTCCACCGAATTATCCATTTAAAAATGGTTCAAAAGGCACATTTTGTTCTCTGCATATTTTATCATACCTTGAAAAGCAAGTAATTTTAAAAGTGAAATTGCTCAGTTTAGGGGAGAATGTTATTCAAGGACTGTTCTACCCAAGCATGCTGGCACAGTGAAATTCTTGAAATTGCTGTTTTTGCGGATGCAAAATGGTTGACTATCAGGAATTTCAGACGGATCAACCTACATAGTCTTACGTAAAGCATACCTGTACCTCTATCTGGGAGACTGACTATTGTTTAGTGACTATTAGTGGATGTCAGGGTCAGGAGAAATAACCCTAGCATGGGGAGCTTTTGCTATAAGAGCCACTGCGGGTACCGAACGTGTTCTGGTGCCTTTAGGACAGTAACTTTGGGTGAAGGAGGTAAATTACAAATGCAGTGAGATGCTCTTCACCTCACAGGGCCTGAGCTGATTCTGTGAGGTAGTGAACCTGAACCAGTCATTATCTAGGAAAAGAGAGATTAATGTTAGCCTCTATTTTCTGCCATCTTCCTACCGCAAAACACTGACTTCTCCCCACAAAAGTCAAGATCAGGATGTGTTCTCAGATGCCGTTTGAAGAAAAGGACCTGTGTGGCTTTTCCTTTCGGAGATCTCCAAGTCAGAAACAGCAAAACACCAACCCCCCCCCCAACCTTCTTCCATCAGTACTAGCCCACAGAGCTGATGTTTTCTCTCTCAAGCTCCAACTGTAAATGGTTATTACACATCAGAGTTAGGGTCTGATACAGAGAAATAGCAATCGTATTAAATACAAAAATTAGAGCATGTCCAAAATCACTACAGCATCAGCAGAACCAAAGCGTATTTTAATACGTGTGTCCCTCCAGCTTCCCCTCCGCATTACTAAAAGACAATGCATTCCATGTCCCCGGAATATAACTTGCAGAGCCTAGGATCTCAATTAGGGCTCATTATAGTAATTACAACAGACAGTTTCCCCAACCCAGCTTCCCAAGGTGACAGATTGTGGACCTCCTTCCGTGTAATACCACGTTTGGAAGAAAGATTTGGACTGAAAAGAGGCTGCTCTCTATTCATTTAACACCAGCCTCTAGGAGAAAACCACCCCAAGAGCCAGACCAGGCCATCCGGATGGTTTCAGAGCTGATTTTTTTTTACACCAGACACAAATCCGGCTACCCCCTTCTAACCCCCACCGCCCACCCCCAGTGAAAAGCTTTAAACAGGCTCTTGTCAGAGCCCAGGGTACCTTTTCTTTCTTGGCTCTGTTCAGTATTTTCCTCCGCTGCAGTTTCCATGGCTGGCTTCATACCATCCACCAAAAATGCTTTGCCCGCTCCCCCCGACACCCACGTCTCCCCCTCCTCTTCCTTTTCTTTTGCTCTCCCCTCCGGCTCTTATTTACACCCGGGTGATGGAGAGCTTCGGTTCTTCACTCCAGAAGATTACAGTCCCTTCCAAGATGCAAAAGTCTCCGGCGGCGTCAATCCCCCTCCGCCTACTGGTCCAGAAAGACAGCTGCCAAGGGGCCGGCAGCCATACGTCACGGAGGATCCCGGTTATAACACCGCCACCCCTGCCCGCCGCTGCCCGAGTCCCCGATGCGGCTCCCGGGGTGGGGGGGGGGGGGCCCGAAACCCACAGACCGCGCTGCGCCTCTGGCTCGCCTGCCTACACGCGCGCTCCGGCTCCCTCCTTCCTCGTCGCCAACTGCACCCGATGAATGCTAATTAATTCTCCCAGGAAAGAATAGATTTGTGACATCAGAGCAGGGGCTGTGAGAGACGAGAGCCCCCTCCCACCACGTGACTCGGCACTCCGCCGGCCCCTGTGTGTTTCTGCAGAAAGCCTCGTTTCTTCCCACAAGGGACCTTCCCCTGGGACCCCTGGACGCAGCATCAGTTTGTTTTATTTCCTTTACCCCTGACCCTAGACCCTAGGATCTAGTTAAAGGACTTGCCCGGGGTCTCCGTTTTCTTTTTCTTTCTTTAATATGTGTCTTTCCAGAAAAAGACAGAATGCCATGTGACATCACTTATATGTGGAATGTAAAAAACAAACAAAAAAATGATACCAGTTAACATGTACAAAAGGAGACCCACGGAGGGACAGAGGAAAGCAAACTTACTGTTACCAAAGGCGAAAGGGGAGGGAAGGGGTAAATTAGGAGTTAGATTATACACACTACCATATAGAAAACAGATAAACAACAAGACCTTACTTGCTAGCACATGGAACTATACTCAATAACTTGGAAGAATCTCCAATGGAAAGGAATCAGAAAAAGAACAGATATGCAATATGAATATCTTCTGAATTCCTGTTCTATACACCTGAAACTATTAACAACACTGTAAATCAACCACACTTCAATTTTTTAAAATGTGTCTTTCACACAACCTCTAGCAAGCTAGCTAGATTGACTTGAACATATCAAAGAGAGGAGGAAAAGGACAGGAGGAAGAGGAGAGCCCAAACATTGATTTAACAACAGCAGTATAGCAATTCAGCCCCAGAATCCTTTTCCTGATCTATAGCTAACATATGAGATAGTAAGAGAAACTTCAGCTGAAACCTATTTCATAAAATAGTATCCATCTTTATTTTTAAAGGAGCATAACATGCTACAAGTATATCTGGCTGACAGTTTGCTGACTCCTTGGTTGAAAAATCAAACTAGAGTGGTTTTTCCTCTTGGATGTGGTTATTTCTGTATGGAGCCTTAGTCCTTAGAATCCCACATTCAGAGTCAAAAGGCTGTTTTCAAGAACGTTCTAATTGTTCAGCAGAAAGGCTATTTTAAAAACAATGATTGTGACTACTGCTCTCGCAAGTCTCCTTGCATCCTCAGATACTATTGGACCAATGTTCTCAACCCATCTAAGCATATATATCAGAGTTATAAGCTATATGGTTCCAAACATCAGTAATTTCTGCACCATTTTTAACATTTGTTTGACCTGCTCAACTTTGACTGCTCCTACTCAAAAGATTTAGAGAAATTCAGTGTAACACCCTTGAGGTCCATCCATGGACGTTAAGTGAAGTGAGTCAGACTGAGAAAGACAGATACTGTATGATCTGATTTCCCTTGTATGTGGAATCCAACAAACAAACCAAACCAAATAAGCAAAATCCAGACTCATAGATACAGAGACAAGACTGGTGGCTTCCAGAGGGGAGAGGGGTTTGGAGAGGAGGGAGAAACGGGTAAAGGAGATTAAGATGTAAACATTTCCAGTTATAACAATGAGTGAATTATGGGGATGTAACATACAGTATGGGAAATACAGTCAATAATTGTGTATTAACCTTGTAAGGTGACAGACAGCAACTAGACATATTATGGTGAGCATTTTGCCATGTATGCAAACATTGAATCACTATGCTGTACACCTAAAGTTAACATAATATTGTAGGTCAGTTGTACCTCAATTAAAAAAAAATTCTAGAAATTCCAGTCAAATACAGCCATGACCACTGATAAGTACAGGGTGAAGAGTTTCCTGATTCAGACAGTCTGTTAGTTGTTTGGGGGTGAACACATCTCAGAAGCAGACATAAAGACAAGTAGGAGGCCACCATCTCCTAAAAAATCCTCTCCCAAGTTTTGAAGGTCTGTTGCTCAACACTTAAAAACAAAAAAAGGTATAAGATCCTGAATCAAAATCCTCTAACAACCTGAGCTTTTAATGCATTCATGTGAGATAATCCCTGAAGACTTCTACATTCAATGCCTCTGGCCCGGTTGAACCAGAAAAGATTTTAAAAACCAGTTTAGCTTGTTTCAACATTTTTCATTTTGTACATCTCATTTTCCACTTTCAGCCTTGTCTTCGGAGACCATGCCCACAATCAACTAGTCCCTTGAATTCTGGCCCCAGCCAACTTTATTGTCTCATGGTGGGGGTATTGAGAAGCATGGCAGCCTAAGATTTCAGACTTGCAAAAAGAAACACGGATGTGATGTAACCTGACAATGTGTCCACATAGGATGGCCTGCAAACATTTTTTAAAGATGGCTTAGGTGTGTTCAGAGGGGAAGATGCCAAATGTTCTTTTGTGACAGGCTTGTTCTCCCTCAGCAGTTCAAGAGAGAATTAATACCAAAACAAAATTCAATTCAGCACAAAAGGGCACAATTGTGATTAGCTACATTATTGGGTTTTATTTAAAAAGTGCAATCATTTAATCAAAAGCAAAATCAGTCAATTATAGAAATGGCAGAATAGAATAATTTGGGGGGAGTTATTACTTAAGAAGAGCATTTTAAAATGTTGGTGGAAGTGGGCAGGCAGAATATAAAAGACATTCTAAATTTAGGGGCCACTCTAGTTCTGTATCAGAGTCACGGAAATCATAACCATTGGACAAAATATTTACAAATTCTCTGGTTGATGGTCTGATCTCTTTTTTACCTTGAAAAACTACAAATAGATTATGCATCGCTTCTGCCTTATTCACAACTTTGTCATTTTCTTTTCATGAGACAATGAGTATGACAATTCTAGAAGTTACCATTGCACCACTTTCTAAGCAGCCTCGAATCCTCACTGGTGTTTGTGACAAACCATGTGAATCAGAAGAAACATAACAGAAAAGTTGTTCATAGCCAGAAAGAAAGTGGAGTATACATTGAGAACTTTTCTGAGGTTCACATCCATTTTTGGCCAGAAAAATGGACTATGTAGAATGAATAGGATACAAAATATCTCCAAGAGCTGAAAATTATTCTGAGCCCCATGCTTTAAGGCATTCTGGTGGAAGGTACAAATATTTCTGAAAGCAAAGCCAAAACAGGAATAACAAGTATTGACATCAACTGGATACAGTAGATTGAACCATACAAGCTTCCTGATATTGACTAAAAGAACAGGAGTTTCTCATGGTTCAACCAGGTACACTGTAGGCTAATGGAATACAGAGAACCCTTCTAAACCAGGGGAATCCAATCTGATACAAGCACTATGGTATCCCAACAAAGGAGAGGAGGGCAAGGGGGGTGGGGAAGAGAACAGGGAAAAGCTTCACAGAACAGAGTTGGCTACTGCAATAAGGTTAAAAACCTACAGAGTTGTTGTGTTAGTCAGTCAGTCATGTCCGACTCTTTGCGACCCCCTGGACTGTAACCTGCCAGGCTCCTCTGTCCATGGAATTCTCCAGGCAAGAATAATGGAGTGGGTGGCCATCTCCTCTTCCAGGGTATCAATCCAACCCAGGGATCGAACCTGGGTCTCCTGTATTGCAGGCAGATTCTTTACCATTTGAGCCACCAGGAATTTCCAGCCTGCAAGGTAGGTGGGCAAAAGACCAAGAGCAGGGAAGGGTGGGGCAGGGATAGATCAGTCCAGGAAATGGTGAAAAGCACACACAAGGAGCAAGGGTATTTTCAAAGTGTTGAGGAGATGATTTTCTTGACAGAGGGGCCAGCACATAGAGTGTGGTAGTGGGGAGGGAAATGAGGCAGCTGAACCAGCAGAGTGGGATCCAGGGAGGTTGAACATCTGCTAATCCTGGAGGCAGTGGGTAGAGATGGAAGGCTTGAGAGCAGATCTAACCCATGAGTTCTGAAGGTCGCCCTGTTGGCAGTGGGAATGACAGCATGGCACAGGGCAAACCGAGAGGCTGCCAAACTCACTCGGAGTATCCTGATGGAGTATAGGCGAGAAAAGGGGAGTGTGAATGAGGGCATGAGGAGGAAGGCAAGGACCCTGCTGACACCTGACGGGATCAGGGGAGTGGAAACGGAGAAGGTGGGAAGGGAAGTCTGGAGTCTCTAGCTTGGGGGAGGGAGAAGCTGGCCATGCTGTGAACCACATGGGGAAACAAAGGAGGAGGCAGAGGTTTGGCACGAGAGCTGAGTCTGTGTGGTTTCAGGAGTCCCCAGATGGCCTCCAGGAGGAAATCAGGAACGTGGCTCTGATGGACTGGGGGCTCCCAGAGACGAGGATCTAGGAGCCTGTGGTCTAGAGGGACCCTTAGGAATGCACAAAGTCCATCTGTGCTCAAATGTACCTTCACAGGGGACCCTCCCTGACTCTCTTGCCTAAAAGAGGAGCCCTGACAGACTCAGTCCCATAACCTTGGGTGTTCACTGTGACTTTAACCACAATCCACCACTGACCTAGCTATTCGCTCATTCATTTATCACCTCTCTTCCCTTAGAATATAAACCCTTTGTGGACAGACATTTTTGTCTCTTTGTCCTCTGTTGTATTACCGGCTCCTAGAACAGTCCTTAACTGTAGGTCTTCAAAGAACATACTTTAAATAAACAGCAAACAAATGACTGGGGAGAGATTATAGGGTCCAGCGACACTGAGATTTGAATTTTAAGGAACACTGACTTTATCAAGTGTGAAACAGATCACCAGCTCAGGTTGGATGCATGAGACAAGTGCTCAGGGCTGGTGCACTGGGAAGACCCAGAGGGATGGGATGGGAAGGGAGGTGGGAGGGGGGATCAGGATGGGGAACACATGTAAATCCATGGCTGATTCATGTCAATGTATGGCAAAAACCACTACAATATTGTAAAGTGATTAGCCTCCAACTAATAAAAATAAATGGAAAAAAAATAAAGTGACTAAATATAAAGGTTAAGGAAACACTTGAAAGGGAAGTCAAAGAGACCAAGAAGGAAAAAAATCAGAAAAGCCAAGAAATAAGGCCAAAGTGGGATGATGGGATGAGAAAAAGGTCCCATGAAGGGCATCAAGCTAACAGTGTCAGACAGAGTTGAATAGTACAGGAGGAGCAAGAAAGATGCCAAGGGGCAAGCAGAGTGGGCCCTTTACCACCACACAGCCAGAGAAACTTCCATGAGAAGGGTTTTGGTGGGATGATGGCAATTCCCAAGTCTGAGCACAACTATCACTCAAGATGCAAGGCTCCCGTGGTCCAGCTGAAATTGTAATCTTGTAATAGGACTGTGTGCCCAGGCTTGTTTCTCCAGATCCAGTATTCCACTTGTCAAGCCCATTTTGATTTTTCTTCTATGATCTATTCCGTTAAGAATGATCTTCCCTGGCTTACTTTGTCTCTAACCAGTGTGTGTGTGTGTGTGTTTGTGTGTGTGTGTCTTACTTTGTCTCTAACCAGTGTGTGTGTGTGTGTGTGTGTCTTACTTTGTCTCTAACCAGTGTGTGTGTGTGTGTGTGTGTCTTACTTTGTCTCTAACCAGTGTGTGTGTGTGTGTGCGTGTCTTACTTTGTCTCTAACCAGTGTGTGTGTGTGTGTGTGTGTGTGTGTCTTACTTTGTCTCTAACCAGTGTGTGTGTGTGTGTGTGTCTTACTTTGTCTCTAACCAGTGTGTGTGTGTGTGTGTGTGTGTGTAGAGATGGGGGTGGACTGAGATTCACCTCACGTACGACATGCATTGGAGAAGGAAATAGCAACCCACAGGGACGGGGGAGGCTGGTGGGCTGCCGTCTATGGGGCCGCACAGAGTCGGACACAACTGAAGTGACTCAGCAGCAGCATGACACTCCCAGGACCCAGCACCGAACCCAAGGTTAAGGGTTCAGCTCCCCCTGCCCACCCACTTTAGACAACAATCCCGTGGAACGAAGAAGAGGAAGCAGGGGCAGCCAGGTCTCTGAAGAAACATGAGGGGAGGGTGAGAGAAAGATGCAGGCAGATGAAGGGGGAGAAACACGCCGAGGAAGAGAATCCCCGAAGGCTGAAAAGAAGATAGGGAGTTGAACGAGACTTAAGGAGAATCAAGTGAAGGTGGAGAAATGACGGATGGAGGTCACAAGAGAGGCAGAGGAGGATGGAACACTGCTCCCTCTGATGTGGGAGTGAGCAAAGAGGAAGTGGAGGGAATAGTTTCTCTAAGATTGAGGGCACTTTGTCTTAGAAGAGGTGGTGGTGGTGATAGGGAGGTTACAAAGGCACCCACGTTAGGCCCGAAGAAGGGCCCATTTGTTACTTGCTTTAGTTCACATCACAGCCTTAGGAGGGAGGGATCATTGGCCCCTTCTTCTAGGATGTCATCCGTAACGATGGATGATGGGTTGATGAATAATGGATGATGAATGAAGGTATGATGGGTTTGGTCTCAGTCAGAGAAACAGCATGCTCTGAGTGCAGATGGCTTGGGGTCCTGAATGGGGCTGAGACTTTAGGAGATCCACAACCAGAAGCTTAACAAGGAAGACAAACAATATCCTCTCTGGGGTTCTCATCATGCCAGAAAGAAAAGGACCCCAACACCGTGGAACCATGCTGAAAGCCAAACCATACACAAGGACGAGATGATGGGCTTTTCAACCGGTTTCAATGAAAAAAGGGCAAGTTTCTCCTTTTTCCTGTGTACACAAGGCATACATGAGGAGACAAGGCAGCTGATCTCCTGACAATATGCTTCCTGATTAATTATCACATCCCATGGGGAGCTGAGTCTCCTCATTAAGAGTGGCATACCATCAATGGGCTCTCCCTGGGAGGGCCCCCAATTAACTCGTCTGCCAAGCATGGACCAGCCAATATGAACAAGGGCAGGTCTCCCAAGCCCTTCTGGTAACTGCTGACCTGCAACTATTGAGATCACACTTGTGGGATCAATGGAGCCATTCCTTCTCTGTTAGCTAGAGACCCCTGGGGTGAGGGTGTCCTCTTTCCCAGCGGGAGGCGGTAGCTCAACCTCAAAGCTGGGTGGGTCGGGGGTGCTCTGAGGGGGATTTTTCTCTACATTATCTGCCAAAACCCCTCCCACGCTGCCTCCTCAGCTCTTCCCCTTTTCCTGGAAGGCACAGCTCAAAGCCCCCTCCTCCAGAAAGGCCTCCTGGGTTCAATTTACCCACTTCCTCTTCCTCCCATTCTTCCCTCGAACTATCCCTCTCTCAGTTATAAATGCAGCCTCTCTGAAGGGCAGCAATTTCCACTGGAAAGACACATCACCTCCCTTTACCCACCTCCCACACCAGTGGGAAGGAAGCCGGACATTTCCAAATTCAAAATGAAATCTGGAAGACACTGAAGCTTCAAAAATTCTCAACAGAAGAATTTGGCAAATTATGGGATGAGCCTGTCAGGGTAGGGAACAAGCTGATGGGAACCCTTAAAACTTGAGAACTCTGGGAGCATGAAGGAAAACTTATTCTTGTCCAGTTGTTGTATACACTCCTCTGCAGTGATCAGCAAATCATCATAAAAGACCGGAAGCACCAGTTACCAGGATCACTGGGCCAGTTCCCTTTAAAAGCTACAGTGAAAGAGCTAGGTGGATATGGAACCAAGGTAGCACCGTGCCCAGAAGGCCCACCATACCCCCCTTCTCCCGGAGATGTGATACCAGCTCAAAAGGGGTGGAGAGTGGCCAGAACTCAGGGATTGGGAAGTCTCCTCTGTACCAACATTGCTGCTGGAACTTGAACCCACGCTCTTTCATTCTGGACTTCATGATGGCATTGGGAGGTGGACATAATTACTCCCCCTGCCTGGACAGAGGGACCCAGATCAAAGGAAGCCAACAGGACTCAGTCAAGGTCACAGAGCTGGTCAGAGGCCGTGCTGGACACTGACTCAGGCCATTGGATGCCAAAGCTGGGAACTCAAGGGTCAGGCAGCCACGATGGTGACTAGGTGACCATCTGTGTCACCTTGGAGAATCCGGGTCACCACCCAAGATGCACTCAGGATGCCCACCACCCCTTCAAGGCCAACTCCACCAGGTACCAACCTTGGTGAAGCCATGTGACCTCAGCTTTGTCATCTGTTAAAAGGGCCAGTAGAGACCTGCCTTCCTCAGGCTACTGTGAGGGCGATGAAGCCCTGCCCTTAGAGACTCAGTACAAAGCGTCCTATGGGGTACTCACGAAAGGCTAGGGAGGGGGAATCAGGATGGGGAACACATGTAAACCCTTGGCTGATTCATGTCAATGTATGGCAAAAACCACTACAATATTGTAAAGTAATTAGCCTCCAACTAATAAAAATATATATATAAAAAAAGAAAGGGTAGGATTTCTGTCTTCTGGGTTCTCACACTCACACCACAATCATACAGGTCCAAGAAGGAGGGAGAGAGGAAGAGGAAGAGATAGTGATTCTGCAACCTTTCAGACCTTTCCCTTTCCCTGAGGGGTTCAGTTCTGTGCCTATCTGGCCTGAATGAACTTCGAAGGGCACTCTGCACCCCCACACCCACCCCAGACCTCCCTGCAGAGGTACAGCTTGGATGCGACCTCTGTGAATAAGCTATAAACAAATCAATGGATCTGAGATGAACAAGGCAACGGGATTAAAAAATGATATGCCTCCAAGGGCACTGTTAGTACAGTGTCCAAATTGGTTTCTAGAATCTAGAAGATGTTGCTAATACCTGGGTGTGGGTGTGTGTGTGTTAGTCGCTCAGTCGTGTCCGACTCTTTGCAACCTCATGGACTGTAGCCCAGACTCCTCTGTTCATGGGATTTCCCAGGCAAGAATACTGGAGTGGGTTGCCACTCCCTTCTCCAGGGGATCTTCCCAAACCAGGATCGAACCTGGGTCTCCTGCATTGCAGGATTCCTTACCATCTGAGCCACCAGGGAAGCCCCAATACCTGGGTACTCAAGACCAAATTAGATTTGCCCCTGATGCTTGTTTAAAAAAAAAAAATCACATAGAGCCCACCGTCAGAAGGGCCTCAAGATTGGTTTCATACACTGATGTTAATGTCTTGAAATTCTTAATAACTTATCTGTGAACTTTTGTTCTGCAAGTGAAATCTGATGGGACAATGGCACATGCGTGTGAGCAGGGGAGCCCTGGGCTTCTTGCCCCCTATTTGCATACAGCGCTCACAGTGCCCCATGCACAGAAAGCCGGTGGGCCCACGAGGCAGGGAAAGAGTCGCTGACAGGACAAGGTGAGGCTGTTCTGTCTACCACTGAGTGCGCACTGGCTCCGTCCCATGCCAGTGATGGCAACTTTGGCAGTGCACACCAGAGCCTTCACTCCCTCATCTATAAGAAGACTGGACAAGATGCTTTGCAAAGCCCGTCCTGGCTCGAAGGTCCACTGAGCTTGAAATGACTGGTTTGGCAGCGTGGTTACAAAAAATAAAAGACATCAGATAAGAGGCTCTGCACCGCCCCCAGCCCCAACCTCCATCACTGTTCCTGTGGACCTAAGATGTCCTCTTCCTGTGCAGGTCATGTTTCACCTGCTCTAAGTGACGTGTCAACACCCTGCGATGGATTCTGCTGGGCTCCTGGCATTCTCTGGAAGAAGATGACAACACCTCTTCCTTTGGAAGTATGTGGTGCAATTCAGTTTTTCTCAGCTTTGCCCTGACTGACCTGGAGCTTCTTGAAGCAGTTCTACTAAACTTACCTTCATGGGAGAAGGCAAGGGTGGGATGATCTGAGAGAACAGCATTGAAACATGAATATTATCACATGTGAAACAGATCACCAGTCCAGGTTGGATGCATGAGGCAAGTGCTCAGGGCTGGTGCACTGGGATGACCCAGAGGGATGGGGTGGGGAGGGAGGTGGGAGGGGGGTTCAGGATGGGGAACACATGTAAATCCATGGTTGATGCATGTCAATGTATGGCAAAAACCACTACAATATTGTAAAGTAATTAGCCTCCAACTAATAAAAATAATTGGGGGAAAAAAACTTACCTTCATAGTGCTGACAGCACAAAGACAATGGAAACCAACAGAACCATTACAAAAATTTTTTATAATGAAAATTCTAGACCTTGTTACCCACTTGGAAATATGTTTTTGAAGCAAAATGAACAAAACGTGGTGCTTTCCAATAGAATATACCAACACTGAAGGTCATGTTCTAATGTTTGGGGGTTTTCCACACAGAAATCTGGTAGAAGGAAAGTTTTAGTTGAGGTTTGATTAAGATCTCTTTGTGGGTCAGGGATTTTAATTTTTAGTACAAATGAAATATACATTTGCTTACTTTTGACAAAAACTAGGTTACTGAGAGGCTAAGATGGAATGACTACAGCATTTGTCGGCCCATGAACTCCCAGTGTGGACTGAGGTGGACTGGGCGAGCATGTGGCTGTCATCTGCTCCTACTGTCAACATGACCTTCCTGAAACCACCTACTCAGAGGAAGGATAATGAACAGTGCAGACAGGCAGTCTCATACCGAGTGATTCTGATAAACACACCAAAGTCTAAAAACCACTGATTTACAGGAGAGCATGATTATCTAACATGTAGCTTGACAGAACATTTGCGCTTTACCAATACTTAGCTTGACAGAGTACATGACATCTCCTTTGGGCTGTTAGAGTGCCTATTCCTGCTAGTTCAGGGAAACACCCAGGATTCACAGATACATGATTCAAGTGCCCTCAAATGAAAGTCCAGAGAGAAATCAGTCCCTTGGTGGATCAGCAGATGGATGGTCCAGGGCTGGTATAAAATATAAATTGCACAAAACTGTGAGCTATGTCATTTAGTCAACTGCTGTTAAGAACCTACACTAAAAGAGAACCCAAACCACATACTTCAAAATATACCACATTTATTCAAATGCAATCTTTTATTCACTTGCCTCTTCTGTTTCTTTTCTGGGATGGAAAGGAGTAGAAGTAGGATGAAGTCATTTAAGGCCCTGTACTACACTAAAATAATCTGTGGGCTTTTTGCTTTTGCAGGCGGCTCGACCCCTGGGTGGGAAGATCCCCTGGAGGAGGAAATGGCAACTCACTCTCATATTCTTGCCTGGAGAATCCCATGGACAAAGGACCCTGGCAGGCTGCAGTCCATGGGGTCACAAAGAGTTGGACATGACTGAGTGACTAACACTTTCACTTTGCCTTTGCAAGTTGGAAACCACTGGGACAACTTGAAATAGCTGTCCCTGCCAGGTCAGACAGAAAATATCCTAGAGCACTGAAAAGGCGGCCAACACAGATTACATCTTAGCCATCGCACGGAAATCTATCAAACTATTTGATGTCATGAATTACTTCTGATGCAATTACTTCTCCTTGGGGAATCTAAAGATTCAGAGCATCTCAGAGGAAAAGGGAAAATGTGAGGAACAACCTCTCTGTATGGGTCCTGAAAGGTGGTGATTGCATAGCAGCTATAGAAAATCACCATGAAACCAGAGAAATGCTGGAAATTGAGACAAAAATTGTCCTAAACTTCAAAAGCAGACAGAACAGAGTTCTCTCTGATCACTGGAAAAACTTGAGATTCTTCAACAGATGACTCAGGAATACTCCTAACAGGAAACTGTGATGTTCAGAAGGCGGCCCAGGTTTCCTGAGTTGCAAGTGATACCAAACTAACCTATGCTGTTTTGTAATTTGAATATTTAATTTTTGGATTTGACATGTTTAAATGCCAGTCACTGAGGAAAAAGCCTGCTGTCTCTCATGAACATTCTGTGAATCAATTTTAGTTAAATTCTGTTCTTACATCTTCAACATTATTCATTCACCTAATCAGCATCTTGGTTGCCAAGACAGCACCAGCTGGAGTCATGGACAGGTTTCCCAGAGACTATTACCTCTGTTTCCTTCCAAGCTGACACCCAGCACTTCTGAAAAGTCTGGATACTGCTGAGATTTGCCCAGCAGACGACAAGCACTAACTGGCAGAATTCACCTCTTCAGATGGGTTAGGCAATTAGTGTTTATTCTAAATGGAGGCTTCACTATTTTTACACCAGTGGCATTCTGTATTGTTAAAAGGAATCTTTGTTTGTTTGTTTTTAAAGAGAGAAAGACTAAGGCAGGTGACTGTCATCATCTACTCTGATCTCACAAGCCATTTGATAAAACCCTTCCTGGGTTTTGGGGGATAAGATGGTGGAAGGCTGGCAACACGCCAGTGCGCTTCAAAACACTGTGCTCGTCCTGCGATTTTAATCAACATTTCAGGTCACTTAATCATACACTCAAGCAGAATCAGAATGGGCTAATGTGCTTTCAAAGTGGTTACTGAATGATGGATGTCAATTCACAGAGGAAGGTTTCCAGGGCTGTGCCAATGGGCTCTGTCCTTGGTCTGGGGTGGATGTCACTTTACCACTGAGGCCACTTAAGAGGAGGCCCAGGAGTCAAACAACGAAACTACAATGAGAAGAGATGTGTTCGACCCTCGCCTGATTTTCTGGCCCTGCTCAAAATAAACATTCCATGCACACAGAATTCTAAGCAGGAGGAAAATTTTAAAACCATCGCTCGCTTTTCCGGTGTGTAATCAGGAAAGACAGGACTAAACACTCAGGTCTCTTGACTCTTAGCCAAACACGCTCTTGTTTTTGTGAGATGTGTAGTTATCAAAGTAAATATTCCATTAGGCCCAGACCCAAATGCCAGATCTGCAATGTGCACACTGCATGGAGGTAATTCCTAAAATATACATCAAACCTTTACAAAAACACGTTCGTGTATTTTACAAAACACCTCTTAAGAGTAAATTGTACTGGGCCAAGACAGAGTATAAGGGAGGAGACAACATAAATCTTTGCAAATCAATGCTTGTTAATGTCAATTTATCTTTTTAATGAAAAGCCACGGATAAACCATGCCATTGGGTTAAGTATCTAATGCATGCTGTAGGCTTTGCACAAGAGCTGGAGCACTCAATAAGAAGTAGCTGTTATGATGAATAGGCAGTTTATGCTTTCACACGAAGGTAATAAAGCTCTAGGATGGTGTTTGTCAAGCAGCCCCAGCCCAAGTGTAATGGATGGATAACGGTCACCCCCTTCCACCCACTCCCAGGGGGCCAACCTAGGATTCTGGGTAATTACCCACTCCCGACCTGAGATCCCAGTTAGGAAAGGAGATCAAAGTGTGAGGGAGTGATGGCAGTATATGACAAGAAAAGAATAAGGCAGTCAGTGCACATCTCCATGCTTGACCATTAGTAACAAATTAGAACTTCTCACCAATAATTGGAGCACATGAGTGTGACGTGTTCCCCAGCTGAGAATTTTCGGATGCTTCAAGGGAATATGAAATGCCTCTAAAGCACCTAAAACGAGCAAGCGTTAAAAAGAATCCAAGCTCTTGTTGGTGTTAAACTGCCAAAGAAGAAACGCCCACCAATGTTCGCAGTAACAGAAAAATAAGCACATTCTTGATTTGGGCAAATTCTATAAATCCCCAAAGGAAATATAAGTTTGCAGCTTTTTTTAAAGTGTCTGATCCCAGGGGTTGCTATATAAAGGATAAATTGAACATGGCACTGTGAAAGTCACATGTTATTTAGAGAATTTAAATGTTTTTAGTTCTAAGTGGCCATCCTAATAATTAGCTTGCTTAAAATGTCAAAAATCTTACTTGAGGGAGTGGCTGTGTGACTTTTTCTGCTGTTCTGTCAGTTTCAAGGCTAAAAGTGACAGGTAATTTGTCATGTTCATGCCAAATAGGTGATCAGTCAATATGTTAATTTTACAGTGTATTTACTCCTTTTAAAAAGGTAATTTGATTATTTTTCACTAATTACTGCTAACTCCAGTGGAAGTATTTAAAGGAAATGAGATATAGATTTCAAAGTTGTTAACCCCATGTTTATTTTCATATAGTCAGTGGGGGAAAAGATAGGAAAAGTCTGTGAAAGTGCTGCATTCAATATGCCAGCAAATTTGGAAAACTCACCAGTGGCCACAGGACTGGAAAAGGTTAGTTTTCATTCCAATCCCTAAGAAAGACAATCCGAAAGAACGCTCAAACTACCGCACAATTGCACCCATCTCACACACTAGCAAAGTAATGCTCAAAATTCTCCAAGTCAGGCTTCAACAATATGTGAACCAAGAACTTCCAGATGTTCAAGCTGGTTTTAGAAAAGGCAGAGGAAAAAAAAAAAGAAAAAAGAAAAGGCAGAGGAACCAGAGATCAAATTGCCAACATCTGCTGGATCATCGAAAAAGCAGGAGAGTTCCAGAAAAACATCTATTTCTGCTTTATTGACTATGCCAAAACCTTTGACTGTGTGGATCACAATAAACTGTGGAAAATTCTGAAAGAGATGGGAATACCAGACCACCTGACCTGCCTCTTGAGAAATCTGTATGCAGGTCAGAAGCAACAGTTAGAACAGGACATGGAACAACAGACTGGTTCCAAAGAGGAAAAGGAG